>NC_044032.1:578226158-578529158 GCF_901765095.1 Microcaecilia unicolor | reverse complement strand
CGAAAAGCAGAAGTTCTCAGTATATCGACTGTGGCAACACTGCCTCTTGTATCCAGTTGTGCAGGGTAATTTAATTGAGTATGAGCCCATTTAAGAAGTTCCCATTTTAATTTGAATGCTCACATACATTCTAGAGCATACCGCTAATCAAGTATAGTAGATGAAACGAAGTAACCGCTGAGCTACAGCCAAATACCAAAACTCAAAGTACTAAATATCAAAACATTTAATAAAAATTTTCTTTTTACTTTTTTCTTTCATGATAACTTCTCACAAAAGTGTAAATAAACAGCATGTGCCAAAGTTCAATTCAAACTCATGGCAAGCATGACTTCTCCCGAGATTAAGAGTGATAGAATGGGTGTTCGTGCTACCTGAAAAATGTCAACAAGGTTCTAGTCCACGGCTCCTGAAGAAGGTGGCATCCGAAATGGAACTCTTCTGAGCTTTTAGATTTTCCCAAGCTAAGTGATTATTGAATTGTTACCTCTAAGTGACTGTTGAATTGCTGCAACTTTGAACAAATTTGGCACTTTTCAAAGACTTTGTTAATCTCGAAAGAAGTCGCGCTTGCTTTCAGTTTGAACTTTGGTTCATGCTATTTATTTACACTTTTGTGTGGGAAGTTATCATGAAAGAAAAAAGTAAAAAGAAAATTTTTATAAAATGTTTTGATATTTAGTATTTTCAGCACTGGTTTTTCACTAACTTGATTACCGGTATGCTTTAGGATGTATGGGCTCATACTTATTTAAATGACCCCATGCGACCGGATATATTAGGCAGTGTTGCCACAGTCAACATACTGAGAGCTTCCACTTTTCATTTACAAATTTAAATTAATTTATACTGTCCTTTGTGAACACATTTTGGGTGTATGTTGTGTGATCATCCACACATCAGTGTGTGTGTTTGGAAAACGTTTGGACTATTTTAGGGGTGTTTTTCTATTTTTGTGTTTTTCATTTTGTGAGGAAATGCCTACAATGTGTAAACTGCATTGCAAATAATGTGATACAGTTAGTTACACCTGTTCATGTGCTTTTTAACTGTGTTGTGTCTAATACATTTAGGGACCCTTTTATGAAGTGGTGGTAGCCATAACGCCACGTCGCCGCACACCAAATTGACCCTACTGCCGGACTCACTCTGGAGCCTGGAAGTAGTTCCAGCTTCTGTCGCACGGCGATTATAGCACTAGAAAATACTTTTGTATTTTCTAGCGTGGGGGCGTGCCCAGCAGTAATCGAGCTCCTACCGCCTCCAAAATAGGTGGTAAGGGTGCCCTAGGAAATGGCCATGTGCCAATGCCTTGACTTACAGCACAGCCATTTCCTTCAAGAAAAAATGCCTTTTACTGGTGGCAGTAAAAGGGGGCCTCAGCACACCGCAAACCCATGTGCTAAGGCCACCACAAAGCCTCTTTTACCGCAGTTTGGTAAAAGGGCCCCAAAGTTACTGATCAGTAACTATCTGCACATTAAGTCACAGTCCCTGTCCATTTGTCATCCATTCTCCATCTCATTCTGTGTTAGCTACAAATGCAGAAATTAGCAAGCTAACTGTCAAGGTGCCATGTCAAATGCTAGTGTGCACTTTCCCCATTAATACCTAGCGTATCTTAGTAGAGATGGGTCCCAATTTTGTGTGCTAGCCACTGTACTCCATGGGGGAAATGCTTTAAATTGTTCTTTGTGGTGCAAACTTTGAGGATAATTTTTATCAAAATTTAGAGAAGTATACATTTACTTTTCCTTTTAAAATTGCCTCTTTTGAGTATGCCTTTTCTGTGGGTAGAATGTTTATGGAAAATAATGTGCATACATTTGAAAATACAGTCTATGAATGTTATGTTGTGATCCTCCCCAAAAACACACCCCAAGAAAGGCCTCCCCCAAATGTTATGAAAAATATATGCTTTATATAACACTGTGCATACATTTAGCTGGACTGAGGGAAGGCAATTTTCATATAAATGGTTCTGAAGATTGCCCTTTGCATATAATAAACTGAAATTGTTATAAAAATTCTAAAACCACCTTAGATTTTGTGGCTGTGTTATTTTTTTTCCCTTGAAAGGGTAACACTTGATATATATTTTAATAAACCTTACATAAGTTTCCCAATTACTATGCAGCTACTCTGGTAGGTGTGAAATATATGAAAACCAACATTGTTGGAATGTAATAGCACCCTGGTTAATTGTTGTAAAGCTTTAAGAGGAAGTGTTGTGTAAAGCTTGTCTGCTGTTGACACTGTTTATCAGCACTGAAATCTGTCAATCCTTTGCGCCTTTTATTATTGTTCATACCCTAAGCTAAACAGACTAACGGCTGGTAAGTAGCTGTCAGGGGATGCTTGTCAAGCTCTTAGGTGTATCATGCAGTCAGACCAGTGCTGGGGTGGAAAAGTCGGTGGATAGGGAGAAAAAAAGTGACCTTGTTCTTTCAACATTCTGTCTTTACACTGAACGGAACAGATGATGCTCTGAATTATTCACAGCACTGAAAGCTTATAATTGTTAGCAGTGGTGGCAGCAGCACTGTATAGAGACAGGAATTTTTTTGTCAGAATGCCTGATTCTGTAGAACATCAAAAGGTATACGTCACAAAGCTGTCTTTGGGAATTTAATTTTTGTTTTCCTTTTAAGGAACAAAAGAAGAATCCCCCCCCCCACACACACACACACACCTAGCCCCCGTGTTTATCTTTTTAGGAATCTGGATCAGGGGTCTCAGTTAATAATTATTAAAGATTTTATGAATTGTAATTAGGTAACAATAAAAAGCTTGGAGAGGAGGGTTGGCCATTCCGGCAGGCAATCTGCTGCATTTTTGAGAGGCTGTTACGAAGTGTGAAATAAAACAGGACCTCTAAGCATGTAATGCAGTAACTCACAGTATAAACCTATCAAGTGTATTAAGACACTTTGGGAAAACTCTCTAGTGTTCCTTCACAGGAAAGAAAAACATTAAAAGGGTCAGGTATTTGTTTTATTTCAGTTATTTACAGACCTGAGTATTGCATCTTAAACATTAGTTAGTCTAATTATAGTCATCTACCCAGCCAGTGCATTGTTTCTTATTTAACAAAGAGTAACAAAACAAAAGCTCTCTCTTTTTTTCTTATACTGTCTTTTCTAATAGTATATTAGCTGTGAATAACAAATATTTTCTAAAACTTTTTCCACTGCTTGTTTAGAATAGCTTTCTAGTGAGAAAATAAATTGACTTACCTGTTTATATAATTATACATTTGTTCGACTACTCTGCTTCACTGTAGAATTCTTCTTTTTTTCGATGTACTCATTTCCAACTCAGATTAGTCCATTCCATTCAGTCAATTTGGCAGATCTTTTCATTAGTAAATGGGGACCATAGTTAGTTCTATCCTTCTTTACCTTTTGAGAGGTCTTGAGTCCCAACTGGAGGTATGCTGTTGATATTTCTACAAGGAACTTTAACTGAAAAATTCTTTTATGCTTGATGTCAAAGTACAGAAATGAAGCAGGGTTTCCAAGAGAACTATTGCTACTGTTTTTGCCCATCAGACCCTCGATCTCTGCAGTCCTCTACCCGCTCATCTTTGGGCTGATACCTCCAGGATGAAATTCAAGACTGGGCTGAGCATAGTTCTTTTTCCCTGAGACCACTCTGACTATAACTTTGTGGTGCGTTTGGTGTACTGTGGATGTTGCAATTATGAAATAGTTGTCACCTCTTTGTATTAGTATATTTTGTATTGTTATGTTGAGATTGTAATACTCAAATATAAAACATAGGAAACAAACTGGAAAATGCCTATATTACAAAAATCATCAGTTTGAATAAACATACAAACAGATCTTTGTAGCTACAAAAAGACAAATCAAAAAGTTATCAAAAAGAAACCTCAAAATCTCCCAGTGAGGAAATTCAACTTGAATATTTGCATCACACAGTGATACTCACTCAACTGATAATGGAGCAAGTTATTATCATTGTGTTCTATAAACAATAATAAGGGAAAAACAAAAGAACCAATGTAAAAAAAAACTCCATACACTGGAGAAAAAAAGTTCAACCCAAAGTCTTACAGAGAGTTATAAACCATATGTGAAAAACTCACAATCATGTTCCAAAATTACAAAAAACTCTCAAAAATCTGAAGTTTTGTGTTGACACAATAAATCTCCAAAAAATCAACAAAGCAAATAGTCAACGTCCAAATACTTATCAAAGTCCACAACTCCCTCAGACATAGTCTTTAGTAGGATGTTCTCGTTGCTCCACTGTTGATCAACATGATCCATGTTCGACCGTGTACTGCTCTGACCAACTGTTTTGCTGGAGCTCGTTGCTTCAGGAAGAGCCCTACAAACTAACTTCATAATCGCTAATACTACTTCCAAGATGACTGATGAACTAAAAAGACGCCAACTCTTGAATTCACCAATCAGATCACAAAGCTACTACTACTACTTAACATTTCTAAAGCGCTACTAGGGTTACGCAGCGCTGTACAATTTAACATAGAAGGACAGTCCCTGCTCAAAGAGCTTACAATCTAATGGACAAATGTACAGTCAGTCAAGTAGGGGCAGTCAAATTGGGGCAATCTAGATTTCCTGAAAGGTATAAAGGTACGCCTTGTAGTGCAATAGAAATGCTAAATAGTAGTAGTAGTAGGTGCCGAAAGCAACATTGAAGAGGTGGGCTTTGAGCAAGGATTTGAAGATGGGTAGGGAGGAGGCTTGGCGTAGGGGCTCAGGAAGTTTGTTCCATGCATAGGGTGAGGCGAGGCAGAATGGGCAGAGCCTGGAGTTGGCGGTGGTGGAGAAGGGTACTGAGAGGAGGGATTTGTCCTGTGAGCGGAGGTTTCAGGCGGGAACGTAAGGGGAGATGAGGGTAGAGAGGTAATGAGGGGCTGCAGACTGAGTGCATTTGTAGGTAAGAAGGAGAAGCTTGAACTGTATGCGGTATCTGATCGGAAGTCAGTGAAGTGACCTGAGGAGAGGGGTGATATGAGTATATCGGTTCAGGCGGAATATAAGATGTGCAGCAGAGTTCTGAACGGATTGAAGGGGGGATAGATGGTTAAGTGGGAGGCCAGTGAGGAGTAGGTTGCAGTAGTCAAGGCGAGAGGTGATGAGAACGTGGATGAGAGTTCGGGTGGTGTGCTCAGAGAGGAAAGTGCGAATTTTGCTGATGTTAAAGAGGAAGAAGCGACAGGCCTTGGCTGTCTGCTGGATATGCGCAGCGAAGGAGAGGGAGGAGTCGAAGATGACTCCGAGGTTGTGGGCAGATGAGACGGGGAGGATGAGGGTGTTATCAACTGAGATCGAGAGCGGAGGAAGAGGAGAAGTGAGTTTGGGTGGAAAGACGATAAGCTCGGTCTTGGCCATGTTCAGTTTCAGGTGGCGGTTGGGCATCCATGCAGCAATGTCGGATAAGCAGGCCGATACCTTGGCCTGGGTTTCCATGGTGATGTCTGGTGTGGAGAGATACAGCTGAGTGTCATCAGCATAAAGATGATACTGGAAACCATGAGATGAGATCAGTGAGCCCAAGGAAGAGGTGTAGATTGAGAAAAGAAGGGGTCCAAGGACAGATCCCTGGGGAACTCCAACAGAGAGCGGGATGGGGGTGGAGGAAGATCCATGAGAGTGTACTCTGAAGGTGCGGTGGGAGAGATAGGAGGAGAACCAGGAGAGGACAGAGCCCTGGAATCCAAATGAGGACAGTGTGGCAAGAAGTAAATCATGATTGACAGTGTCAAAAGCGGCGGATAGATCGAGGAGGATAAGGATGGAGTAGTGGCCTCTGGATTTGTCAAGGAACAGGTCATTACAGACTTTAGAAAGTGCTGTTTCTTTCGAGTGTAGAGGATGAAAACCGGATTGAAGTGGATCGAGGATGGCCTGAGATGAGAGGAAATCAAGGCAGCGGCTGTGAACGGCGTGCTCAAGTATTTTGGAGAGGAAGGGTAGGAGGGAGATGGGGCGGTAGTTGGAGGGACAGGTAGGGTCAAGTGATGTTTTTTTGAGGAGAGGTGTGACTACGGCGTGCTTGAAGGTGTCAGGGACAGTTGCAGTGGAGAGAGAGAGGTTGAGGATATGACAGATGGGGTGACAGTATGAGAGAGGGTGTTAAGTAAGTTGGTGGGGATGGGATCAGAGAAACAAGTTGTGCATTTCGAGGAGGAAAGAAGGCGGGCGGTTTCCTCCTCGGTGATATCAGGAAAGGAGGAGAAAGAGTTGGTGGGTTGGTTGAGGGAGAGGGTTGAAGAGTGAAGAGGAGGAGGTGGTTTGGTAGTGAAGTCAAGGTTGATCTTTTGCACCTTGTCGCCGAAGTAGTCAGCCAGTGATTGAGGAGAGAGTGAGTGAGGGGGGGGGGAGCGGAGGGCACTTTGAGGAGGGAGTTAAGGGTGGCGAAGAGACGACGAGGGTTGGAGCTGAGAGAATTGGTCAATTGGGTGTAGTAGTCCTGTTTGGCAAGGGATAGGGAGGACTGGAAGGAAGATAGCATGAATTTGTAATGAAGGAAATCTGATTTAAGGAAAGCTGAAGGAAAGCTGATTTAAAGTCTGAAAATTTTTTTTTCAAAAAATGCATTCCGCTCCATGTTCTGGGTCATCCCATTTGGTTCAATAGTATTCAGCTCGAAGATCCATTGAACCAAATAGGATGAACAAGAATGTAGAGTTGAATGCATTTTTTTTAATTTTTATGTTTTGGGTCTTTAAATCAGCTTTGTGATCTGATAGTGGATTCAAGAGTTGGTGTCAAAAGACACTAAAGAAATATTGCACAGGAGACCAGGATAGGTTATGTTATTAATATACTTAGATGCATTTAGAAAAAGAAAGCAATCAGCTGCAGTGGTAACAGTAACGAGAGATATGGAATTACTGATCATTAGTGTAAATGGAGGGCATGTTAATAGTCCCTAGACTATAGATTACTCTAGAGAATGTGAAATCCTCACAATTAGACTACCCATTAAGACTGGTAACTTCCTGAATAGTGCAGAAGGAAGATGATACCCCGATGAAACAAGTTGTCAGTGTAGCAATTGAAGTAAGCATGCTCTGAATACAAAAAGCAGGAGTATTGTGCGTGTGTGTGTGGGTGGGGGGAGGTCCTTTTGACATCTGATATCTCAATTTGCAATTCAGCATTGTTCTAGTTAATAATAATTATCTAATTCAGCATTTCTTTCAGTTGAAGGGTCAAGAACAGAAATAAGTATAGTTCCTCATTTTCTTTAAGCTTGAGACACAATGTACAGAATGTATCCCTTGCAGTATCTAGTTAAGCAGTCTATAACATCCAGATAGGCATTTTCTAAAGTACATTTTCTCTAGTTAACCGTTGATATTCATGCTGCACCTCCAGTGCCAGGCTTTCATATAATCTCTCTCTTTCATCAGTTCCTCCCTTTGATCCCAAACATGCCAATTCCACCTGAGAGGGAGTGAGGAAGACAACCCTGCAATGATGGATTGCATTAACAAAGATGAAACAAGTTCTTATTCAAATATCTTATCCTCATAAAATACTGCTCTTTCCTAAGTATACATTCAAATATAGGTAAGGTTTCAATTTGTTGAGAGCTTACCGCACCTAAGGGAACAAGTCAATAAACTTTTCACATGTAAGAAAGAACTGCTATCCACATACTCCCCTAAAAAGGATTTGACCAGTGCAGGCTGGGTTACTCTGTAAATCTGCATGCTGAGCCTACAAGGTGTTAAGGTCTAGGTGACCATGCGAGAATCTCTTATGCCCTTATGTTTAGCATTCTACTCCTTAATCCAGAAGCTTCCACCTCTGGATGAGGAAAGTGGTTAAGATTCAGTCATGAGGTAGCTTCTGTTGCAGTAGCCATGCAGTAGCATGCTCAACGTGTCCTCTGCAATTATTGCACTGAAATGTTCTTTACTGCACCTTAAGACTGCAATTAGCATAGATGCAGTTAAAGCTTTCTCTTGAGAAGGTAGTGCACCCAAAGTTGGCCTGTGCTTCTAGGGACCCCATGCTTAATTGATTTTTGCTTCACAACTAGCGGCTGACTAAAAGTTAAAGATTCTTTTCCCTTCCCCTTTTCATCTCCATATCACTGTCTGTCTCCTTCTCTCTCTCTCCCCCGAATCATGCTCCTCAGCACTGATGATCTATGCTGCTCCCACCACACCACTAACCATATTTGTACCAGAAAATAATGGATCCAGTGTTTAGCTGGCAGCAGACAGCATTGCATTGACTGCCTCCAGCGTTAAACCTGAAAATTGAATTCCAGGCCATGTCTCCAGCATTGAATTTCTGGTTATATGGAACTGGCGAAAACATAGCTGGTTAAGAGCAATATTAGGGACATAACCGGCTATGAAGAACTGGATAGGCTGTTTCAATCATTTTGAATATTGAGTCCAATGTAAATATATTTAACTTATTTATTTTAATAAATTTTGTTTAAAAATTTACTATAAACAAATGCTTTATTTCTAATACATTGTAACAAATAGGTGATACAGTGTAACCATGTAAACTGGATGACAAATGTCTGTTCAGTGGTTCTCTCTTTTTTCTGTTACACTGCTTCTGGGGTCCAGGGTATCCCAAGCGTGTAAATCACTAAGAGGCTTTTCTACTAAGCCGTGTAAGCGCCTACGTTAGCCCAACATACGCCAATTCCGAGTTACCACCCAGCTACCATGTGGCCTTTGCGGTAATTTCATTTTTGGCACGTGTCCTCTATGCACATCCGAAAAATATTTTTTATTTTCTGGCGCGCTTCAGCTACACACACCAAGTGGCATTTGGCACACGTAGGTCATTACTGTCCAGTTACCGCGTGAGACTTCACCGCTAGGTCAATGGCTGGCAATGAGGTCTGAGACCCAAAATGGACACGCAGCAATTTTCATTTTGCCGCATGTCCATTTTTGGCAAAAATTTTATAAACGCCTTTTTTTACAGGTGTGCTGAAAAGTGATTCTGTGTGTGCCCAAAACCCCGCATACACTACCGCAGGCCATTTTTTCAGCACACCTTAGTAAAAAGACCCCCGAGATTACAATAGTAGTGGGCAATTAAAGAATTCTGTTTAAACAGGTAAATCTCTGAGACATCATTTTAAATGTAGTCCCTGGCAGGGAATGGGGGCACCAAACTGGTCCACACAGGGCCCTGCAATTACAGAGGCAAGTTCTTGAATGTATCTTTTCTAATGGCACATTTGACAGCATGAGGTAAGTACTATGCATTAACTGCAGTGTGTAGTCCATGCCCATTCTCTGCCGATATCCCGTCCAGTTCCCACCGCTTAACACAGCACGCAGTTAATGTGCTAATTAGCATGTGCTGTCATGCCATCACGGTAATAGTTACACTTGTGCAGTATCAACATACACTAACTTGTGCGTTAACTGCTTAAAACATTTTAGAAAAATGTCTACGTAGTTCCAGAGATATATGCTATGTAGTTGCGTAGTTGACTAATGGAAATATGCGAATAAATTTTCAACCATGTAGGAAATCTATATAAATAATTCTCACCTCCAATTCTGAAGCTCACTGTGTGGCAGGGAAACACTGAAGCCCTGTACTGTTGCAGCCTCTCACACCACTCATTCTCTCACTCATACACCCACCCTCAGCCATGCCCTATGTGGACATAATTCGCAACCCCAACGTTCGAATGAAGCCACTCAAGCTCCACCCACTTTCGTGAAGGGTTCGTGGATTCATGGTGGTGAAGCTTCTCCACTGCCCATACCTGTCTGTCACACCCTCGCGTCGACCGTCATGACGTCACGACCGACGTCACGACCGAACTGACGTACGGAACGAACGGGTCATGAGGAGGTGGAGCCAGGATGCAAGTGGCGAATCCGGGGCATCGGAGGCATGAGAACAGTTCCCGGGCCCACAGCCGCAACACTAGCAACACCGAAGGGGTGAGTATGGAGGGGGTTCGGGAGGAAAACCGCGCTAGCGCCCGTTTCATTTGCGCCAGAAACGGGCATGTTTTACTAGTAAGTACATAAGTGTTGCCATACTGGGACAGAACGAAGGTCCATCAAGCCCAGTATCCTATTTCCAACAATGGCCAATCCTGGTCACCAGTACCTGGCAAGATCTCAAAAAAATGCAATACATTTTATGCTGTTTATCCCAGAAATATGCAGTGGATTTTCCCAAGTCCATTTTATTAATGGCTTATGGACTTTTCTTTCAGGAAACCATCCAAACCTTTTTTAAACCCCGCTTATCTAACTGCTTTTTTCATATTTTCTGGCAATGAATTAATTACATGTTGAGTGAAGAAATATTTTCTCCGACTCATTTTAAATGTACTACTTTGTAGCTTCATTGCATGCCCCCTAGTCCTAGTATTTTTGGAAAGAGTAAACAAGTGATTCATGTCTACCCGTTCACTCAGTATTTTGTATACCTCTATCATATCTGGGGTGAGAGGGAATAAATGTGAGAGAACTGTAAAGATGTTAATAGCAAGAAAAGTTGGCTTAGATTTGACTAAGAGGGTTGAATGTTTTATAGAATAAAGTTAGATTAAGGTAGACTAAATTGGCTTTTAAAAGACAATGCCACAGCATCCATACGTACTTAAGTATTGCCATACTGGGACAGAGCAAAGGTCCATCAAGCCCAGCATCCTGTTTCCAACAGTGGCCAATCCAGGTCACACGTACCTGACAAAATCCCAAAACGATACAACACATTTTATGCAGTTTATTCTTGAGCCCTCCATGAGTGGGAAAGCGCGGGGTACAAATGTAACAAAAAAAAAAAAAATAAGCAGTGGATTTTCCCCAAGTCCATTTTAATAATAGTCTATGGACTTTTCATTTAGGAAGCCATTCAAAACGTTTTTAAACCCCTCTAAGCTAACCACTTTTACTATTCTCTGGCAACGAATTCCAGACTTTAGTTACATTCTGAGTGAAGAAATATTTTCTCCGATTCATTTTAAATTTACTACTTTGTAGCTTTATTGCGTGCCCCCTAGTCCTAGTATGTTTGTTTGTTCACCCCTTCAAAGAAATGTAATAGATTTGCGAGGCAAGATTTCTCTTCACTAAATTCATGTTGGCTTTGTCTCATTAATCTATGCTTTTGAATATGCTCAGTAATTTTATTCTTTGTTATAGTCTCTACCATTTTGCCTGGCACCGAGGTCAGGCTCACCGATCTATAATTTCCCAGATCACTTCTGGAACCTTTTTTAAAAATCGGCATTACATTGGCCACCCTCCAATCTTCCGGAACCATGCTTGAGTTTAAAGATAAATTACATATTACTAACAATAGTTTCCCATTTTTCAATTTTATCAGTACTCGGGGGATGAATACCATCCAGTCCAGGAGATTTGCTACTCTTCAATTTGTCAAATTGTGCCATTACATCCTCCAGGTTTATAGAGATTTCATTCAGTTTCTCTGACTCATCAGCTTTGAATACCATTTCTGGCACCGGTATCTTTCCTAAATCTTCCTTGGTGAAGACTGACTCAAAGAATTCATTTAATTTCTCCGCTAAGTCTTTGTCTTCCCTGATTGCCCCATTTATCCCTCGGTCATCTAGCGGTTCACACTTTCTATTCTACTCCCCCTCCCAGCTTTTTATGGGACCCATGCAGAACAGGTTCCTCTGGGAAGTGCATCCCCTGAGTCCCCCCCCCCCAAAAAAAAAAAAAATCTCGCTGCAGTACATTAAACAGTTGCTGATGCAAAAGCTGCTAGGACATACTCCACAAGTATATAACCTCCCCAATCATGAAACCACTCCACAGGAAAGCAAAAGGTTTTTGGTATTAAGTGTAGGGATGAATCTCCAGCCTGTGCAGAAAGAAAAGAGCATTTGGGGCAGCTGCCTCCACAGGAGAAGAATCAGAATGACGCTGTATCCACCAAGTTTTAAGGTCTCCTCACTGCCATCATTGTGCTGGTGGCTCCTGCCAGGCTGCTGTCACCTTGCCAGTATCCCGATCCCCCATTGGTTTCCAAAGGTATGCCGCCAATAATAGTTCCAAGGCATCTTGCTGAGTGGTAAAGGAGAGCCCAAAGGAGTAATGCCAGAGGTAGTGGATGTTATGTGGCTGTAAGGCATTTTGTAAGCTCCCGGAACTCTTGTTGTTTGCACAGTGTAATAGCTGACATGTCTGCAAACGGGTCCACTGTAGCATTCTCCCAAATGATATGGCCCACCTGGCAAGCTACAATCAGGATACGTTCTTTCACAGGGAACCATATGGCACATGGTCCCTCGAGTGGTCAGCCAGCTTAGGTCCCAATGCCCTACACACATGTTCAAAGTCAATGGTGGGCAATTCAGCTTTTGGATCCATGGCCAGGAGGAACTGCTGACAGATATATTGCATAAGGGACTCTGCAGTTTCTTCACCTTGAGCCTCGGGCTCTCAGATTGTTCTGACAGGCTCTGTTCTCGCTGTCTTCAGTCTTAGAAAGTAGGTCCTCCTCTTTTGCTTCTAGGGTGGTGCGTCTGGTTTGGAGAGCAGCAGTGCTCCCCTCAAGTCAATCACTCGCTCCTCAAAGTCATTAAATCGGTGTCCATATCTTTAGCTGTTTGCCGCAGGCCGTTCCCATCCTTGTGGAATTCTTGCTGTAGTTGAACAGTCATGGACTTCAGGTCCACTATGCACGTGTGGACCTTAACCTGACTTGCAGGTCTAGCGTCCTGATCATGCCTGTCTCATCACCATGGAGTTCTGCCTCCCTCTCTGGTTCCTCGGCCAGCGGTGCCATCTTATCATAGGCCCGATTAATTGACTCCAACAGCTGGAACGCAAACGCCTTAAGATAGGGCTTACTTTCCCTATTTGCCCTCTGGGAGCTCTAGAGTGCCAGAGGAGTATTTCTGTTAGTTGAGATACAGTCAACAATTGGGCTAAATGTAGCTTAAAAGAGCAAGGTATGGAGGAGCACAACGGCTAAGCTGCCATCTCTCTGCTGACATAATTTCCTCTCGAGGAAAGAAGGGTTTTGGCTGTTTTCTGCACTGCCATGCAAGATAAGTGTGTTTGATTTCCATTCCTACCTGTTCTGTGATAGCAGTATTCACAGTGTGGAACAAGGGAGTTCTGATCAGCACGTGGCAGTGACATCTGTGGGGGGAGAAGGGAGAGTAGCTGGGTGTGCACATGCTGGGTCCTTGAAAGAGTCCCTAATAAAAGTGATAAAGTAGTACAAGCGTTAGTCTACATTAAAGTATAGAAATAACAGTTAATAAAAATAAAACAAAAAATAGAATATAATGTAATACATTTTATTGAACTAATACTTTTCCTTACTACTAGAACACCTTTCCTCAGGAGAGAATTGCCTGATGGAGTTTTAGTTTCCAAAAGCTAGTCTAAAAATGTTTTAGATTAGAAAGGCATCACTGTATGTTCTATTAGTTTTGTTTTTATTTTAAAATAATCAAGAAGAGAAATGATAATTTGTCCTATTGTTCACCAAACATAGAAAAGCTTTATTTGTACCAACATTCTTGCAGCACCAGCCTAAAATAGGAATAAATGTATTAGGCTCTGAGATACACTTAAACTAAATAAATGATATATATGTATTTGGGTAAATAGAACTGGATAAGCAGTTCTTGGAGACAAAGTAGAAAATGTTAATGAAGCATCTTTGCTGGTGACCCCCAAGTGCTCTGACTATCTCCCAAATTATTGCTGCTATGATGGTTGCTGTGTATAATTTCCACTATTTGCCCTCCTGTGTCCAAAAAGATTTTGGATGAATTGAGCTGTATGTAGTACTTTTGGCATGCTGGGTGGAACAGTTGTTCTTTCACATTGCAATGTGTCTGTATTTGTGGAGAAAAGAAGTAGGAAGGATAAAAGGATACTGTTATAACATGTTCTGATCATTTTGCAGCAACATACCTCTATTAAATAAATATTTTTTTGTTGTTTCAAATGTTAGCTGCATGTCATACAGAGCCATGGAGGTGTATTTTCAAAGCACTTAGACTATGGAACTTTGTATACCTAAGTGCTTTGAAAATGAACCCATTAGTGTCACATGGCAAACAGATTTTTTTACATTAAAAAAATGCAGCAAATCAGTACTAAGGGATCCTTTTACCAAGCTGCGGTAAAAAAGGGCCCTGCGCTAGCGGCAGGGTCTGTTTTTGCCACATGCTGTGGCCCTTTTTGCCGCAGCAGGTAAAAAAGCCTGAAAATAGCCATGGCCATGCAGTAAGATTGCTCTTACCGCGTGGCCATGTGAGGGGAAGCGCTTAACACCACCCATTGGGGTGGTGGTAAGGGCTGCCGCACCAGCCTGGCAGAAACTGAGTAGCATGTGATGCTGTCCGATTACCGCCGGGTTAGCGCCGCACTAGAAATGAACTTTCTGTTTTCCCTAGTGTTGGAAATGGCTGGGGCTGGAACTATCACCAGCACCTGCGTTGGGCCAGCTGCAGTTCCAGATTAGCATGTGGTAAGCCCGCATTTGTAAAAGGACCCCTAAATTTTTACAGTCAGGAATTTTTTCTTGTAATTCATATAGAAGAAGGATAGGTTTTATAAAACATAGAGGCCCTTTTGCTGAGCTGTGGTAAGCACTTACAAGCACTTACCACAGATTAAAAGGGCTTACCGTAGGACACGCTGGGGCATCGTGTGGTAAAAGCACAGTGTGTGCGCAATATTTCTGAACTTTTCTGACAGGCGTGTCTGAGGGATGGGTGTGACAGTTCAAATCAGTTAACACAGCCACATTACTTACACTGATTAGTGCAGAGTAAGCACTTGAGCCTTTACTGCCATCAAAATGGGTGGCAGTAAGGGCTCATGTGCTAATTTTTATTAGTGGTTACGCGCTAATAGCAACATTAGCGCATGTTCATTAATTAGGAAAATGAAAAATTGGTCATTTTCTGGCTGCAGTAAAAATGACCTTAGCATGTGGGAAGGACCTGCATAAGGATGCGCTAAGGCTACTTTTTACTGCAGCATAGTAAAAGGACCCTTTAGTTCAGTGATGATTTTACATGAACAAAAACCTGGCTGTTGCTGTCTTCTCTTTAAACAGCATTGTTGCTGTAAAATAAAATTCATTTGCACAGTTGCAATCCTTAGCAGCTTTTCTTTTTGTAAAAAACATAAGATATGCCATTTTGGATAAGATATCATTGATTTTATGTATCTCTGCACTGTATTTTACATTGTTTTTACTTTTTTCTTGATGATGTAAACTGCACCAGACCCATTTGGGGAGGGTGGCGGTATATAAGTGTGTGTTGACATTCACATTGACAATAGTTCATCAAGCCCAACTTCCTATATCTGATAGTGACCAGTCTGAGTGAGTTGGAGTACCACCCTCAGCCATGATATGATTTGTGGGGCAAATATGCCTGAGAGAGCTCCACGTTTTTGGTAGCTTTCCTTTCTCGCACCAACCGGCATAAATGTCTTCTCCATTTCACCCTCCCTGGTGCAGTCCTCCTATCTTCCTCTTTCAGACTGAAGTCTCTGCAATATGTGTACTGATGGTTCCAAAGTCTATGGTGCTCTGGGCAGTTCAAACATCAGATTGAAGTCAGTAGAGGAAGAGGAGGCAGACCATGGTTATGCAGTGCTTTTTTTCTGGTAGTTTGGAGGGAGGAGTATGAGGGAAAGGATCATACTCAGAGATGATTGGGTCGAAGACGATCCTGCTTATGTGGCATAGCAAGGATTTTACTATACATGGTCTGAGTAGTAAACTGCTTCCTAAGCACTAATTTCTCAGCATGAGGACATGGCCTTCCAAAATGCAGTATCTGGGGCAGTTGTCTTCATTTTCCTACCTTAGGGATGGCTTTGTTTCATCAAGATGCTTGTTTCCAATTTTTCTTTCTCTTTCAATTCTTCTGTGATGTAGAAAGCACAAAGGACTCTACTGCTGTAGACAGAATTCCATACTACTAGCCTACTATCCTATCACCAAGCTTTACTTAAACATTTTAAGATGTCATAGATTCAGCTTTTCTTGTTCTTTTCTCATTTTGATCTTTGACTGGATCACTTCACTGAGACTCCTTTTTTTTCCTGTGCCTGTGATTCATTCTGCTTCTAATTTTATTCATGGTCTGTACACTGTTTCCGAGATCACTGTTCAGTTCAGGCCTTCAGTCAGCTTTCATTTACAATTATTTTACTGCTAAAGTATAAGAGAATCTTTGAAATGCAGGAAGAAAGTATGTAATTTCTAGGGGCCCTGTTCAGCAAACCATGCTGTAGGTGCGCTAGGTTTTTTGGAGCACACAAACACTAGAGACACCCATATATTCCTAAAAACACTAGCACACCTTAGTAAACAGAGCCCTAAGTTTCTTTTCTCTAAAATTTAGGATCCAACTACTATTTTGAGTTCCAGCAAAATGTTATGCTATATGTTATGTTGTAACATGTTTTATAGCCCGCCATATGCCTTATCAGTTCAAGGCAGGCTACAAAATCAAAGAAAACAGATACAGTCTTCTGGGAATTACAAATTCAAACAAGAAGCAAAAAGTACCACAGTTAAGACATAGTTCATGGGAACAGAAACGTTTTCAGGTTCTTTCTAAACATTGTATGTTGTGAACAACATCACAGAACTTGAGGCCATCTAGTAGGGAAGAGAGGCAGAAAAATGTCTAATAGATTTTAAAGCAATAACCTTAGGAAATTGTAAGAAAAATACATTTTGTGTCTAGGGTCTGTGGAGGAGAATTACTAAATCCATTATGTACAAAGGGGCTTCTCCAGACAGAATCTTAAATATCATCGTGCATACTTTAAATTTGATATGTTCTTTAATTGGTAGCCAGCATAATTTCAGATAATACTGAATCGTAACATGTTAGGCCATAAATAAGTCTGACTGCCATATTTTGTAGTTCTTTTGAAATAAGGTGCATATTTTTCATATTTTTGTTATTGAATTTCTCTTATGACTTTCCTCTCCTCTCTCAATGTGTCCACAGAATTTTTTAAGATAGCAGTTGGCCTTCCACATAGTCTCTTGGTAGAGATAAAAACTGAAATATATACTGCTAGAACTGAATCATTTTAAAATCAAATTTGCTGCAAGACTGGAGATCCATTAGGGAAAATCTGCATTTCCTTTCACACTTATAGTAGGCTGAAATCACATTTAATCTTAAATTTTAGGATATAATAGATGAGGCATAGGAAATCTTATGAACATTTTTTTTTGTCCTAGTTTGATTCTCGATAGCCTCCAGTTTATAATGTAAATTCAAAATGGTCCTGATTCTCAAAACCCCCATTGCCTGGAGGAGCGAGACCTGAGATTCCAAAGTCTTAATTCAAGAATCTGCTGAGCTACTTGATTTTCACAGTGTGTCAACCTATCTACTGCTTCCTTGGAAAGAGACACAACTGGTGTCCTGATCCTCTTGAGAGACTTTTTTTTTTCACTTTTAATCCTCCATTGATTCAGGTCAACCTCAGACTGTAAATCCCCCAGGGACAGAAAAACACTTGATATCCCTGAACGTACACTGCTTCAATAGCTTTCAGCCTTGCAGGTGGTATATAAGCAAATTGATCAATCAAATAAAGCTCTAACACATGGCTTATTTCAATGGCCCCGGAAAGGGAAACGGGAGACAGTGGAGTGAGAATGTACAGAAAAATACAACTGAAATGCAAAAGTTCTTCTGGAATGGAGCTTAATGGTTGGTTCAGCAGCTGGAGAACCAGGTTCAATTCTCACTGCAGTTCATTATGACTCTTGGCAAGACACTTAACCCTCCATTGCCCCAGGTACAAAACAAGTACCTGTATATAATATGTAAACCGCTTTGATTGTAACCACAGAAAGAACAATAACCCAGCTGTATAGGCAGTCAGCTTCACACAAACGTGCAGCGGCTTGGCATAACCAAGAGAGGGGTGGGATTGTGGGGTGGCATCAGACAAGGGAAGGGATTGAGGAAGGCAGAAGCAGCTATATCATGTATAGCAGGGGAAGAGGGAGGTAGTAAGGAGTAGAGAGGCAGGAGTTAGAGTCAGGTGACCAGAGGGAAGTCCTGGGGCGGGGAAAAAAGGGATGGCTTTAGAAGCATTAAGTGTGTTGTTTGCCAAGGTGCAAATGTCATTTTACATGCTGCTCCAACAGTTCACCCATCCCACCCACCCACGTTAGGGAGGATAGGGTCTCGTCGCAGCATTTGGCGGTGAGTCCAAGCCTGATAGAGTACACAGCAGTATGTATTACACCAAATAAATGTCAAATGTGACATGGTTTTGCCCCATGCTAGCAGTGGCAGGGATGATGTCTGTGACCAGAAGCAGTTTCCCTCTTGTACAGAGGAGGGCTACTTCCAGGGTAACAGATGATCAGCGGTGCCTACCTCTGACTTCGACAGAATGGGGAGGCTGAAGGCTTCAAGATAGAGTCAACAGCTGAGAAGGGGAAGATGCTTTTACGGCAGCCCTCTGGTCAAAGCTGTGAGGTTAGCGCCTAGGCATGTGTAAGGTATATGCCCCAGGCAGAGCTGAGAATCAGCTTTATGAGTAAAGCCAGAAGTAGAGGAGACTAGGCTAGACCCCTTGCCATTAAATGCTTTAGATAGAAGGGCAAGTCAGGTATTTAATTGCTTGTTATTGTAAACTGCATTCATGTATGTAATTGCTTGCTATCGTAAATGTTTTGCATATGTTAGTTGTAGAATGTTGTGGCCATAATAAATTCCATTCCTCTTCTTGGATAGCTTGTCAAGTGTAGATATATGTAGTACATGGTTGCATGGTTTGAATGAAAGGTGAGTGCTAAGGTGCCGCTGCCCAGTTTGAGGCAGTGTATCAAATCCCATTCCCTTTTAAAAAGAAAGATCTTGTTTTTTTGTGGCCAGAGATTTTCCCTGACATGGTTCATGCTGCCCAGGCCTTCCTAAAGTGGAAGGATAGAATCCTAGTGATTGGGGTAACTTTCTTTTAAAATTTCCCTGTAAATGTTGTGTGACCCTCATTGTTTAGAAACATTGCTGTTACTGAGGTATGAAAGGTATAATTTTATTTGCAATTACTTGTGAGAACCAGTGCTTTTTTTTGTGCCGGTGTGCGCCGGTACAGTGTAACGGCACCTTTTTTCCTAGGGCCAGCTCACCTGCCCATCCTTAGCTCCCCAACAGCCCTGCTTTCTGTTCCTTTCACCCGCGATGCGTTTAAATCTTTTTTTTTTTTACCTGAAGTCGCAGCGCCACCGTTAGTGAAAAGACCAGGTTTGCCTCCTCCAGCCTTCCCTTCGTTCCCTCTGTGTCCCGCCTTCCTCTGACATAGTTTTCTGTTTCTGTGAGGGCGGCACACTGAGTGGGGACGAAGGGAAGGCTGGAGGAGGCGAGCCTGGTCCTTTCACTAACGGCGATGCTGCAACTTCAGGTAAAAAAAAAAGATTTAAACGCGTCGCGGGGTGGCAGGAACAGAAAGCAGGGCTGTCAGGGAGCTATGGGAAGGTGGGGCCGGGGTACTGGAACTCGATGTGGGCTTAAAAGACGGGCAGGTGGAGGCTGGGGCGAGTTACTGGACATGGAGAGGAGGATAGGGGAAAAGGAGAATTGCTGGACATGGAGGGAAGGGCAGAGGAGAATTGCTGGACACAGATAGGAGGGGAGGGCAGAGGAGAGAGTAGAGTTGCTGGACATGGATGGATGGAGGGAAGGGCGGGAGGAATGCTGGACATGGATGGAGGGGAGGGAAGACAGAGGAAGTAGATGCACATGGATGGAGTGGAGGGGGAGAGGAGAAATGCTGGACATGGATGGAGTGGAGGGAAGACAGAGGAGGAGATGCACATGGATTTAGGGGGAGAGGAGACATTCTGGACATGGAGGGGAGAGAGTTCAAATGCTGGACATGGGGGAGGGGAGAGAGAGGAAGTGAGATGAACATGGATGGAGGGGGAGGAGAGAGTTGAAATGCTGGTCAAGGATGGAGGGGGAGAGGTAAAATGCTGGATGTGAATGGAAGAAGAAGGAGATGCATAGTGACAAGATGAGGGAAAGGGGAAAGAGGAGAAAAACTGCACATGGATGAATAAAATAGACAAAACGTGGTTCCACTCTATACCTCCTCCAGTCAAGTCCACAGAGGACCCAGCTTTTACCTATGGATATGGGGCAAGAAATGAAGAAGAAAGGAGGAAAGTAAAGAAATAAACAGAAAGGAAGCCCTGGAAACGGAGTTAAGGGAACAGATAGAGAGCATCAGAATCAGAGACTGGGACCAACATGATCAGAAAAACAGTCACCAGACAACAAAGGTAGAAAAAATAATTTTATTTTCATTTTAGTGTTTGGAAGATGTCCAATTTGAGAATTTATATCTGCTGTCTTATTTTGCACTGGGTATACTAGAGCTGTAACAGCTTATAGAAATTATTTATAATGAAAAAAGATCACAAGTTATTTTTTTCTCCTATACTGGTATAGTATTTTCAATGATACTGCTTATATTCGCCATGGCTGATATAAGGGGTATGGCTACTGTGGATGTGGCTACTTCAAGCGGTAGTCTCACAGGATTACTGCTTAAAAGTCTCAGTGGCCATTTTGAAGAAGCACAACACTAGCAAGAGAGTAGCGGCAGTGGGGCAGGAAGGAGTGGGGTTCTTTCCTGTCCTCCTGAAGAGGCCACTAGACCAGCAGGGAATGCACGGTTAGGCCGTGCAGCAGCGGACAGAAAGTCAGGAAAGTGAGTGGGAGGTCAGCTGAGCGGCGGGGCGGCTGTCCTTTTGCGGATTCAGAATGAAAATGTTTCTGCACAACTGGGGAATTCTGCACAAATTCTGCACTCCGCAGCAGGGGCGTAGCTACGTGGGGCCACGGGGGCATGGGCCCCCACAGGTTACGCCCTGGCCCCCTCTACATTTGACCCCCCGCTGCCCTCTTCGCTGCCCGCACCGCCGCCGCATCAGGTACCTTGTTTGCTGGCGGGGGTCCCCAAACCCCACCAGCCAAAGAGTTTTTTTCAGCGCCGGTCAACTCTGGCGCCTTCGCTGTGTGATGATCTGTTTCGAACTCCTGACGTCCTGCACCATGCACATCCTGTATGTAGCCCCGTGCAGGACGTAAGGCATCAGAAACAGATGATCTCACAACGAAGGTGCCGGAGTTGACCGGCACTGATGAAGACTCTTCGGCTGGCGGGGATTGGGGACCCCTGCCAGCAAACAAGGTACCTGATGGGGCGGGCGGGTGGCGGCGGGGGGGGGGGGGGGGGGGAGGGGTCCAAAGTGGTGGGGGTGGTGGTGGGGGGAGGCAGCTAAACAGTGCCCCCCACCCGGGCTATGCCCCCCCTCTCGCTGAGGTCTGGCTACACCCCTGTGCGCAGTCATTTAGAATTCTAGCATGAGTAATATATAAGACACTTGCAAGCCTGAAGGGTATCAAAGTGGTGTATATTCAGGTACAGTAGGTAATGTGGAGGGTCATAATCGAAAGGGACACCCAAGTTTCTCTGAGATCGTCCTCGCATGATGTCACCGTGAAGGGGCGGGGAAACCCGTATTATTGAAACAAAATGGACGTCCAGCTTTAGTTTCGATAATACGATCGGGGATGCCCAAATCTGGAAATTTAGGTCGACCTTAGAGATGGTCATCCTTAGACTTGGCCGTTTCTGATTTTCAGCGATAATGGAAACTGAGGAAGCCCATCTGAGAAACGATCAAATCCAAGTCCTTTGGTCGTGGGAGGAGCCAGCATTCATAGTGCACTGGTCCCCCTCACATGCCAGGACACCAACCGGGCACCCTAGGGGGTACTGTAGTGGATTTCAGAAATTGCTCCCAGGTGCATAGCTCCCTTACCGTGTTTGCTGGCCCCCCCCAAAACCCACTACCCACAACTGTACACCACTACTATAGCCCTTATGGGTGAAGGGGGCACCTAGTTGTGGGTACAGTGGGTTTCTGGTGGGTTTTGAAGGGCTCACATTTACCACCACAAGTGTAACAGGTAGGGGGGTAGGCCTGGGTCCGCCTGTCTGAAGTGCACTGCACCCACTAAAACTGCTCCAGGGACCTGCATACTGCTGCGATGGACCTGAGTAAGACATTTCTGGCTGGCAAAAAATATTAAAAAAAAAAATTTTAGGTTGCGAGGGGGTTAGTGACCACTGGGGGAGTAAAGGGAGGTTATCCCCGATTCCCTCCGGTGGTCATTTGATCAGTTCAGGCACCTTTTCATGACTTGGTCGTAAGAAAAAAAGGACCAAGTAAAGTCATCCAAGTGCTCGTCAGGGACACCCTTTTTTTCGATTATGGGTCGAGGACACCCATATGTTAGGCATGCCCAAGACCCGCCTTCGCTACGCCTCCTGGAACTTTGGTCGTCCCCCACGACGGAAAGCAGTTGGGGACTCCCAAAAATCGGCTTTCGATTATGCTGATTTGGGCGACTCTGAGAGAAGGATGCCCATCTCCCGATCTGTGTCGAAAGATGGGCGTCCTTCACTTTCAAAAATAAGTCTGATAGTAACATAGTAGACAATGGCAGATAAAGACCTGTATGGTCTATCCAATCTGCCCAATATCTCCCTACATATGGTATGAAGTGATACATCATATCTATATATGATCTTGAGTTAAAATGGGATTTGAACCTGGACCCCTTGATTTACAGTCCACTGCACTAACCACTGTGGACTATCTTCTAGATATTGCATACCAAAGGATTAGTCCAGATCTCAACTGTCTTTCCTTCTGCTTTGTTGGGTTATTTGTTGATTTTCTTTTTTCTTAGGCAGAAGGTTATTGTTTGTTCTTCAAAGTTATAAAAGTTTGCTAAAGAGGCAGGAATTCTACTTTTTTTCCATTAACATATTTCTGCTTGGCTATCTGAATACTGAATGGAATCTAGTGCACAGCAGCCTTATGTGGCAAAGTTCTAATTTGCTGTCTATCTCCACCTGCTGGTAGATGGGCACAACCCACAAGTATGGACTAATTCTTTGGGACTAAAGGAAAGAAAATTATCAGGTAGGAACTAATTTTTCCATTTGCTCCTGGACTTACAAAGAAAATAAAGGTAAATAATAAAAGCTCGCCACAGCCTAAGGCCTACCAGAGTAAGTCTGGCCCCGACCTGCTCCAAGCTCAGTGAGTGAAATACTTGATATTTTGCTTTGTGGCCCTAGTCTTGGGTGCTGACTGCAAATAACTAGCTAGTGCCTGAACTGTGCAATGAGACCAGGGTTACATGTGGTTACAATAAAAGCAGTAACATATTATGTACTTATTTTGTATCTGGGGTAATGGAGACCCAAGGAGCTGCGGTGAAAAAAATTGAATGCCTTTAATTGTGCCATTAATTGCAATATATATATATATATATATATATATATATATATATATATATATATATATATATATATATATATATATATATATAGGGTGCACATTTAGAATGGTTTGTAGCATGATTAATATGTCAAAATTTTAACTTACAATAATAATTTTAATGTATTAATTGCATTTCTCTTCCTCCTGCCTCTGGCATCCCTCTGAATTTGTCTGTACAGACGGCAGCACTAAGCACATGCTGCTTCTCTCTAGCCAGAGCTCTCCCTCCCTAGTGCCCTGCCTTCTCTGATGAAACTTCACAGTCTCGGGCAACAACGAAGCAGCTCATGCTTAGTGCTGTCCTCTGTACAGGCAAATTTGAAGGGTCGCCAGAGGGAAAGGGAGGGAGACTGAGATGCCAGCGAACACATGGGTGACAGAATGAAAACAGCTGCCGGAATACGCAAGGGGAGGGGATAGGAGAGAGAAAGGGTTAGGGGGAAGATACCCGGACCAAAGCATCCTGTTTCAAGTTGGGTTTATATGTCACATGGTACTTATGGAGCTGAAGGGAAGGAGGTGCCCACATACTAGGGAGGGAGTGTTTGGAGGAGATGGTGCCCATGAAGAAGAAGGGGTGGAGGTAGGGGAAGGGAAAGCAAGGGATATGGAGGAGATGATGCCCATGGAGAGGAGGGGAAGGGAAATGGGAGGAAATGGAAACAAGATAGATTTGAGATGCAGGTTTTGTTTTTTTGTTTTGTTTTGTTATTTTGTTATTCATTTCTGTTTTGCCTGTCAGATTCATTATCTTCTTATCTATCAGCTCATCTTTAATGGGGCCTGTTGCAGCTTGAGTCTGTGCAGCCACTCAGGATTTGTCTCCATTTTAACCCTCTCCACTCCCATTTATTCTGCCCACAACAAAAGAAAGTCTTCAGGCCCAGCCAAGAACTCCCTTATTTTGGCTATTTGGTATTGCCATTGTTTGATGGTCTAGGCCTCTTCCACTCAGAGACTGTGAATGCTTTTTTCCCCGCTGCATTCTCTGTCTTTCTCAGCTCAAGGAGCAGAGTGAAGACTGAAGCCAGACCTCCCACAAAGCACACAGCACTTGACAGTGAGTCACTGGATTGACCATTTTAAAAAATTTGATCTTGTGGTCTGCCATTGCTGTTCTTTCTCTGTTTATTCTTCTCATATATCCCAGACCTCCCTGATATCCTTGTGTAACCTGTGTGTGGATCAAATCTACTAGCACAGCTGTGGTTTATTCACTAAAGTTTTTTTCTGATGTTGGACCTCATGTGCTTAACTCACTGTTCAGGGTAACTCTCCCTTTCCAGTTATGTAGTAATGCAGTTACTTAAAATGCTTCAGAAGTGAGGTTCCAAACAAACAAAAAAATATGAAAGAAAGAAATCCCCTCTGCTTTACTTTCAGAAAATTCATGATTCATAATGAAATATATCTTCCAACTTTAAATAGATAGTACATTTGAACATTGTTGCGGATCATATTACAATAACAGCACATAGGGTGGCATTTGCCTTTTAGGCATGAAGGAGGTAATTCTTTAACAGTATGTTTATATATAAGTGCCCAGAGAGTGCTTGATAAGAGTATATTCTACAAAAGAAATCAGAAGCCTAATTTCCTTTGTAGAATACTAGCATATCCAGGTATATATTTGCATATGTGTTTAGGAGAGCCCTTACACAAGCTGTAGAGCTACTGTAAGTGCTCATGCCTAACTGCCAAAGATACACATGCAACTTTTAACAGTCTGCTACATGCATAAATGGGAGCCCCACCCATATGATCAGACTCAACTATGTGTATTACCACCTGTCAAATGCATTATATGAGATATTTGTATATTTATAGAGCACTGCTTAGGCAGATTTTAGACATTTCAACATCCTCGTTCGTAATCAGCATGTAAATCTTAGCTCCTACTTTATAGAATTACCCCTAGTCCCCCCCCCCCCATTCTATGATCTTAGCACCTAAATGTAAGTACCATTTTTGCACTGAGGGGTCCTTTAAGTAAGCTGCAGTAAAATATGGACTAAGAGCATTCTAATGTGGAACCTTCCCACGTGCTAAGCCCATTTTCACTTTGGCAGGAACATAGGGCATTTTTCTTTTCTTTTTTTTGATTTTCAGGTAATGTGTGGCAATGGCAAATAATAATTAATGCCTCCTATTTCACTAAGGGCTCCTGCAATAATTTCACATTAACCAATTAACATGTGCTAACGTGAGCACACTAGTTGGTTAACGCATCCACACCCATTCCCCTCCCATCCCAATCCCCTCCCCCCCAAATAAAAAATAGCATACAATTTGCACCTGCAGAAAAGGAAATTACCACAGGATGCTTTAACATGTTCTACAGTAAGCCTTTTTTTCAGTGCACTAAGCCCACGTTTCTCTGAGAGTTAAACAACTTTTTAAAAAAAGAGAACTAAAAAAAGGGAAAAATTTAAAATAAAGACCAGTGACAATAAGAGAGGGGCTGATGGAATAAACATATGACCCATCACTCCTCCTGGCTGAGGTCTTCAGAAAACAAGTATTAATTGGGTTTATACATAAGCACATAGTGGTGTATTTGACATTTTCTAGCTTATGTTAAAGGCTGAGCTTGCATTATAGTTTGAGATAACTTTAGGCACAAGCATTTATGCTTGCCAAAAGCTGGTGTAAATGCTCACGCCTAACTCAGGCGCAGAAATGGAAATATTCTATAACTTTGTGTTTAAATACTGGGAATGCCCATGACCCACCCATGCCCTTCTCATGGCTATGCCCCTTTTGGAGTTGCATGGAAGATGAATGCAGATGCGCAGATCAGATACATATGTAACCAGTAATTAGTGCTTAAAGCCAATAATTATCATCAATTTTTTCCAATTACTTTACTAATATATCTGCAATCTGTGCCCATAATTGCATGCCTAACTTTGGTTTGCATATACAGAATTTGGAGGGGGGGGGGGAGGAATCCGGGAAAAAATAAAGTAGGAATAAAAGACATCATGGTATGTAGGACATTGTAGGGTGCAATAAAAAAATGGCAAATGAGTTGTTGAAAGAACTAAACAATTGACAATCCTGTCTTGACATTAAAGGCAATTCTGTAAATTCATGCCTATGTTAGGTGCCAAAACCCCCTCTTATGTTACAGAATACTATTGCATACAAGGGTAAGAGGTGCCACTAATTGCAACTTACCCACATATCTCCTATATGCAATTCTATGAAATAACACAAGAATTCACTTTAGCATGTATATGAAAGGGGAGTGTTGATGTGGGTGGAGCAATGTGCGGTTCTGTTGGATATGCATTTAACTTATAGAATACTGTATTGACCTGACATAAGTGATCACAGCTACATTTTCACACGCAAGTTACTCCTGTATTCTCTAACTGCACTTACCGGCATAAGTGCCCTTATAGAATACCACTTGGCACCATGATTTTTAGCACTAATTTTGTGTTGCTCCATCGGGCTAACTTTATTGCATTATCCCCAAAACCTTTTTTTCTTTTACATGGTGATCTGGTTTTGCCCAGGAAGTGTACTCCCTGCACTCTGGACCACTGATGTAAAATCTTCTAATCCACTGAGTTGTGGGTGCAACAAGCCAAGAGAAAAATTATGTGCAGAAAACAGTAAAGAACTGACTCAAACTTAGAACAGTGAAGTCAGCCAGATGTGCCCATTTCATCTATTTCTTTGTGGGTACGGATGCATGGTTTTAACACAATTCCACATCAGTATTTTTGTGTTAGTCATCAGATATTTTAGTACCATAACTGCTCTTTGTGGGGTGTTCCTTTGTGTGTTAAACTAAATGGCAGTTTTTGTTTTCATAGTGGTCGCAATCTACATAGTATATGTCAATCTGTAATTAGTTTAAAGTATAAATAAAGGAGATGCAGTCACAACTTTAATGTTTTCTCTTGCCAGCAAAGTGAAATTCCATAGTTAGTAGAGATGCGCTTTCATTTTGTTTCAATTATGCCTGTAAAATTCTTATGCAACTAGAATCAATGTTCACGTTTCAGATTTATTATGAGGTTTGACCCCAGAGGTGGATAAACAAACAAATTTTAGAAGTGTCTGTGGCTAAAACACATAAAATGCTTCAAAGCCCTTCTTCCAAGCTCACAGACTGCTACTACTAATCATTTCTGTAGCGGTACTAGATGTACACGGTGCTGTACACATTATATACAGGTACTTTTCTCTGTCCCTAGGGGGCTCACAATCTAAAATTTTTGTACCTTGGGCAATGGAGGGTTAAGTGACTTACCCAAGGTCACAAAGAGGTGCAGTGGGAATAGAATGCAGGTTGCCAGGATCAAAGCCTTCTGCACTAACCATTAGGCTACTCCTCCACGCCAGACTAGTAAAAAGATCCCCCGAAAGAAGTTTATTAACTCAGACCAATGTTGTAGGCAGGCAGAATATTAACAATTTAAATGGAAAAGAAGAACCTGCTTTACAGTATGTATAAAAGCTCAATTTATTTAGTTCTTCCCTAATGCCAAAATATGTATAGTAAGAAGAATATGAAAACAATGATAAATCTATTAAAAAAAAAAAAAAAAAGTAAAATAGTTGTTAAAAGTAACAATTCTTAGTCTCCTCTGATATGTACCTCTCTCCTAAGTTGTGAGGCATCTCTTTCATTCTTTCTCTGTAGGATGGTAGTTCTACCCTTCTGCTCATCTGTAATTGTTTTTTTGAATCTTTCAGAATGATTAGCAGCATGGAGTCGGTACACCAAACTTTCGACTATGACTTTGACTATATTAGGCTTAAAATGTTTTTGTCCTGGATCTAAAGCACTGCTAAATATAGCTTATCAGTACTTTATAAGTATAAAATAATAAATTTACCATATATTATAAGTTATTTTGAAGCTGGAGTTGGTACATTTTTTCCTGACTCTACCCAAAGTAGCTTCTGACTCCGACTCCACAGCCCTGGTTAGCAGCCACTCTACTTATCACAAAATTTCCCTTGTAATAGTCTGTCTGTATGTAGGGCGGTCTTATTGGTCTTTTTGTGACTGTGACTGCATGATTGTGGTCAAATAAAATTCAGGGCTGTGGAGTCGGTACAAAAATCCTTCGACTCTGACTCCGACTCCTCAGTTTATGGTGACTCCGACTCCTCAGTTTTTAATATGTATTTTTTTTGCATGTTGACTGAAAGGCAGCATGCAAGGCTGCATGTTAATGTTTGGGTTTAAAATCTATGTCATTGTGACTTTTTTATTTATTAAAGAAACTATAAATATTCATTAATCCTAAAGTTTAAACAAAAAAACACACATAAAAAAACAAGGTTATGTTTATTGTTTTTTTTATCAAGTATAAAATCATCATAGCATTAGCAAGTATAAAAATCTGGAACAACCACATCCTTTGGAAATTAGAACAAAATCAAAGTTAACCTACATAAACCAAAAACATTTGGAAAACCTAAAACAACTTATATATTATTTAAACTTGGCATATATAGCTATAGAATAGCTGTTAAACATAATCCAAAATTAACTAATATATTGTTCTTAGAAACAGAATTGCTTCTGCCAGATCCTCCTTCATAGAAGCCCTTAAATCTGATTTGATTATTTTCAGTGCTGAAAACAGTCTTTCAACACTGACTTGGGTGGGTGGCATTGCTTTTACGGTTCTAGCTGCATCACTGACAATCTCTGGATAAACAATGATGGCTTCTTCTATAGTCAGTTTTGATGAGCGGTCAAACTTTTCCACTTCTTTTAATCCTTTAAAAAACTCTTGCATGAATTTCTTTATATGGACATTTACAGGTTGCTTTTCCATGCTTAACCGACTTCGCTTTGCTTTTGAAGCTTCCATTTTATCCAAATAGGCTTGAAAATTCTCTTCTTCATTTGAAGAGGATGAACCTGAGTTACCATTACCACCAGTATTTATAGCTTTAGCTTCATCCAGTGGTTTATGAGTTTCAGGTAGCAACCCTTTCATGCGAACTGCTATGTCATAGAGTGCCTGTTTTCCTGTAGCAATTTGGTCACTGCTCAACAAAATTAGGCTCATTGGATCAACATAAATAGCAGCTAAGAGAATTTGATTATCCAGCAAGAGCTCCTCTCTTTTCCTCATTGAAGATACAATGCCATCAGCAATTAACCCCCCACTTTTGTTAAGGTTATATATCAAGCCCTTCCATTCCAAGAAGAATTTACCTGGTGTTAAATCTTCATATTGCAGCTTCTTGGTAACAGCAAAAGGGTAAGAAAGTAGCCTTTCTAATTCTGTAACTTGAGCCCACTGGTTTTCTTTTAATGAAACATTTACATTGTCCAGTTCTTCAAGAAAGTCTTTTAGTTTAAGCAAACGCTTTATCATCAAGTAAGTGCTTCCCCAGCACGTTGCTTGATCCAAAATGGCTCCTTTTCCAGCACGTCTCTTCAGAATAGCATCTGTTTTAGGGATCCTGGCTGCAACAGCTACTTGCCTCAACTTGCTAATTAGTGTAGCCGCATGACGATCCTTCAATCCATCTCTTATTGCTAGTTGCAGAGTATGAACAGCACAACGCATATGTTGAATGGTAATAAGCTTAGATGCTTCTTCAGCAATATCATCCAAACTTTCACAGCTTTCTTGAATTGCAGAACTGTCATCTTCTGATATTTGTATGCTGCTTTCTTCATCACCTTCCTTCATTTTTTCAATTGTGCTTAACATATTTGAAGCATTATCAGTTACAATACATAGAATGTGTTCCTTTTTAATTTCAAAATCTTCTAAAACACCTTCCACTAACTTCTGCAGATACTCACTGGTATGATGTGCCTGAGTGTCCTTTACTCCTAATGTCCGGGTTATTGTTTTTTTGTTTTCATCAGCAAATCTAACATTAATTGCAAAATAAGTGACTCTGTGACATGTGCATGCATCCATTTTAATAAAGACAAAACGTCCCTTCAGACTTTTTCTTAGTTCTTCCTTCTTACATTTGGCCTCTTCAAGTATAAGTTTCCTTATACTTTCTCATTCCAGAGAAACTCCAAGCTTTTTAGCCATTTCTCCATTTAAGCCTAAAAAGGCTGGTTGTGAAAAAAAAGATAGTGGCATACTATTCTTTACTGCCATTTCAGTGATGTGGTTTTTGAATTTTTCTGGTGTCATTGTTATAGTAACTTTGTCAGCTGTAAAAAAATCTTGATAGTTGTGTCTTGTCTCCAGTAGATTTCTGATCTTTTATTGACCCTGAAGTAGATGGAATGTTTTCATTGTTATCTTTCTCATTCACAGCTTCTAACACTTTAGGATGGAAACGCTGCAAGTGTCTTTTTAAATTTGATGCTCTTGTAGGTGCATTTTTTTCATAACCACTGAAACTGCTAATTTTTGCGTCACATGCTTTTTCACCATCATCATCTTCTATTGTTGCAGGAATTGATGCATGAATTTGTGATGCCTCAGGAGTCAGACAGCACACACCAGTATGAGAGAAAAATCTTCTTTATTTGCCAGCAAACAAAGCAAGACATCAGTTCTAGCTCTCTTCTCTTTCTCTCAGCTCTCTGGGTCTTTCTCTCAGCTCTCTGTGTCTTTGTCTCAGCTGCCTCTCTTCTTATGCTGTCTTCTCCTTCTTCTGTCTGTTCCTTCTGTCCTTCTCTTTCTTCTGAGCTCCTTCTGTCCTTCTCTTTCTTCTGAGCTCCTTCTGACGTAAACTGCTTCTGCTCCCACTTAAATAGGGTCCTAAGCCCTCCTCCTAGCCTAGCCCCCTTTACTCCCAATTGGTTAAGACATTGATTGGCTACCTTGCCTCAACCAATCATTACTTTTGAAATATCAGTTACATAGGTTCCAGACATCCTAAACTGACCTCTGACCTGGGGCCCCTCATGCCAGACATTTGGTCTCCAGTCTCTTACATGTTATTATGATTGATTTCTCATATTCCTAGTACTAACTGCTAACTAAACTCTGGCATTCATTAAAGAGGTCAAAAGCCAATCTTAATTAATAGCATACATATCAGGTTATTACTTCCAAGACCATTCCTGCATTTTACCTATAATTAATCAAGGAGAAGAGAGCTGACTAGTCCTGACCTTTTTCACCTCTCAGCTCCATACACAGAACTAGCTAAGACCATAGTTAATTCAAAACACATGTTGGCCCCCCTTCACTGTAGCCCTACTCAGCAGACAAAGGATCATTTTAAAAGTAACACAGAGTTGAACAAACATCCTACACAGAATTATTAATTTACACAGAATACAACATATTCTAAAATAAGCATAATCAGATATATCTTATAAGATATATCTATATCTAAGCTATCTACATATTAAGCACTTCTAAATAGTATTTCAGCCTATTCTTAAACTACAATATGTCATATGTCTGGCTCGTGCCTGCTTACAAAACTATTCAGTAAGCCTAATAATTTACAGATGTGCCAGCTAGCATTGGCAATTCACAAGGGACAGAGTTGCATTTCTCACTGACCTTTCCTAACCTTAGCTCGGCCAAACTAGACTCTAATTAATTCCAGCCTGCATTCCTTCACTACTTTGCTGGCAGAGTGAAAAGAATTCAAACTTCAAGCTTTTAATATCATTTCTTATATATATATAATTATTTCTCAGAGTTAACACTTTCTTTGCCCATGGCTGCCTCATTCCCCCCTTTGAGACTAAAATCAGCTTATGCAGAGATAAGTCTCACAACTCAAACTCTGGAGATTATAGTGATCCTAATTAGGAATAGACTTGTGAATCACCATTACCCTACTTGTTAAGGTCCGACGGCATACTGCCGAAGCACATGAGGCCAAGAAACAAAACAAAAACCCTGCTAAAACTAAGACTATTAGGGAAATGAACAAGGGACGTATCCAGGAGGTCAATGACCACCACCAGGAGGTAAGGTCTAATCCTCCTCGGTAATCCTCCACATTAAGGCTAGCCAACTGTAGGACTTTATCCATGGCATGCCTAACTACATGCGTCCTATTTATGACAATAGTACAGCACTCTGAAGAATTTAGCACTGTGCAGAGGCCACCCTGGGCTGCAAAGAGATAATCAAGGCCCATACGATTATACCTAGAAACTATACTTAATTCATTAATTTGATCCTGCAATGCATTGACTACCACGTTCAGCTCATGAACTAAAACATGGAGTAGAGATTGAAGTCTCCGGGTAGCCATACCTAGTTCAGTAATACCCGCTACCGGGCCTCCAATTGGAATCCAGGCCGTGGCAGAAAGGGCTACAAGTCTCTTTTTAGTCAGAGGATAAGTAGAATTAATATACTGGAGGGCTAATTCAATCGCCTCATCCTCTGTGGCAACGGAGGAGGGTAAGGACAAAGCCTCTCGCTTAGAGCGGTGCGGGGATAGTGGCTTAAGAGGAATAACTTTAGGAAAATAATTCAAGGTTACCAATACACAAAAATCATATGTGGGGGGAAGAATCATGTGGAGGACATTATCACAGAGCCAGTAATGACCAAGGAGAGGGTGAGGAAAGTTCCCAATAAATGTTGGCTCAGGCTGGACAGGGTACTTAGGGTGCCCATAATGCGAGCCCCTATCCCAGGGGGAACGAAGACGAAATGGAGACTTTGCACACCATAGGCGCCAATCCCCAATTGTGACAGGCTGCTCATTTGTTAGTAACTCTTCATACCCCGGGGACTTATGAAAGTAGAAAATAAGCTTGGACACTATAGTCTTCTCAGTGGTACGCTTAGGAGCCAGATAATCACCTGGGTCATAATCTACAGGTATGGTAGCAGGGCACATAGGAGTACCTGGAGAAACTACCCACACAGATTCTCCTTTTTCTGGGAGAACATTAGTATAGTTACAGGGAATGGGAAGAACAGTTGAGATGCTTCTTGTTAAACAAAACACTCCAGAAGCTGGATAGGGAGACGTAAAAACTGGCCTTAGAGAAGAGTCAGAGGGGGAAGTAGCATTATAAAAGGACCACCAAGTATAATCCTGGCTCCAAGGGCCTGAACTCGAAAAGTAGGGAGGTATAAGAGCTGGGAGTTGCACAGGAACAGGAACAGCTGGGACATCTGTAGTATAAGGAGAAAATCGGGAACACACAATACAAGGGGAAGTAATCTTTGCCTGGCTAATTAGTTCCTGGACTGAGTGTAACCAAAGGTTGGAGCGAGTTGGGGTATTAGGAACAAGGAGGCAAGGAGTAGAAAACAACAAAAGCATCCAAACTACTAACATTTTCTTTCTTCCTAATCTAAAACAAATACAGCAAACTAATTAAGCAATAATATTTCAACAGTCTGTGCTAATCACAGATTACTCTAATATAGTGTTCTCAGTCTTTGAGTTCTTATACCAGTTGGGATAGACCCTCAACTGACAAGGATCAAGCTTTCAAATTCCAAGAAAGCCAGAATCAGGCAAGAAAGAGTCTCAGTGTGAAGCCGAAGTTCAGCCGCTCCTGCAGTATGCAGTTGACCCTTCTTTTCAGCTAGTAGATTCTTTGGTTCGGGTCAGGCGCAACTTCAATGGCTCCGCTGGATCACTTTCTGCTCTCCACTGTTTAGGCTCCGTCTGATCCGTGCTGGGCTCAGTCTGATCAGCAGACTTAATTCGAGACCAATGGACCCATGGAGTTATCCCTGCGACCTTCACAGCTGTAGGGGTAGAAAGCAAAACAGTAAAAGGTCCTTTCCATCGGGGCCCCAAAGGCTGGAGCTTCCAGTCTTTCACCCAAACTCTATCCCCTGGCAGGAAGGAATGTACCTGAGCCTGGAAGGGGACAGGGTTTATTTCTCTCACATAAGACTGAAGCTCAGAAATTATCTTACCCAAGAGGGCTACCTGTTCCTGCACCTGGGCAGACCCTAAAATCCCTATGTCTCCCTTAATTCCCTGTAAAATGGCTGGGGGCTTCCCATACACAATTTCAAAGGGAGAGAGGGCTGTTCCTTTAGTTGGGGTGCATCGGAGGCGAAAGAGGGCTAGTGGCAATGCCTGTGGCCATTTCAATTGGGTTTCCTGACAAATCTTTGCTAGGCTATTTTTCAAGGTTCTATTTGCTCGCTCAACCTGCCCTGAACTCTGGGGACGATAGGCACAATGCAATTTCCAGGTAATGCGCAATGCGCGGGACAGGGCCTGAAGTGTAGCTTCAACAAAGGCGGGACCATTATCTGAACCTATGGCAAGGGGCAGTCCATACCTGGGGATGACATCCCTAAGGAGGGCTCGAGCTACTTCTGTGGCTTTCTCAGTGACTGTAGGATATGCTTCCACCCACCCAGAAAAGGTACAGACCATGACTAAGAGGTATCGGAACCTACCGCTCTTGGGCATTTCTGTGAAGTCTATAACTAGGGACTCAAAGGGTGTTAGACCTCTAGACTGAACTCCTGGTGGAATACAGGGTCCCTGACGAGCATTATTCTGGGCACAGAGAGTACATCGGGCAGAGGCAGTGGCAACCAGACTATCCAATCCTTCCAGCACCACTACTCGATTGAGTAGGCGGGCTAGTGCTGTTTTCCCTAAGTGTGATAGGTCATGAGCTTGAGACACTACAGGCCAAGCTAGGTGGCGTGGCACCAGAACTCTGGTATCAGGGAGATGTAACCAGCCATCAGGTCTCCTTACTGCACCTTCTTCTTGAGCCCATTTCTCTTCCACTTGGGTATACATAGGTGTCCATTCTTGCAATCGGATTTGGAACAGGGGGGTCACAGTACTTGCTGGGGGTCCTCGAGCAGCTTCCTTGGCCACCCGATCAGCATGGCGATTCCCTCGGGCCACTGGAGTATCTATTCTTTGGTGTCCCCTGCAATGAATGACAGCTACCTTCTTAGGGGCCCACACAGCCTCTAGCAGCTGAAGTATTTCGGGTCCATACTTAACAGGTTGGCCTGCAGCATTTATGAGTCCCTTTTCCTTATACAAAGCTCCATGAGCATGTAGAGTTGTGAAGGCATACTTGGAATCAGTATAAATGTTGGTCACCAGTCCTGCTGCTAGCTCCAGAGCTCGTATGAGGGCCACAAGTTCTGCTTTCTGGGCTGAAGTTCCTTGGGGCAGGGCTCTTGCTTCTATCACCTTGTCCTCTGTCACCACAGCATAGCCTGCCAATCGCTTGGAGTTCTCCACATAACTGCTTCCATCTGTGAAATAAATTACATCTGGGTCCCTCCACGGAACATCTTTAAGATCTGGTCGACTGGAGTACACTTCATCCATAGTTTGGATACAGTCATGATCTGGTGGTCCCTCAGATGCTGGCAAAAGAGTGGCGGGATTGAATGTAGCCACTGTTTCCAGGTGTATCCGTGGATTCTCACACAAGCTAGCTTGGTACTTAACCATACGGTTATTTGTAAACCAGTGATTGCCCTTATACTCCATGAGGGTAAGAACTGCGTGGGGGACTTTAACAACCAGTTCTTGCCCCAAAGTCAACTTATCAGCTTCCTGGACCAGTAAGGCTGTTGCTGCAATGGCCCTCATGCAGGCTGGCCATCCTTTAGCCACTCCATCCAGCTGTTTAGACAGGTATGCAACAGGCCTCTGCCAGGATCCCATCATCTGGGTCAGCACACCCAGAGCAACCCCCTGTCGCTCATGGACATACAGTGAGAAAGGTTTCTCCACATCAGGAAGGCCTAACGCAGGGGCTTGGAGTAGGGCTTTCTTTATGGCAATGAAGGATTGTTGAGCAGTAGGTCCCCATTCAAATGGTTCCTTTTCACCCCCCTTTGTGGCTTGGTAAAGGGGTTTCGCCATCAATGCAAAATTTGGAATCCAAATTCTGCAAAATCCGGCTGCTCCCAGAAATTCCCTAACTTCTCTTCTGGACTTGGGTTGGGGAATTGCAGCTACCGCTTGCTTCCTACTAGCATCCAGTCTCCGACTTCCCTGGGAAATACAGAAGCCCAAATACTTCACTTCTGACTGACAGAGTTGGGCCTTTGAGCGCGAGACCTTATAGCCTGCATCCAAGAGTAGCTCCAGCAATTCTCTGGTAGCCTCAAAACACTCTTCCTGGGTCACTGCTGCAATCAGGAGGTCATCTACATACTGGAGTAAAACTCGCCTGGAAGGCTCAGATTTAAAAGTCTTAAGGTCTTGTCCTAGGGCAGTCCCAAAAATGGTGGGGGAATTCTTGAACCCCTGTGGCAGGCGAGTCCATGTATACTGAAGCTTCCTTCCTGTTACTGGGTTTTCCCATTGAAAGGCAAAAAGCAATTGACTGGCTGGGGCCACCCGAATACAAAAGAAGGCATCTTTTAGGTCTAGTGTTGTGAAATGGGTAGCTCCAGAAGGTATCAATCCTAACAGGACATATGGATTAGGCACTACAGGGTGTAATGAGATAGTGGATTTGTTGACCACTCGTAAGTCTTGGACTGGCCGGTAGTCCTCAGTCCCTGGCTTTTGAACTGGCAATAGTGGCGTATTCCATGGAGACTGGCAAGGACGAATAATTCCATGGGATAACAGACGATTCAAATGTGCTTGAATCCCTTCCAGAGCCTTTCTGGGAATTGGGTATTGGCGAAGATGGATTGGCCGGGCACTTGGAAGTAAATCTACATGTACAGGAGGAATATTTCGGGCCAACCCTGGGGGATTATCTTCTGCCCATACCCCACTGACCTGAAAGCTGTCTGCCAGGGGTAGGTCAACTTGGCCATGTGACTGATGCAGCCGCCATTCTTCTTCAAGAGGGCAACAGAAACTCAATATACCCTTAGGGCTGGATGTTGGGGGCCGAAAGGAGACTGAAGTCTGGCCATCAGAGTCAAAAGAAATTTGGGCCCTAAGCTTGGACAGCAGGTCTCGACCTAACAAAGGGATTGGACAGTCTGGCATATACAAGAATTCATGAGTGACTATGTGTGAGCCTAATTGGCATCTACGGGTTGTCAGAAAGGGCCTCCGGTTCTGCACCCCCGTGGCTCCCACCACTCGGACAGTTTTTCCAGACACAGGCGCTAATCGCTCTGTCACAACAGAATGTTCAGCTCCTGTATCAATCATGAATGGAATTGAGCGGCTCCCTATAGTTAGCTTGACCATAGGTTCCTGGGAGCCCAGTTTGTAGGAACCCGGTCTGTCCTATTCGTCCCATTCTGCCATCTCGGCTATCCCGATGATGTCAGATTCAGGAGGCTCATATCTTCCCTCTCGAACTCGGCCTCGGCTTCCTCGATCTCCTGGTCCCCTTCTCAGTCCCTGGCGCCTCTGGGGGCATTCATCTTTCCAGTGCCCTCTTTCCTTACAATAAGCACATTGATCCCTCTCCAATCTTGGTCTGGGATTCTCCCCCCTTGGCCGGGATTGATTGAAGGAATCTCGGGGCCTGGCTGGTGGTCCGGGGTCCCACTTTGGCTTCCCATTAGCTAGAGGTCGACCTCGGTTAAGGGTGGAATTAGTAATGGCTGCCGCTAAAAGGTCGGCCTTCTTCTGCATCTTCCGGTCAGCCTCTCGGCGCACCTCCTGATCTCTATTAATGAAAACCTTGGTTGCGATCTCAATTAGCTGGGTGGTATTCATCCCTGCGAATCCCTCCTGACGCTGCAACTTCTTCCGGATATCTGGCATACTCTGGGCCACCAATGCGCTATTCACCATTCTCTGGTTTTCTTGGGCTTCAGGGTCAAATGGGGTGTATGTTCTGTAGGCTTCAATTAGTCGCTCTAGAAAGGCCCCAGGGGATTCAGTTGCCCCTTGGAGAATTTCAGAGACCTTTGCCAGATTAATGGGCCTCTTTATGCCTTTCCTCATACCTTCCAGTAAGTCCCGGCAATAGCCAGACAACAGTTCATAGTGCTGCCCATCATTTGGATCCCAAGCTGGAGCTGCGCGAGGAAACCGAGCTCTAACCCATCCCTCTGGATCCTGTGTCCCGTCGGGAACACGCTCTCGCGTGATGGCCTCAGCATTTTGCAAAATCTTCCGCCTCTCCTCAGTTGTGAAGAGGGTCAGGAGAAGTTGTTGACAATCAGTCCAGGTTGGGTTATGGGTGGCCATAATGCTAGTCACTAGGTCCACCACTGCCTGAGGCTTTTCAGTATAAGAGGGGTAATGCGTCTTCCAATTCAGGAGATCAGTGGTTGTGAAGGGTACATACTGATAGGCCTGTGCCTGTATAACCTGACCCTGATTATTAGGATCCGGTCGAGTGGTAGTTACCTGACGAAGTGGCAGAACTCTCGAGGAGGTGGGAATGGAACCTGAGGTAGAGCTAGGAGCTACCCTCCTATCATGCTCAAAGGTAATTGCAGCGGGTCTAACCCATTCAGTGGAGGTGTGTTGAACCCCTGAGGGATGGGGAGGGGTACTCATAGACTGAGAGGTGGTCACAGGTGAGTCAGTCCATTGAAAGGGATGCCGGGCCCCTAATGAGTGGGTAGGGGTACTAGAGGGAGAGGCTGGGCTGTCAGGAGTTGAGGAGTCAGGGAGTGGAGCCCAAAGTGGGTCTACAGAGGTTAACAGGAGAGGATTTGGCACAGAAGGGTAGAGGCCAGGTGAAAAGTCCAACCTAGGGTGTGGCAGGTTTGGCACAGGAGGGGAAGAACTATCCGGAGAAGCCTGTGCTGGAGAGGCTTGGGCTGGGCGGCGTGGATCTCTGGGGGTGGCACGGAACCCCAACAATGGGCCATAAGGTGGTGGCTCAAGGTCTGAGGGGTCATCAGAGAGTATGGGTTTCTCGGACAGGGTAGGGGCGGAAGCCACCGATTGGGTGGTAAGCTTCCTGGGGCTCTTTCCCTCTTCTAGTTTAGATTTTCTAATCTTTCTTTGAACACGACCTAACATGAATTTTACTGGGGATCCCATATAAGTTTTCAACCACGAGGGAGGGTCAGTCACAAGGCTGTCCCAGGAATCTATATAAGGGAGTTGTTCAGAATATTCTGGTTCTCCTACAACTATGCTGTAGACCTTCCGGATTACTTCAATATCTAAGCTGCCACTAGGGGGCCACCCCACTCCCATAGATGGCCACTCAACTTCACACAAGGTTCTTAAAGTACCTGAGCTTAAAGTCTGTCCATAGTCATTAATTAAAAAACCTTTTTTAAAATTTCTAAGCATACAATCTAGGGGGGTAACAATTTGTCTAGATGATGTCCCACCCATAATGCTTACAGTTACAACACACAAAAAGGGGGGGAATTTTTGAGAATGCAGTAAGGGGTCTGCACTCTCGAGACACTAGGTAGACAGACAACAATCGCTTCCTTCCGTTGCTGACCAATTGAACTCGCGTTAATTGGAAATGCAGCTATAAGAAGTCCGCACTCAGTTAGCATTCACTCATCACACATTCCATACAGAAAATCCCACCCAACAATTTCAGATTTCTCAAATACAGATAAGCTCAAGCGTTTTCGCTTCTAGTCCCCGCGACTAGAAGGTACTAGGGCCTTTGCTGAGAATTGATCAGATTCTCCTTCCTCAATTTTCTTGAGGGGCTGGTTTTACAATTTCCTAGCTAGGATTACAATACAAAATACAGAATACATACCCGGCGAATGTTCTCCAGTCAGTTAGGTGCTGGGATTAATGCAGGATTCATGATCCCACCGCTGCCACCAAGAATTGTTGCAGGAATTGATGCATGAATTTGTGATGCCTCAGGAGTCAGACAGCACACACCAGTATGAGAGAAAAATCTTCTTTATTTGCCAGCAAACAAAGCAAGACATCAGTTCTAGCTCTCTTCTCTTTCTCTCAGCTCTCTGGGTCTTTCTCTCAGCTCTCTGTGTCTTTGTCTCAGCTGCCTCTCTTCTTATGCTGTCTTCTCCTTCTTCTGTCTGTTCCTTCTGTCCTTCTCTTTCTTCTGAGCTCCTTCTGTCCTTCTCTTTCTTCTGAGCTCCTTCTGACGTAAACTGCTTCTGCTCCCACTTAAATAGGGTCCTAAGCCCTCCTCCTAGCCTAGCCCCCTTTACTCCCAATTGGTTAAGACATTGATTGGCTACCTTGCCTCAACCAATCATTACTTTTGAAATATCAGTTACATAGGTTCCAGACATCCTAAACTGACCTCTGACCTGGGGCCCCTCATGCCAGACATTTGGTCTCCAGTCTCTTACATGTTATTATGATTGATTTCTCATATTCCTAGTACTAACTGCTAACTAAACTCTGGCATTCATTAAAGAGGTCAAAAGCCAATCTTAATTAATAGCATACATATCAGGTTATTACTTCCAAGACCATTCCTGCATTTTACCTATAATTAATCAAGGAGAAGAGAGCTGACTAGTCCTGACCTTTTTCACCTCTCAGCTCCATACACAGAACTAGCTAAGACCATAGTTAATTCAAAACACATGTTGGCCCCCCTTCACTGTAGCCCTACTCAGCAGACAAAGGATCATTTTAAAAGTAACACAGAGTTGAACAAACATCCTACACAGAATTATTAATTTACACAGAATACAACATATTCTAAAATAAGCATAATCAGATATCTTATAAGATATATCTATATCTAAGCTATCTACATATTAAGCACTTCTAAATAGTATTTCAGCCTATTCTTAAACTACAATATGTCATATGTCTGGCTCGTGCCTGCTTACAAAACTATTCAGTAAGCCTAATAATTTACAGATGTGCCAGCTAGCATTGGCAATTCACAAGGGACAGAGTTGCATTTCTCACTGACCTTTCCTAACCTTAGCTCGGCCAAACTAGACTCTAATTAATTCCAGCCTGCATTCCTTCACTACTTTGCTGGCAGAGTGAAAAGAATTCAAACTTCAAGCTTTTAATATCATTTCTTATATATATATAATTATTTCTCAGAGTTAACACTTTCTTTGCCCATGGCTGCCTCACTATAATACATTGACATACATAATGTTTCCCATCTGTTGATATTGTAAAGTGTTCATAAACAGCAGACTTTGTCATGTTTCCTGACATTCTTTTTGCCATTGTGAATGGTGTGCCACTTCCACTAAAATATAAAGCTCTTCTTGCAGAGAGAGAGGAAGTTGGGTGGAGTCTCTCTGCTGCCTTATCTGTGTGTGCTGAATGATCTCTTGGAGCTTAAGTTCACAGTGGGGTCAGAGAGGAGGTGCTCTACAGCAGGTCAGTAAATGCAAAGGGAGACTGAGCAGAGGGAAGCTCTCCAGCAAAATAGTTCAGCTGGACTTCACACTAGTGAAACAACTAGATACTAAGCTTTATTCACAGCAGAGAAGTACTTTATTCAAATGTATGAGGAGTCAGAGTCGGTACATTTTTGCCAACTCCGACTCAATGTACCCAAAATTGCTGCCGACTCGGACTCCACGACTCTGACTCCACAGCCCTGATAAAATTGTGTGACTCCCCACAAAGGTGCAGAATAATGTTGTATCTATGGAGAGCCCACCCAGATCGTGACCTCAAACCTGGTTTTTGTGATCCCATTTGGGGTCTTAACACATAGGGCTCTGTTTACTAAGCTGCGCTATAGGCATGCTAGAGTTCTTTGCGCATTCTAAAAATTAGCGTGCGCTAACGCTAGAGACACCCATAGGAATATATGGGTGTCTCTAGTGTTTTAGTGCATGCTAAAAACACCAGTGCACCTTAGTAAACAGGGCCCATAGTTTGGGAAGCTCTGCTTTAGTGTGTAGGCTAGGCCCTGGTTTTCATTCTTCTCACTCCATTTACATAGTGCTGTTACTCTGTGATCCCAATGTACTCTTTCCATTCTCTAAAAGTTTTGGCTCTGTGCTCCCCAGTGCTTCCCTTCTCTCAAAGTTGAAGTCAAGCATTCACCAGATCCACCATTCTCCGTCTTCCAATCTTTTCCTCGTTAGGACTGTAGGCTATCAGTAGCTTTATTCTGTACCTTTCTCTTCTGAAGAAAGGATCAGATCTCCCAACTGATTATTATTATTATCTTATTATTATTATTGTATTCTTGATATATTACCTTTCTGTGGTAATTTTTCTGTCCTTAGTGTGCTCATCTATCCTTCTCTCCTCATAGTACTCTGTGCCTCAGGTGACAACTTTGTGGAAAGCTAGCAACTGCTGATTCTTCTTACTTTTTACAACTAAGGGAATTCTGTGCAACCATGCATTGCAGAATTTGCACAGAATTTACCTTGTTCCATGCAGAATTTGCCTTAGTGCAGAAAGATGGTTGAGATTCAGCTACTGTGGCCTTCTTTCTGCACAGTACAGCTCCTCCAACTTGTAGTCAGCTCAGTGCAGGAAGTTCAGTGCTGTTCTCATGAGACTCAAGAATAGTGAAGGTTAATGTGTGGTACAGGAAGGCCATGGGAATAGGGAGAGCCATCTTGTCCAACAGCCATAGTGCCAGCAGAGATGGAGTTCAGGGACCAAAGCTTGGGAAGGTACTTACTGGGGGAGGGGGCAAAGGGCTGATGAAAAATAAGAGTAAGCAATGGGTAAGCAAATATATATATGGAAAGAAAAATAAATTGGAAGATACAAGGGGTGGGGGATGTGAATGAAGTGTAATGGTGAAAGGTTAGCCGAGAGACCGTGAATGATGGATTTATAACTTTTCTGTAGTTAATGAAGGAGAGAGAAGGGAAAACTGTACAATTAATTTTACTTAATGTATTTTAGATCCTGGAGTAATGATAATACTGCAGTTAATGTGGAGTGCAGCTATGACCTATTGGTGGTTGTCATAAATAGGATGCTAAATAGGATGCTAAAAAAAAGCAAGTTTCCACAGTTAAACCATTTTTTGAAGGAACGTATGGTTCGCCATCCCTTCAAATCAATGTCTCTATGTAATGTCCAATAGATATTGGGCATTACATAGAGACATATTTAGCAGTGCTTGTGGGTACTGTCTGGAGGAAAACAAGTGTTGGAGATGATTCTATGCTAATTCTGTTAGGTATGAAGACAAAAACAGCACCAAGGAGCTCCAAGCATGGGACATATCAAGAGTCATTATTAAAGAAACCTGACAAGGGCCATGTTTCTAGTGCAATATGTGCCTGCGTCACGTCAGGAGTCTTTACAAAAAGGACACAATCATATAACTTGAACATCAATATACAATATTTGTGTTGTACATGGAAAATTATATAATTTGAAAACTAATAAACATTCATAGAAACATAAATGGATAGACATAATCAAAGAAAATAGCTAAAAGTTAGGCGTGAATACTGTCTAAAAAAACAGTGAGTAATAAAAAATCTTGTAAATGATGAAATTTAAATAATATATAAATTACCACACCTTGACGCTTGAGTGATTTTTGGAAATTATCAATTAAAGACAATGTCAGTAAAAAAAACAAATGTATGTTTTTTGTATGGACCCCTGATGCAGGCACATATTGTGCCGAAACATGGCCCATGTCGGGTTTCTTTAATAAAGACTCTTGATGCTTGGAGCTTCTTGATGCCATTTTTGTCTCCTTTCCTGGTTGCATGTTGACCCTATCTTTTGTCCATTTCTACTACTAATCATTTCTGTAGCACTACTAGACATACGCAGCACTGTACACTGAACATATAAGAGAGAGTCCCTGCTCGACAGATCTTACAATCTAATGAGGATAGACAAATAGGTCAAATAAGGGATAAGGGAAATACTTAAGGTGGGAATGATAAAACAGGCATGGGTACTGAACAAGTGAATTGGAGTTAGGAGTTAAAAGCAGCCTCAAAAAGGTGGGTCTTTTAGCCTTGATTTGAAGACCAACAAAGATGGAGCTTGACGTACTGACTCAGGAAGATTATTCAAGGCATATGGTACAGCAAGATAATAGGAATGGAGTCTGGAGTTGGCAGTGGAGAAGAAGGCTTCAGATAAGAGAGATTTACCTGATGAACGGAGTTCCCGGGGAGGAGTGTAGGGAGAAATAAGAGTGGAGAGGTACTGAGGAGCTGCAGAGTGAATTCACTTGTAGGTCAATAAGAGGAGTTTGAACAGTATGCAGAAATGGATAGGAAGCCAATGAAGTGACTTAAGGAGAGGGCTAATATGAGCATAGCAATAGTGTGGATTGAAGGGGAGAGAAATGGTTAAGTGGGAGACCTATGAGAAGCAAGTTGCAGAAGTCTAAGTGAGAGGTGATAAGAGTGTAGATAAGGGTTTTGGTAGTGTGCTCACAAAGGAAGGGACAAATTTTGAAGATATTATAGTGAAAGAAATGACAGGTTTTAGCAGTCTGTTGGATATGTGCAGAGAAAAAGAGAGAGGCGCCATAGATGACCCCAAAGTTACGATCTGATGAGACAGGGAGGATGAGAGTGTTACCCACAGAGATAGAGAATTGGGGAAGAGGAGAGGTGGGTTTATGGAGAAAGACAAGAAGCTGTTAAGTAAGTCAGGAGCCTTTGATATGCTTAGTCACAAGCTTCTGTTGAGTCATTTGTAGGAAGTTTATGCCCCCACTTCATCGTGAAAAATAATAAAAATGTTCTTACATCTATGTGGCCAATGACGAGGTGGTGGGCATAAGTCTTGTCAAGGAAGAAATCTAATGATATTGACAAGCGGCACCGCTGAGGTTTGAGGTGAAGATACAAGTAATAGAAACATAGAGATATCAAGGCATTAATTTGTATTGCATTGGTTTAATGCAGTCTAAGTGATTTTTTTTTTGGCATGCGTGTTAGAAAACTGTGGTGAAGCTCAGCACAGAGGGGGTAATTCCCTACAGATCGCCTAAAGTTAAGGACCCAGATGCTGCATGCTAAAAGAGAATTCTGTATTGGCAATTACATGTGTAAATGCTGTTATATAATACTACCGTAGGGTGGTGATTACATGCCAGCGTTTAGGTGTGGTCACTTATACCATGTCAATGGCTGCTGTAAGTGTCTGCAACTAAATGTTACAGTTGTGCATGTAACTTAATGTTAGCATTCTATAATTTTAATGCATAAGTGTTATGCATGCCCCTGATCTGCCCTAGGTCTCTCCCACATCTACCTTGCAGTTACAAACTATAGAATTTGTATGCTGTTATAGAATACCAAGTGCAGTTATTACTATAACTGCAAATTAGTACTAATTAGTGGTAAACTCCAATTAACACCAGTAATTTATTACTAGTGTCCATTAGCAGCTAATATGTTGTATGCGTAACTGTAGGTATTCTATAGCCTGTGCACACAATTTTGCTCATTAAGTATAAAATTGTGTACACAAGAGAATGAGGGGGAAGTTCTAACATACAGATTATTACACTGGCCCTTTAAGATTTATTTGAGCCACCAAGGCTTGGGAAAGTGATGGTATGGAGGCAAGACCCACACCTCAATGCTGACTTCACCAGAGTGGGCACATTGTCAAAAAAGGGTAGTTCAATTTGCTTAACCAGGGGAATAGGGGAATTGAACTTATTTTTGTCTTGCAATTTAAAGCTGTACATTGGTTCTTGGGAGGTAACATAATTTTCCTGTTATCTATGATGTAGGTAGATCCAAGTCTTCTATGACTAACTAGAAACCAAATCTTTTATGACTAACTAGAAAATGAGATTAAAGTTTATAATTAAAAAAAAAATAGTATAGCAGTTGCATAATAAAATTGGTATGCAAGCAGTGGATAGCTGGGGAAAGATGTAGGTATATTAAGGATTATTTGAGCTAATGCACGTTCAGTAAATGAGAAATGACACATGATTTGATAACAAAATATGCGGTGAAATGTTTGTATCAGAGAATGTTGACTGCCAGAGACAGAAGTATTTATTTTATCTTAACTTGGTCTCCCCTGGGCAAGAGGGATGGCTGTATGGGAATAATTTGTAGAGATGAGATCCCTGTGTCGATAATATCCCTGCAGCAAAGAGAGAGTAGACTGTATTTTTTCTAGTTGGAAGATAGAGAATCCTCTTGATACTCATGAAGGTTTGTTTAAATTAATTTATTTGACTGCAGAAGCTTCTCTTGGGTTCTCAAAATTATTGGTATTTAGGGATTTTAATGTTTATGTCAACGCTGTCAAGTTTAACTCCAATTCCTTTGTATTAGGTAATGGCCCATGTTTTAGAAGCATCCCTATATATAAAAGGCAGCATTGAGATGTCTGGAAAGGCCCAGGCATTTAAATGCCATTTCAAAACAGGCCATTCACTTGTGAGAAAGGTAAATACATCTAAATGGCAAGGGGATGGGGAGGGTGGGGAGAGGGAGTGGTCTTGGTGGACCTACAAGACACATGTGCATTCTGTAGAGTGGTATTTACATTTTCTCCCAAGGCACATCTAAATGCTTGCTGTAAGGGTAGCTGTATATACCCCCTCATGGCACAGACCCTCTCCCCCTTCAACAATCCCCCCCTCCCTTGTGACACACACCCACTCAATGAAGTTACATGTAAACACTTTTAAAACAAATAGGAGGAAATATGTTTTCACTGAGGGGCCCTCTTACCAAGGTGCGGTGGGCTCTATGTGCGTGCACCTAAATGAGACTACCACCAGGCTAGTGCACCCCTCTGGTGGTAATTTTGTATTTGGCATGCACCCATACTGCCTGGACAACTTATTTTTTTTTAATCTCCTACTGCACATGGCGTTTCCAGCGCTAATCGGCAATTGGCGCATGCTGACCAGTCACTGTGCTTGTAGCGCACGAGCCCTTGCTGCTAGATCAATGGGTTGTGTTAAGGGCTCAGGCCGTAAATAGGCATGCGCTGGTTTTGATTTTACCACAGGCTGTTTTTCCGGCCCATTGAAAAAAACTCCTTTTTTCCAGATGTGGTAAAAACTGGCCCAGCACCAAATGCACACGCCCACACTACCGCAGGCCACTTTTTGCTGCGGCTTTGTAAAAGGATCCCTTCAGTGAATAGATAAGCTCTGAAACTCTTTGCTGGAGGATGTAGTTACAGTGGTTAGCGTAACTGGGTTTAAAAAAGGTTTGGACAAGTTCCTGGAGGAAACGTCCATAGTCTACTATTGAGACAGACATGGGGAAGTCATTCTTTGCCCTAGGATTGGTAGCATGGAATGTTGCTACTATTTGAATTCTGCAGGTGATTGTGACCTGGATTGGCCACTGTTAGAAACAGGATACTGGGCTAGGTGGACCATTGGTCTGACCCAGTATGGCTATTCTTATGTTCTTTCAAGCAACTCATCATGGTACCTGACCCCCCCCCCCCAAGCAGCCCCCTTGGTGGGGGAGGTCCCCACATGTGAGCAAGATTCCAACATTTAGCAGTCTGTCCCTAGGTTAACCTTCCACTCATTGGGCCCTTAGGATTTCATAGAGTCAAATAGGATCAAACAATATTCCTACCCCTAACTCAGTCCCCAAGCTTAAAGAGGTTCCTAGTGTCTAGTGAAATGGTAGTGATGCCCATTCATCTCCATCCCATGTCTGTAGCACTTCAAATTGGCCACTAACATTACTAGGCTTCCTGTAGTAGGAACTGCCCTCCAGTCATAGGAGCCAACTTTTCAAAATGATTGGGGGTGCTGAAAATTTTTTTTTTTACAGGTGGTGCATTCCCCCATCCCCCCTCCCTCTCCCCCTCCCCTGTCCCCCCTCCCTTGCCCCCTCCATCCCTCCCTTCCTTCGAGTTCCAGGCCCCCTCCTCCCCTCTCTCTCTCCGTTCCAGGGCCCCCCTCCCTCCAAGTTCCAGTGTCCCTCCCTCCCTCCCTCTCAGTTCCAGGGTCCCCCCTCCCTCCCTCTGAGTTCCAGGATCATTGTCCCTCCCTTCCTCCTTCCCTCCCTTCGAGTTCAAAGTACTGAGTGGTGTAGAACGGGGTAAACGTAAATTGATTTTTTTTCTCTTTCTAGGGGACACTAAAGGAAGTTACAAGGTACTACTTTTAAAACAAACAGGCAGAAATATTATTTCACTCAATGAATGGTTAAGTTCTGGAAATTTTTTGCCAGAGGATGTGGTATAAGTGGTTAGTTTATCTTGGTTTAAAAAGGTTTGGACAAGTTCTTGGAGGATAAGTCCATAGTCTTTTATTGAGGTAGTCATGGGAAAAGCCACTGTTCCTGGGATCAGTAGCATGAATATTTCTACTATTTGGGATTCTGTCACGTACTTCTTATCTGAATAGGCCACTGTTGGAAGCAGGATTCAGGACTAGATGGACCATTGGACTGATCCAGTATGTCTGTTCTTACGTTCTTATATCCATGAGCAGGACTACAGAGATAAACTGAGCTCTGGAGTCCCAGTGCATCAATAAGATTATGGCATAAGGAAGACAGCTTTGGATTTGTGAGGAACTGGGCAGCATTTTGAGGATGAGAGAGAGCCTGTTCCAAAATGATGGATTCCATCTTAACCAGATTTGATAACATTTAAAAAGGAGAGAGAGCAACTTTTAAACAGATCATGAGGAAAGGTCTCTCAGGTGTGCATCTTTTGGAGTCTGGTATCTTCATAGGTCACTGATTTAACAAAAAAAAAAAGGGAAGTTAGAGTATATTGATAGAGAAACTGAAGCCTAGGTGTAAATCAAAAGCAAACATAGATAAATGATTCCATTTTACCCTCATCAACTGCTAGGCAGTTAAAAAAATATATATATATTTATTACATACGAGTAGTTGTATGGTTTAATATAAATACAAGCAAAGATGGGTAACAAATGGAAAAGATAGATAAGGAAGCTTAAGGAGTGGGAAATGGAAGGAGTAGGAAGGATGATAAGGAAAGATAGGGAGGAGCATAAGGAGATTGGGAGATATAGAGGGGCATAATCGAACGTCACCGGCCAAATAGATCGCCGGCGATCTATGTTGGCGGCAGCGCTACAGCTGGCCGGAACCGTATTATCGAAAAAGATGGCCGGCCATCTTTGTTTTCGATAATACGGTTTAGCCCGGCCAAATGCCATGGAGTTCGCCGGGTTAGAGATGGCCGGGTTTGTTTTTCAGCGATAATGGAAAGTTATGTCAGCCATCTCAAACCCCGACCAAATTCAAAGCATTTGGCCGTGGGAGGAGCCAGCATTTTTAGTGCACTGGCCCCCCTGACATGCCAGGACACCAACCAGCCACCCTAGGGGTCACTGCGGTGGACTTCAGAAAAGCTCCCACCACGTGCATAGCTCCCTTACTTTGGGAGCTGAGCCCCCCAAACCCACTACCCACAAATGTACTGCACCCACTAAAATTGCTCCAGGGACCTGCATACAGCCTCTAGGTCTTATTGCTGCTGTATAACTTTGACACACCAGTTCACATCTGAAGACTAATCTCTCTGAAAAAGTCCTTTCTTGAAATAACCACGTTTACTCACAGTTAACTGCAGATCAGAAGTTGTGCCCCACTGGCAAAGAGTCCCCTGGTACTAAGATTAGCAGTAGGTCAGAGCTTGCACAATGGTGTACAATGCCCTCTTTCAGCACCATTCAAGGTAAGAACTAAGTTCTCTAACGTGGGTAACACAGGAAAGGGAACTAAAACTGGCTTACAAAAATGGCGACTACCGCATGGACTACAACAGGAAACAAAACGGCACACTCTGACCCAGTTAGCGGGGGGAAAAGCACCATGGGAGTAGAGCCCAGTACCCTACACCCACCACAATGCATTGCTAATGTGACTCTCTGCAGGGCACCTAACAGAAAAGGTGTCACACTCACCCCAGAGCCACATCGCAACCAGGGAAAGGCTGTCGGAGGATACAACACATTCTGCTGTCATGGAGGTGGGTACGGCATTTGAGGCTGGCATACAGGCTGGAAAAAAGGTTTTTAGTTTTATTTTTTTAGTTTGGAAGGGGATTGATGACCACTGGGGGAGTATGGGGAGGTCATCCCCCATTCCCTCCAGTCATCTGGTCAGTTGGGGCACCTTTTTGAGGCTTGGTCGTGAAAATAAAAGGACCAAGTAAAGCCGGCGAAATACTGTTTACGCCGCTTTTTTTTTCCATTATCGGCGAAAGCCGGCCATCTGGTAGCCACGCCCATGCCCGCCCATGTCCCACCTTCGCTAATCTACCGACACGCCCCCTTGAACTTTCGCCGGCGAAGCGACGGGAAAGCGGCGATGCTGTCAAAAATGCCGCTTTCGATTATACCGATTTCGCCGCTTTTAAGAAATCGCCGGCCATCTCCTGATTTATGTCGGAAGGTGGCCGGTGCTCACTTTTGATTATAAGCTGGATAGTCTAAATGGGTAACAGTCATCAGGATCAGGATCAAATAGCTGGTTTGAAAGCGGCACTAAACAGCTATAGTCACAACAGGCATCTCAGTGAGCTGTTGGAAGGAAGATAACAATGGAACACTGATAACAGTGTACAAATTATGTTGAAATGATAAGATTGATCAAACTGGTGAAGGAGTGGCACTGTGGGGGTAATTTTGAAACACTGTACCTATTTTTAGGTTCCAAGAGTATACACAAATAACCAGAATATAGGCATATGCACACACATGTGCCATTTTATTTATTGTAAGCCATATTGAATTCAAGTATGCTCAGGATAATGTGGGGTATAAATGTCAAAATAAATAAATAAGCCCATCATTGCCAATATTCCGGCTACTCACTGTTCTATAAACTGGTGCCTAAATCTGATGGCTTATAGTTTGAAGGTAGGCATACATTATGAGCAGAGCACAGTTACCCGCGGAAGTTACAGAACACTATAATTTACGTATGTTTCTTAGCAGTCTAGGTGTGACTGTTTACACTAACTCTCTGTATAGGTGTAGGTGGTCATGTCTAAAATATAAATGTGTATTATTCTAGTCTCTACATATAAAGAAGAAAGTTTGTTTGCCTATGTGTTTGTTCTTGCATTTCGACCCAGTATGAGCAAATGCAATGAAATTGTGCAGGGATCATCCTCTCAACTGTGAGGAGATTAACAATCATTTTGGGTTGACCCCCTCCCCCCCCCTCTGCAGCAACTCAGCTATCTATCTGTCCAGTGAAACTGTGGAATTTGATATATCACTGAGCAGTATGTTGTGAGCAAGCACACAACATGTACCTAGGAATAGATTACATTCTGTGGTCCATTTGCTTTGAAATCTGATTATATGCAGTGCCAGATATTTTTCTGCTAGTATTCTATAAAGAAATGTAGGCACATGAGGTGGGTTTTTTTTTGTAGAACAGGCTCCAAGTAGGCGCTGCTTTGGTGCCTAAATATAGGAACAGTGTCATAGAATCACCATCCACATGTTAAGCATAGCATAAATAGAATGAAAGTCATTCAGGAAACAAAATGCATGTGGAAACTTTATGGATAGAAATTCCATGTGTGACTGGGAAGAATAGAGAAGTGCAATATAATACTGCCCAAGGTAAAGCAACACCATGAAATGTTAATATAAATTAAGGAAACTAACAAAATTGGAAGTACAATAATGAATGACTGAGCATTTATCTCATCAAGAAATTCTAGGAATGTAAAGATTTTATAGATGCCATAAATGATGGCTTTATGAAACCGCTGGTGCTGAAATGGATGGGAGGGGAAACAACTCTAGATCTAATCCTCATTGCAACATATGACTTAGTGCGAGCGGTAATTGTGGTAGGCCACTTGGTAATAGTGATAATAATTCAATTACTTTTGTCATAATCATTGGAGAAGTGTTTCTAAACCATTATTAGCTATGTAGGAAAATCATTTCTTACCTCTGGGTGTGAGGAACAAAGAGTGGATCTACTCTGTGCTGTCCTACTTGAATGCTTGTGACCTTGATTGACCACTATTACAGACGAGATGCTATGCTCATAAGAACATAAGCGTTGCTATACTGAGACAGATGGAAGGTCTGTCAAGCCCAGTATCTTGTTTACAATAGTTGTCAGTCCAGCTCAATAGACCTTTGGTATGGCCCAGTATGGCTTATCTGATGCTGTTAGTGTAGAATGTTAGATAACTTTGCCAGAGTATTTTCTGTGCTTTGTCACAAAGTCTAGATCTGAGCTGGTGCAGGAAATGTAGGCAGGAGTCCATATAGCTATTATCATTCTGAGACAGGTGAAGCTGAGTTATACTTGATGTTGAGATGGGAATTGAGATGTCCAGGTTGAGAGTTCACAATACCACTGATAATGTACAAAATGCTGCCAAATGCAGAGCCTTTTCTAAAGTACTATAATGATGTGCTGGAGTGCATGTGTATCTGCCAGTACATCTAGCAGAAGCAGCAATTTTAAAAAGCTGCAGATGGTGAATAAGAGCTCCCTGCTCTCCCTAATTTTCCATATATGCAGCCTTTTAAAACTGATGCACTTTTTTGCATCAGTCAACCTGGTATCCATATCCTACAACAGCATTAACAGTGACTCCCCTCCTCCAAACTCCCCAACAGCATTATCTGTTGTTCCCCCTTCTCTAAACACTCTGACAGCATTAGTAGTGATACACCTTCCCCAAAACTCTACAACAGCATAGATATAATCCTGAACCATCTCAAGCCCCTCCCTGACAGCCTCCTATATCTGATCGAGTCAGAGAAACTGAATAAAATCTGTATAAACCTGGAAGATGTAATGGCGCAATTTGACAAACTGAAGAGTAGCAAATCGCCTTGACTGGATGGTATTCATCCCAGAGTACTGAAAAATGAACTTGCAGAACTATTATTAGTAATATGTATTTTATCTTTAAAATCAAGCATGGTCCCTGAAGATTGGAGGGTGACCAGTGTACGGCCGATTTAAAAAAAAAAAAAAAAAGGCTCCAGATGAGATCTGGGAAATTATAGACCAGTGAGCCTGATGTAGGTGCTGGGCAAAATGATAAAAACTATTATGAAGAACAAAATTACAGAGCATATTCAAAAGCATGGATTAATGAGACAAAGCCAACATGGATTTAGTGAAGGGAAATCTTGCCTTACCAATCTATTGCATTTCTTTGAAGGGGTGGACAAACATGTGGATAAAGGTTAACCAGTCAAAATTGTGTGTCTGGATTTTCAAAAGACACTTGACAAAGTACCTCCAGAGGAAACTGGAGAGTCATTGGATAGGATGTAGTGTACTATTGTGGATTAAAAACTGGTTAAAAGATAGAAAACAGAGTAGGGTTAAATGGTCAGTATTCTCAATAGAGAAGGGTAGATAGTGGGGTTCCCCAGGGATCTGTGCTGGGACCATTGCTTTTTAACATATTTATAAATGATCTAGAGATGGGAGTTGCTCGTGAGGTAATTAAATTTGCTGACGATACAAAGTTATTAAAAGTTGTTAAATCGCAAGAGGATTGTGAAAAATTAGGATGTTATAATGCTTTTGTATCGCACCTCGCATATTGTGTGCAATTATGGTCACTGCATCTTAAAAAAGATATAGTGAAATTAGAAAAGGTACAGAGAAAGACGACGAAAGTGATAGCAGATGGGATGACTTCCCTATGAGGAAAGTCTTAATCGGCTAAGGCTCTTCAGCTTGGAGAAGACTGTATGTTCTCTCTAATTGCTTTTTATAACTTTTTTTAGATCGTGTAGATATTTTTTCAATTAATATTTTTAGTGAGTACGGAGAGATCAACTATTCAGTAAATATTAGAATGCTGCCATATTAGAGGTTTGGAATAAAACCTCTAATCTGGCAGCATTCTAGAAAACACCAGAACCAGCATGTGCTATTTTTCATGAGTTGGAGACCTGCTAACCTGGATGAAACCTAGTTATGATAGTGGTATGAGAAAGTCAGAAAGGTAGGATGTTAAGGTTTCTATGTTAAATCACCTAGGACCACTAGTTTAAAGCTTAGAATCATCTCTGTAATTAGATTGAGGAAGTCTTATATGAACTGTTGATGTGTTTCTTTTTTTAAGAATTAAGGGGCCTCTCTTAACAAGCTGTGCTAGCGGTTCCCAATGCGGCAATGCTGACAAAACTCCATCGGCATTGCCCGCGCGGGAGCCGCTAGGGCAGCTTGATAAAACAGACCCTAATTTTTTTTTAATACTTCAGTTTCCCCCTTACTGTTTGGATAGTTATATTTATATTTTGTACATAGTTCATCTATATTTATTTCCTTTTTCTATTAGCATTCACCTCAAAAGCAAAGAAAAAAAACCCAAATGTTCAGCGTGAGCATTAAAGGACTTTATCAATCTACAACCTTCTTTCAAGAATTGCTGCAGTTTAGACAGGCTTAATCTTTTAATCTAAATTGAGATCTTGTGCATAATATACGCAAGAAATAATTACACAATTTGTTCTGCATTAGTAGACTTCACATTTGCAGAATTCACCATATGGAATGGTTTTGACAGGTAGCACTGATGAGATTCATATTAGTGACAAAAATTAATTGAGTTTAACAGAAGTAATTATATTAGTAATTTCTTTATCTAATTCCACAACTAAAAAAAGATCAAGATAAAAGATTCAGGAGAAAGGTAGTAAGTATTATCTTTTTTTGTGTGAAATAGCTTAGAGAAAAAGAGGGTATATTATCCCACATGGAAAAAATGACATCTTAGATAAGATGTCAGCTTAGCTAAGAAACTTAAGAGCCCTTTTACTAAGCTGCATTAAAAAGTGGCCTCTCCTATTTTAAGTGCGTGGTTTTTCTGCTTGCTGAGGCCACTTTTAGCATGAATGTAAAATGGCTGTAATTTCTTTTTTTTCCTTTAATAGCCACAAGCAAATTTCCCTAATTAGAGCATGGGAGCTCATATCACTACCTATTTTGTAGGTGGTAGGGACTCCCATGCTAATCCTGTGCTAATTGGTCAGTATGCGCCAGTACCCATGTGCTAACCAATTAGTGCATGACACGCCCCCTCTCCACCTCTACACACACCCCCTGCACTAAAAAATAAAATCTGTTTTATAGTGTGTGGGAAGTGCACTCCAATTCCGAAACTGCTGTGGGACACCTAAGCACGTCTCACAGTAATGTTGTTTTAACTGGCGATAAGCATGCGCTAGTGCTTACCACAGCTTAATAAAAGGACCCTTAGTAAGTTGTATCAACTCACCTACACTACAGAATGGGATCTGACCTCAGAAAAAAAGGGGGGCCCTCCTTAACGAATGATTTTCCTTATTCTGTGAATGAGTTGTGGTGATTGTGAAGGATGCTGATTAAATTATATTCTAATTAAAAATGCAAGGTTTTCGACAGGTTGATTACTTAAAGTGATTTTCTTGGTGTTGGGATGTGACCTGCTTGCTTGACAGGTCACTCTTTTCTTAAGGAATCAAGCTCTGGACATCCATTTTGCAGTTACTGCAATAAAAGACAGACTTCCATTATTAAGAAGTGTCTGTCTGGATATGATGACCTGCAGTGGTTGTGTATTAAGAGTCATCAGTTTGACTAATGGTAGACTGAGGCTACAGATCATCCTAAGCACCTCTTGATAGTGTGTCATTTTTCCAGCTCAGTTGATTTCTTATATATATACATATATCTCCTCATCAGTCACTGAGCTGGAAATTTCATCTCTCTTCTATGCCTTTTGAGTTTTTCTTAGTGTTTATTTGCAATAGGTTTTATGGGTGATTAGTTATTTGAAATGTGACTATCTTGTGCAGAGGAGCCTATCAGTGTTTTTGATAGATATCATCTTGAATTTTGAAACCTTATGTTTCGGGGGTCAGTTTTAAAGCCTTTATTTTTGGTTGTTTTATATTAAACTGAAATAGATTTTAATTACTATGCAGATATTTTATTTAAAAAACAGATTGTGGAAAGCTAATGCTTAGATATACAGGTTTTTAAAATCCTTTTTGGATTGTTGTATTTGAAAATTATTACTTGCCTTTCCTAACCTGAGCTTGAGGCAATTTACATTACGGCTACAGAAGGTGTTTTGTAAAGTTCAGATTTTGTTTTATAGTTTTAGACTCTGCTTATAAAGTGCCATAACCATTAATGCAAGCCACAGAATTAATTTATTCCTGATGGCCTGCCGCGTACTAATGTGAAATTATGCAGGGGGAGGAGCTAGTGACATCAGAAAGTTGTCTTTGCCTCCTTTTTGCCAAAGTTCTGAAGAGGGAGTACAGTTTCTTGAGGCTACCGGAGTCCTGCATACTGAACAAGACCTGGGTCAAAGGAAAAATGAGTTTTTTCTGGTTTTGCTGAAGAAAGTAGAGGGGTGAGCTGAAAAGCTAGGATCAGTAGGTACTGTAAGTTCATCGAAAGAGAGCACATACAGCCATGGCTGTCCCAAGGGCAGTGTGGGTGGTGGTACGGTTACACAAGGCGCAATAAAGAAAGGGATGCAAAAATCGCTCCTTGTTTATTGTCTTCCCTGCCATGGCTGTAGTGCAGTGGATGGGGTAGGGCTCTAGGGGGCTTGTCACACAGTGTGTGATTTCATCTTGAGACTCTGCTGCATACAGCTGTTGTCTTACAAGCCAGAGAAATCTTGGTAGTAAACCAAGAGACATGTAATTTGGAAGATTACAAATTTGGAGGCCCCCCGAGTTTCAGGGAATCCACAGAGAAGATAGGGTGGTGTAAAGGTGTCTTTGGAAGTTATTGGAGAACTGCTTGCAGAAATGATTGGCATGGTGAAAAAAAAAAAAGGATCCCTGATGGATCTCATAGGTTCTGAAAAGGAGAAAGAAAGAGAAGTTCCAAAGTCAGAGGAGAATACAGAAGTAAGCCAGTGTCTGTTGTTTTTGGTGGGGGTTTTTTAATGTCTGTGAAGTTTAAAAGCAAGCATAGGCGTAGTTTGACTGTTTCATTTGGGGGGGCAAAGAATGGGCGGAGCATATTAGCATATCATTTGCATATATACATATGCAAATGAATATGCTAATATGGAGGAAGGAATTGAATTTACAGGCAAAATATCACAGATGCACATTTCAAAAAGCTGACACATTTCAATTAATAAATTATGAATAAAATACTTTTATCTACCTTTGTTGTCTGATCATTTAGTTTTTCTATTCGCTTTGGTCCCAGTGTCTTCTGTTTTATTCAGTGTCTTCTTTCCAGTAGGCTTCCCTCTGCTCCCCAACCCTCGCAGTCCCATCCATCTCTTGCTCCTTCCCTCTGCTTCCCACCCCTCCCAGTCCCATCCATCTGTTGCTCCTTCCCTCTGCTCCCCACCCCTCGCAGTCCCATCCATCTCTTGCTCCTTCCTTCTGCTCCCCACCCCTCCCAGTCCCATCCATCTCTTGCTCCTTCCCTCTGCTTCCCACCCCACCCCACCCAGTCCCATCCATCTCCTGCTCCTTCCCTCTGCTTCCCACCCCTCCCAGTCCCATCCATCTCTTGCTCCTGCCCTCTGCTTCCCACCCCTCCCAGTCCCATTCATCTCCTGCTCCTTCCCTCTGCTTCACACCCCTCCAAGTCCCATCCATCTCTTGCTCCTTCCCTCTGCTTCCCACCCCTCCCAGTCCCATTCATCTCCTGCTCCTTCCCTCTGCTTCCCACCCCTCCCAGTCCCATCCATCTCTTGCTCCTTCCCTCTGCTTCCCACCCCTCCCAGTCCCATTCATCTCCTGCTCCTTCCTTCTGCTTCCCACACCTCCCAGTCCCATCCATCTCTTGCTCCTTCCCTCTGCTTCCCACCCCTCCCAGTCCCATCCATCTCTTGCTCCTTCCCTCTGCTTCCCACCCCTCCCAGTCCCATTCATCTTCCCTCTGCTCCCCCCCCCCCCGCGAGGTCCAAGATGGTGACTCCGTTTACCCCCTCTCTTCCTCCCTCCCTCCCTCGCAGGCAACAGTCTTCAGCTTTTCCAGCGTTCCTGGCAGCGGTAGCGATGTACACGCTGCCTTCGGTCTGCCCCGGAAGCTTTCTCTTCAAGTTCCTGTTCCCACCTATGCGGGAACATAAACTTGAAGAGAAGGCTTCGGGGCAGAGCCAAAGGCAGCGTGTACAACGCTACCGCTGCCAGGAACGCTGGAAAAGACTGCTGCCTGCGGCTGTGGGAGGGAGGGAGGAAGAGAGAGGGGTAGACGGACACGCTCCTCTCAGTCCGCTACTCCGCTTGGCTTCCCTGCCCTCTCTGTCTGCGTCCCGCCTTCCTCTGACGTCAGAGGAAGGCGGGACGCAGACCGAGAGAGCAGGAAAGCCAAGCGGATGGAGAGGAGCGCGTGCGTGCATGTGTTTTTTTTTTTAACTAATGGCGCGACGGCGCCTCATCGTCGTTTGGGGGGGGCATTGCCCCCCCTCGCCCCCCCCAGTCTACGCCTATGAAAGCAAGGTTATAATTTTGAGCTCTTAGTAGATTATTGTCCCAGTATTCAGAAGCCCTTATTTGGATGACAGCATTTACGTCATGGATAAGAGCTGCTGACCAGGGCCTGTCATTGATTGTCATTGGCATTATCTAGATAATATTGTTGAAAATAATTACTGAGGGGCCCTTTTACTAAGCTGTGTAAGCGTCTATGCACGTCCAACGTGCACCAAAATGGAGTTACCGCTTGGCTCTTGGTTCTTGCGGTAATTTCACTTTTGGCGCACATCCCATACGCACATCAAAAAAATAATTTTTCTTTTCAGATGCACACATCGGACGGATGCCAAGTGGCATTAGACGAGCGTAGGTTATTACTAAATCTTTAGAAATGGGAGAGGTTCCGAGGGATTGGAGAACGTCAGAGGTGGTCCCTCTTCACAAAAGTGGTGATAGGGAAGAAGCTGGAAACTACAGGCCGGTAAACCTCACTTTGATTATTGGAAAAGTAATGGAAGCGATGCTGAAGGAAAGGATAGTGAATTTCCTGGAAGAAAATGAGTTGCAAGATCCGAGACAACATGGTTTTACCAAAGGGAAATTGTGCCAAATGAATCTCATTGAATTCTTTGATTGGGTGACCGGAGAATTGAACCGTGGACGTGCTATAGACGTAATCTACTTAGATTTCAGCAAGGCTTTTGACACGGTTCCCCACAGGAGGCTCTTAAATAAACTGGATGGGCTGAAGATAGGACCCAAAGTGGTGAACTGGATTAGGAACTGGTTGACGGACAGGCGCCAGAGGGTGGTGGTGAATGGAGTTCGCTCGGAGGAGGGAAAGGTGAGTAGTGGAGTGCCTCAGGGATCGGTACTGGGGCCGATTCTGTTCAATATATTTGTGACATTGCCGAAGGGTTAGAAGGTAAAGTTTGCCTATTTGCGGATGATACTAAGATTTGTAACACAGTGGACACCCCGGAGGGAGTGGAAAACATGAAAAAGGATCTGAAAAAGCTAGAAGAATGGTCAAAGGTTTGGCAATTAAAATTCAATGTGAAGAAATGCAAAGTGATGCACTTAGGGAGTAGAAATCCAAGAGAGGCGTATGTGTTAGGCGGTGAGAGTCTGCTAGGTACGGATGGGGAGAGGGATCTTGGATCTGAAGGCGATGAAACAGTGTGACAAGGCAGTGGCCGTAGCTAGAAGGTTACTAGGCTGTATAGAGAGAGGTGTGACCAGCAGCAGAAAAGAGGTGTTGATGCCTCTGTACAAGTCGTTGGTGAGGCCCCACCTGGAGTATTGTGTTCAGTTTTGGAGGCCGTATCTTGCTAAGGATGTAAAAAGAAAAGCTATGAGGATGGTATGGGATTTGCGTTACGAGGAGAGACTTGCTGTCCTGAACATGTATACCCTGGAGGAAAGGAGAACTAGGGGTGATATGATACAGACGTTCAAATATTTGAAAGGTATTAATCCGCAAACGAACCTTTTCCGGAGATGGGAAGGCGGTAGAATGAGAGGGCATGAAATGAGATTGAAGGGGGGCAGACTCAAGAAGAATGTCAGGAAGTATTTTTTCACGGAGAGGATGGTGGATGCTTGGAATGCCCTCCCGTGGGAGGTGGTGGAGAGGAAAACGGTAACGGAATTCAAACATGCATGGGATAAATAATAAAGGAATCCTATGCAGAAGGAAGGGATCCTCAGGAGCTTAGCCTAGAATGGGTGACAGAGCTGGTGGTTGGGAGGCGGGGCTAGTGCTGGGCAGACTTATACGGTCTGTGCCGGGGCTGGTGGTTGGGCGGCGGAGATAGTGCTGGGCAGACTTATACGGTCTGTGCCAGAGCCGGTGGTGGGAGGCAGGGATAGTGCTGGGCAGACTTATACAGTCTGTGCCAGAGCTGGTGGTGGGAGGCGGGATTGGTGGTTGGGAGGCGGGGATAGGGCTGGACAGACTTATACGGTCTGTGCCCTGAAGAGGACAGTACAAATAAAAAAGTAGCACATATGAATTTATCTTCTTGGGCAGACTGGATGGACCGTGCAGGTCTTTTTCTGCCATCATCTACTATGTTACTGCCTGGTTACTGCGTGAGACTTTACTGCTAGGTCAAAGGTTAACAATAAGGTCTAACGGATGTGTGGCAATTTTCATTTTGCCGCACGTCCATTTTCGGCAAAAATTTTAAAAAGTCATTTTTTGCAGGTGCGCTGAAAAATGATTCTGTGTGCACCCAAAACACATGCCTACACTACCACAGGCCATTTTTCAGCGCGCCTTATTAAATGCACCCCCAAGGTAGCCCATGGGCAGAATAGGGCACCCCCTAGCATTAACAGGTTAGCAGCAGAAATGCTGTCTGAATGTTATCTGGTTAGCTATATGGATAATGCTGGCACTGATCGCGCTATCCTGATATTCATTGCCACCCACTGTCCGGATACTGGTTCTGAATATCTTGATTATTTTCAGCTGCAGCAGGGCCGCCGAGAGGGGGGGGGGGCATGGGGACAAAATTCCCCGGGCCCGGGCCTCCAAGGGGGGCCCAGCGCTGGGCTCAGGCCACCGGCACTGCAGTCCCCGGTCTAACCTGCCTGCCTCCTCGGCTCCGGGCCCCCTGCATTCGAAGCGGCAGTCACAGATTGCCTTCCTTTGGGCCTTCCCTCCCTGTGTCCTGCCCTCGTGGAAACCGGAAGTTACATCAGACGAGGGCGGGACACAGGGAGGGAAGGCTAGAAGAGAGGTGATCTATGACTGCTGCTTTGAATGCAGGGGGCCCGGAACCTTGGAGGCAGGCAGGTGAGACCGGGGACTGCAGCGGCGGGGGGAGCAACATGGGTTAGCAGCGGCGGGGGGAGCGACGGGGGGCGGCAACAGCGGGGGGGGGGGGGGCGCAGAGGTGGGGCTGCCTTGCCCCGGGCCTGGCCTAGTCTCTCAGCGGCCCTGAGCTGCAGTGGCTGGTGTTTAAAAAAAAAAAATGCTGATCACATTGCTTGATTACTGACCTGTATGTCTAGCAGGAGTGGACATTATGGGACCAATATTCAAAGTGATCTAACCAGGCATGAGAGGCTCCTGCCTGGTTAAATTGCCTATGGAAGACTGTCTGTTGATATTCAGTGGCACTTAATGAGATAGTGTCACTGAATATCATAAGAACATAAGAATAACCGTACTCTGTTAGACCAGTAGTCCATCTAGCCCAGTATCCTGCTTCCAACAGTGGTCAATGCATGTCACAAGTACCTGGCAGAAAGCCAGTTAGTAGCAACATTCCATGCTACAAATCCTGGGGCAAGCACTGGGGTATCCTTTTACAAAGCTGCGGTAAAAAGGGCCATGCGCTAGCAGCCGGGACTGTTTACCACAGCGGGTAAAAAAGCCAAAAGATGGCAGTGGCCATGTGGTAACATTTCACATACCGCATGGCCATGCAGGGGGTAGCACTTAACGCCACCCATTAAAGTGACATTAAAGGCTCCTGCGCTAACCCGGCGGTAACCAGGTAGTGTGCGGTGCTGCCCAATTACCGCTGTGTTAGCAGTACGCTAGAAAATAGGTACCTGTTTTCCCTCATGCAGCAAATGGTACACACCAGGGCTGGAACTACCACTGACGCCCGCATTGGGCCGGCGGTACTTCCAGATTAACACACGGTGGTCCAAGGACGGAGTTGGATCTTAACTGGTTAAGTGCTGATATTTACCCCTTAACTGGTTAAGTTACCTGGCCAAATAGGATTTCATAAATGGCAGTCCTAACTTTGGCTGGTTTTACTTAACTAGTTAAAGCTGAATATCAGCCCTTAACTGATTAAGTGCCAGCTAGCTACACATAATTGAATATTCAATTCTGGTGCCCAAGAGTGGCCTGGCATTGAATGTCCAGGCACAAAGCTAGTGATGGTGGATAAATCACTGACCGCCAACAACTGAATATTTATCCTTAGATTTTTTGGGGTGAATGTCTACGGTGAAGTGAAGAGTGAGACACTAGAGCCTTTGTAAAGTGTGCAGGACCTTACTTCTCCTCAGGACACATCTACCCCCCAAATAGAGAAGTCTCCACAATTACAATATTTGGCCACTGGAACTGCCCACACAATGAGTCCGCTGAGGGACCCACTATAGAAGATGTAACCTGAACAGAAACTTTTATGGACTGATAAGAGACATCTACGACTATTTGGCCTGCTATATGGTCATTTAGCAGAAAATCCCCTTGTGCTGCCTCCCCCTCCCCCCCCCCCAATGTGTTTGGAGTGATCTATTGTTGATTTCAAAATATTCAGACCAGTAGTACCAGTTATAAATCTGTTGTCAAACAACAGTTTTATTTTCATATGTTCCATGTTGAAAAAGAACTCTTCATAAAGTACACCAGGAAAAAACATTATCCACATAAGCTGAAATTGGCATCAGGTTGCCAAACTCTAATAAGCCTTAGGGGAGCTCTGTGTTGAAACTACTGAACTGAACACATCAATTTCCCATAACACTATAAAAGGCCTGCAGGCATGCTAAAGTCATAGCTGGATATTTCAGTTAACACTCTGTAACATGACCCTAAAGTCTCATTTGCATAGCTGCAATTAAATATATTCTGCTGTTTGTGGTTTATTGCCATATAGGTCCATGTTAACTCAAGCTGGTATTACTGTTTTGTTTTGTTTTTAAAGCACAATTTAAAGCATGTTTCTATAAAATGGTCTCTTTTGGCATCAAGTGCATTGCTATGAATAATTTTCTCAAAAGCATGTGTTATTTATGTTATCACACTAAAAATTAATTGTAAGAGAATACAAGGACAATCTGGTTTGAAATAGTCAAGCCTTGTCTTCGGCTTTCATTTACAGAATATACTTCAAGGGCTAGATTTACTAAAATTTGCTAATGCTTTTCACATGTAATTGATAAATAAGTCCCATTGCATAAAATGGGACCCATGGTAAATAACATACATAGCATTCTTTAATATATCTCAACCATGATTTCTTAAGGCAATCCTTAGGACACACCAAACCAATCAGGTTTTCAGGATATCCACAATGAATATGCATGAGATAAATTTGCATACACCATCTCCACTGAATGCAAACATCTCATACATTTTCACTGTGGACGTTTTGTAAAATAGACTGGCTTGGTGTGTCCCAAGGACTGGACTGAGAATCCCTGATCTAGAGATAAGTTTGGGATGTTATGAATATACTAAGGGGCCCTTTTACGAAGGCACGGTAGGGTACCACGTGGGTAGCATGCAGCAAACCTCATTACCATTTTTATTTTCTAGCATGGGGGGCGGGGAGGAGACATTCGCAGCAGTATTCGAGCAGCATGGGCACATTGCCACACACTGCCCAATTACCGTACGAGTAGCGTGTGAACCCTTTCTGCCTACTAAATAGTAGGCAGTAAGGACTCAGGTGGTAATGACCGTGCACTAATTTGGAAATAAGTGCATGGCCATTAATGGCAGATATAGAATTTCGGCTGTTTTAGAGCCACACTAAAAAGTGACAGGAGCACCCGGGAAACCCGCATGCTAAAACTACTGCCAACCATTTATTAGCATGACTTAGTAAAAGGACCCCATAGCCTCTATTTGCAAATTTCACTTTTGAAATGTCCTCCTGAGTTTCCCCTCTCGTGTGTATCCTAAATGTTGTTTCGTTCAACACAGCACTGAGTATAAAATGCTCTATAAGCCATGGCATTATATAGTACAATATTTTGAAGTCATATAAAATAGATCAGAAATCTAAACACTGAACAGGATCTATTAAGCTTGTCATATTTTCCGCCATGTCTTTCTTTTTTTACTGCTATCATTTCATATATTCTCAGTCTTGTTTGTGTTATTTCATAAACCGTTGCTTGCTTTATTAATTTTTTCTTGCACCTCTTATCTGAAACAAAGCACTTATGTAAGTTTTCTTAGTTCTTTAATTTCCTGTTTCTGAATTCTTATTGAAAACTCTGTTGTACTCTTTTGTAGCCTTTCCTTTGATATGTTTTGTTTTATAGAAAATCAATTACTGTAATTTTCAGGTGCTGTTCCATTTTCTTTCTTTTACTGCTTTTTATTTTCATCCAGTTAGTGCCTTGGACATTATCACTTGAAATATCAATAAAGAAAAATGTTCACTCCTGAACTGCGCATTCAATACTATTTTCTCTTGAGATGGTCATACAATTTCCCACAATTAGTACTTTACTAGTGTGAAAAGGGTTTGTAAAGCTATAATCATGAAGTGCAGCAACACTGTCTGGTTTTCAGGATGTCCCTGAGGAATAGGCATGAGAATCTAACTAACTTGTGGCCCTCATCCTCTGAACAGCAAGTGACTTGTTCACTAAACCATACTAAAATGTTCTGTGGTACTAAAGGCCATATTTTGTACAAAGTACTTAATTAAGATGACTAAAACTTTTACTAAATTGCATTATCATGATATGAGTGCATATTGAGGAAATGAACATGCAAATGAAAGGTTATGAGCACATCCGTTGGGATTATACATATGGCGCCTTAATTTCTGCACAGAAATTGAAGTATATTCTATAACAATAAATGTAACAATTGGTTAACTAGCTAATCAGTTCTGTTAATTGGATGTTAACAAGCAATTGTCAGCACTAATTGGCATTAATTAAGATTTATGCGCACAACTCGCTAAGCGTATTCTGTTATATGGTGCGCCTAAATCCTAAGTCGCATAGTTGAAAAGGGGTCAGGGCTATGGGCGGGTCATGGGCATTTCTAAAATCTTTGCGCATTGTTGTAGGATACACCCGTTCTGCACCTAATTTAGGCATCAGGATTACGCCAAGTAAAACATAGCGTAAATGGCCATGACTACATTTGGTCGTATGGAGAGGCACTCGATGTTATTCTATATACCATGCAGAAATTTAAGCCTATTCTATAAAATTTCGGTGTACTTTACAGAATATACCTAGGCATTTTTTTTTTATGCATGGAGTTTTCAGGCCAACACACACAGAAGGTGTTCTCTCCACAGAAGAACAATGAAGCAAAGGAAACAGTGGATACAAAAAAATCCTCTCTCAAGTGGTGTCTTCTTAAACAAGTTCTTTATTGCAAACCAATTAAAACAACGACCCGACACGAATCGTGTTTCGGCCGTATAGGCCTGCGTCAGGGTCTATTCACTTCCAATCAAGAAAGAGAATATGTAGATAAAAACAACTGATCAACTTTCTGCAAATTGAAATACTCTGAGAGGGACAGGCTGAACATCAAAAGGGAATTCTTTGTTATAGGTAAGAATATTCTTTATTATTGGTTCTAATTTCTTCAAATCCTCCAGCTTAAAGTCTTCTGGACTCTGACTGGACTGTAAGGCTGCGCTCCTTAATTCAAGACATGTTGCAAGTTTTCCTATGACTTTCTTTTGATCGTCTGTAAATTCAGAAGAGTTTGGCTGAGACTGGGCCTCCTTCTGTAATTGCCTTGCTAATCTTAATGTGGAGAGTTTAGAGAATTTGCTATACGTTCAGCCAAACAAGTGTTGAACACCACAAGTGGGATGAGATGAAGAGACGCGGAAACCAGAGTACCTTACGGTATTTGTCGGCACATCTAGAAAATTGGTTTGTCTTGCTATTGGGGAGGTTCGCCCTAGCTATTGATGGATCCAACACTATGAGGCTTATTTTCAAAGCACTTAGCCTCCCAAAGTTCCATAGAAACCTATGGAACTTAGCCTCCCAAAGTGCTTTGAAAATATGCCTCTATCCTTCCCAATTCCAGGCACCAGACAACATAAGAAAGTTCCCAACCCCGTTAGTTAGTTAAAGCGCCTCTGGACGAGAAGTAATGCACAACTGCCACCGCCCAGCCAGGGTTGGAAAAAATAAAATAACTGTTTAAGAAGACACCACTTGAGAGAGGATTTTTTTGTATCCACTGTTTCCTTTGCTTTGGAGTTTTCAGGCACCATGTATAGAATCTTGTCCATTATGCATTAGTATAGAAACATTGAATATGATGTTAGATCAGGACTATAAATACAACTCCCTCCTCCTGCTTCACAAAAGTACAGGGGAGGGCTTGGGGGGCACTATGCCACCAGAGCAAGTGGGGTGGTACCCATGGGGTAACCATGGGAACTTTTGAATAGGGAAGGCTAGGGGGTGGGGCCTGTAAGCATGCAAATGGACAGGGCTCCCCATTCCTCCCCAATGTTACGCAAATCCTAATTCCAGGTCTGAGCTGGCATAGGGATTGCCACAGGAGCAGTGCCAATGATAGTCGTGCTGCTCACTGAGCATTGGGGAGAAATGCATAATGTTCTGTTTAGCTTTCATTTGCATGCTACTTGTGCTCAGAGCCAGTGAGCTTGTTACATGCACTTGCCGGCTCTGACCATAGGGCGAAGGCAAATGCAGTTGCTAGACCGATGCTAATGGCCTCTACCTTTGATCATTGGCCCATGAGTTAACAAGGCACTGGTCTGAATATTTTCCGGTGGCAGGTTAACTTCTGGGTCAGCAGATATACCCAGATACGCAATGCCGGGAGCTGCACATGCCTCCACATTGAATATCTGGGGTTTGGTCAGCCCACAGCTAGAAGCAGCTTAAAAGTTGTATACCACCATGGGCTGAATATTATCCCCTACAATTTTGCATCCTTACAAATGCAGTCTGGGCTATATGCAAAATTGCATTCATGTATTTATTGTAAAATCTCTCATTGCTCTGTTAATAGAGATCAACTGTAGTGAAATATATTGGTAGAAAGATGCAAAACTATTACTAACAGATGAAGGCATCTGGCCTGTTTCTCCAATATTGCATCCTGGCTATATTGGCCGGGCTAAACCGTATTATCGAAAAAAAAGATGGCCGGCCATCTTTTTCGATAATACGGTTCCGGCCAGCTGTAACGCCACCGCCAACATAGATCACCGGCGATCTATTTGGCTGGCAACGTTCGATTATGCCCCTCCACGCCACTTACATACATGTATCCTTACAGAATAGTGTCTAGGCACTCTGCTAGTACTTTCACGGGTAAGTGTACATTTACATGCGTAATTTTTCACAATGAAGGGACATGTAAATGGGAGCACCCAGTTAAAGAACTGCCCTTATAGAGCTTCTATCAAAGGCCTCAAGGCCTATTTAACAGATCCAAATATGCAAAAAAGTATCGAGGTGTTAAAGTGAATGTCTGAAATCCATCTCCGTCATTAAACTTGCATAAGCATTCCAACAAGTAGAAGGCAGCAGGAGTGAGAATCTACCAGTATACACAGGAAAGAAAACAGAATTTGCAAAACAAAAGGAAAAAACTATTTAAAGAGTGCATTTGTCACTTGTAAGAGCTGGATTAACAAACAAGAAGTAACAAGTGCCACATTGAACCTCATTGACCAAACAGGATGTGTAAATGGTTGTAGAGAGGTGAACTGAAACTAAGGATGAGAGACTGATAGTTGCAGCCTAGTACAGTGGATTACAGACAAGATGGTTCACAACAAGCTTGAAAAAAAAACTGGGAAAACTGATATAGATTATGTAAAGAAGAGCTGGAAATGCTTTTGCATCTTGTAGCAGACTATATAAAGTTCTGATTGGAGAAGGTTTGTTATATGGAAAGGCACAATAATGTGGTACATCTCATTTATTGGAAACTTTGTAAACATTATCATGTTGCTGTAACAGAAAAGCAGTGTTGTCATGACTATAAGAGAATCATGGAAAATGAAAAAGTTATGATCACTTGGGACATTCTAATTCCAGCTGATGAAAACAATCAAAGCAAGAAAACTGAATACTGTGGTAAAAGAAAACATGTGCCAGGTGATTAATCTGTGCATTGAGTGAAGGAAGATCTACAGATACCAACCTTTGCAGTCAGAGATCAAGACAATGTGGCAGAAAGATACTGAAATAGTCCCCGGGCTTGATTAAAAGTTATTTTAAAGCACACCTTGATAAGTTTCCTATACCTGTTACATCTTGTGAACTCTATGAAGAAGTTATTTTTGGTACATTGCAAGTACTACAATGAGCGTTATTAGTATATTTCAGAGATTGGAATTGTCCTCTACATACTCTGGTTTAGGAGTGAGGTTCTAGACTGTTGGGTACACACAAAACTAACCTCCCCTTCCCCCTGTCAAAAAAGGCATATATGCATAGTTATTTACAAAATAATGTAAAGTATAATAAGCACAAAGATGGACATGAAATAATGTCTAAAGTAAATAGAAATACGTGTGGACTAAACCAGATGGTTTTGACCCAGTCCTTCAGGCCTACACAAATGACAGACTGCCATTCATAATCTGGACCACCAAACCTTCCCATATTGACAGTTGGGGTGTTGGTTTTTTTTTTTGGCACTGATGCTGCAGCCAGAAATGCTGGCATCTCATCCTGTCTTTCCTCCTTATCCATCCACTGTTTCTCACTCTCTTGTACCTTGACAGGCAATTGGTAGCCTCAGCGTTTCAAGCAGGCAATTTCTGGCTGTATCTAGGGCTTTCCCTTGGTCGCATCCTATTGTTTCTGGTGAAACTTACTATTTCATGTAGGTGGAACATGACAGAGGGAAGGCCCCGGATCCAGCTAGAAGCCACCTGCCAATTGTCTGTCAAGGTACAGGAGAGGGACCCGAGGAGGGGAAGGGAGGGAGAAACACTGGATGGACCCATGAATTTATAAAGGTCTGCTAGGGAAAGAGGGAGAGAAAGAGGGACTCAAGAGATGCTGAACTTGTGGGTCCATGAGGGAAATGGATAAGAGACTGTGGAAAGAGAAAAGTTAAAAAGAAACACTGGGATCAAAACAAATGGACAAGTACAGTACTCAGACAACAATGATAGAACATTTTTATACTGTATCAATTGATACATGATTAAGTATTAAAAAAAATACCTGAGACATAATGTGCACACTGTAGTTTGCAGACATTTGAATAGCCCTGATGTTTGACACATTTATATGCCCTGCCTCTATTGTATACAAATATTTCTTGGCAAAATAGAGATATGAATCCACATAGACAACAGAAAGATCCAAAAAGCATCAGATGAAGAAAATGTTCATCCATCTTCATTAATAGGTTCTCTATACACCAACAAGGTTATCCTTTGACAATCTTCTTTAGGGGCAGGAAAAATTACACAAAATAGGACACACCAAAGTGTGTTAGCTTGTGATCTGCAACAATATTATATATATTGTGATTGATAAATGTCAACGCACTGCCCATGACCCTGAAAACCACGGACAACTTAACCAGCTTTTGGAAATCTTTGAAGACATTTCTCTTCAACAAGGCCTACAAAAATAATCCTTGATGAAACAAAGTACTCCGTATACCACCCAAACGCTTTAAAACACCTCTAACATGACCTTACCTAATACCTTCTAACTAATTCCTCTTCTACCTCCAGTTTATTACCGACTGTATCTAAGATTATGTAATGACTATACCATATTAACACCCTGTAAGCCACATTGAGCCTGCAAAAAGGTGGGATAATGTGGGGTACAAATGCAATAAATAATAATAATAATAATTCATCTGCATAAATCATTAAGAAACAGCCAGTAATTCACTGTATTGAAGCACTAAAATGACAGCCCTCAGTATAAAGGTGGATGAACTTTTTCTTTTCTGATGCTTTTTGGATCCTTCTGTAGTTTTTCAAATATTTCTTGTGAATTTTATTTTGTGTATTCTGAAAACCAGATTGAGTAGGTGACTTGGTTGAGAACCACTATACTAAAAGAAAAGAGGCAATCTATAATAAAATGCATGCATGTAGCATTCCAAAGATATTTAGGCATATAAAAATATGAAACTAAAAAGAAGATTCAAAGATTAAACAAGTGTAAGAAAAGAGCATTTTGAGCAATACAGATGGCACTGTTGCTTTAGCAAAAGTGTGTTCCCTGAACTAGAGAGTTCATGAGTAACATAAAAAACAGATTAATCAAAATATATGGATTCTCTGGAAAATTGTCAAAATATTAACTCCCTTTTTTACCTACTTGAAATTATGTTGTTCACCTGATTGTATACATGCCCTGCCACTTATAGGTGAGAGAGAGAGAAACTCATTTGATAGGGAAAATGTATACTGTGATCATAATAAATAATTTTTTGTGTGAATTATTCTCATGGACAATATAAAACAGTGTTTAGTCTTGATTCTGCTGATTGTTTTTTTGTATCTAGGAGTAAAATACCATTTATGATTAAATTGACCTTCACTACTTCAACTTTTTTATTTCCTCTTCACACAGGTGGACTTAAAACTGGATGTCTAAGAGAGTTTCAAGCAAGCTGGACAGATGCGTACACAGAATGAATGAAGTATGGATGTGAAGGAACGTAGGCCTTATTGCTCTCTGACTAAGAGCAGACGAGACAAAGAAAGACGTTACACAAGTTCTTCTGTGGACAATGAGGAATGTAGAGTGCCTACACAAAAGTCTTACAGCTCAAGTGAAACGTTGAAAGCTTTTGATCATGATTCTTCAAGGCTGCTCTATGGCAACAGAGTAAAAGACTTGGTTCACAGAGAAGCAGATGAGTATACCAGACAAGGTTGGTAAAGAATATAAAATCAAACAATATACAGCACTCACTGTTGCCTTAGGAGGATGATGCTGGGCTAACTTACAGAGGCTCATTTCTTGGGTGATATGAACAGTTATCAGTTTTCTTATTTATTCTGGATATTGAGTACCCTAGAAGACATTTTTCTTCTCATGAAATGCATATTATAAATCAGCTAACAGATTGCAGTATTAGAAAATTGACCTTTTTTGCGTTAAAGGTTAAATGTATTTATTTTAAAAATTTGTATACCACCATCTATAACCTAGGTGGTTTCCATAAAGACATACATAATAAAACAAAATCAAAATATTACACAGTACATATTATCCAGTTCTTCATTCCTGGATCCCATCACAAAAACATGGCTGCCCAGAAAATGCAGTAGTAACAAACCAGCTGAACTTTAAAAGAAAGCTGCCACAAATAACTGTGTTAAAAAAAAAATAATGATTACAGAATTCTACTACACAAACACAGTAGCCTAGCATCCATATGATGCTATTTTTAATTTTATATTCTAAGTCATATGACATCATAATATTATAAGAACTGTGAATTAAAACTGTAGGCATGCATTTAAGTGAAATTAGATGTGCAAACAGACATTTAAAACATTTTGATGGTGAACTGATCATGTTAAGAATACAAGAAAGCCTTCCTGCATTACTAAGGATTTTATTTACTAAAGTATCTGTATGTGTGGAGTGTGTGTGTGTGTGGGGTGGGGGGTTATAGATTGGAGCAGAAGTTTAATAAATGATGCCCTAAATATGCTTTGGGATTAAACAAGTTCACCCTTGGTGAAAAGCATTTGATTTAAATGTCAGCTGCAAAAGAATTTTAACACCTGTATATTCAGTGCCAATATCTGTATACTGACTGGCACTGTATATTCAGGTATAACTTGGCCATCGGCAATTATCCTGGCAGGGCCACCGAGAGGGGGGGACAAAATTCCCCGGGGGGGAGGGGGCCCGGCGCTGCCACCGCAGTCTGGCTGCCTGCCCTCCGTCGCTCCCTGGCATTGAATTTAAGCGCCTCACCTTCGAAAGCGCAGCAAGCAGCGGCAGACCACTCCTTCCTTCCGTGTCCCGCCCTTGCCTGACATAACCCATGAGGGCGGGACACAGAAGGAAGGAGTGGTCTGCCGCTGCTTGCTGCGCTTTCGAAGGTGAGGCGCTTAAGGTCTGTGCAGGGGGCCCGGGGGTGAAGAGAGGGCCCGGTGGCGGATGGAGGGGGACCTGGCGACCTCGGGTGGGGGGAGGGCCCTGTGGCGGCCTTGTCCCGGGCCTGACCCAGTCTCTTGGCGGCCCTGTATCCTGATACTGGCAATATTCAGACTAATACCTAGATATAACTAACCAGATAAAGTTAATACAGCCTTTTTGCTGTTCTAACTTTATGTGGGCAGTTATCTGGTTATTGGACTGAACATCGCTGCTAATGAGGTAAGTGGAAACTGCCAATGCGCATCCCCCAGATCACCCCACTATTACCTGGATAATGGCAAGGTGATCTGTCTAGATTTTGAGTAACTTTTATGTGGATAATGCTGCTGAAAATTCAGATACAGATTTGGTGAGAACTTATCTAGATAGGAGGGTCTCTTACCCAGAAAAGTTCTACTGAATATTGTTCCCTCTGTTTGTTTTTAAAAAGAAAGCTGAGGAATGGGTTGAGAGTACTGAATATGACTTTGGGCTTCTTAAGCATCTCTGTGTACAGCATGTGTTGCAAGCCCTGCATATTTTGGTAGCTCTCAGTGAACTTTTAACCTACACCCTTTTGTGTTTTCGTCTCGCCATTAAACTCTGCTTGGACAGTGATAGCTTTTTGACAGCTATTCTTCCTTTCATTTAGTTTATTAATGGAATTCTACTGTATTCATGTACCATTTTCACATACAAACTCTTTTATTCCTGGATTAGTTAAAGTGGTATTCAGTTCTGGATTAGTCTGGCTAATTTATTCCTGGAAAGAGGGTGGGGGGGGGGGGGGTTGCATTTTAAATTAAGATAATTCAGAAATTAGACCACACTATAAAATTTGTTAACTAGATTTTGTATACACATTTGTGACCTGTACGTATAGAAATATAGAAAATTATGGAAAATAAAGACCATATGGACTATCCACTCCACATACTAAAGCTATACAATCCTTTCTTCTCCCTCAAAGATCTTCTGTATGTGCCCCATGGTTTCTTGAATTCAAATACCATCCTCTTCTTCACTACCTTTACTGGAAGACTGTTCCAGGCAATTACCACCATTTCTGTAAAGAGATATTCATTTAGATTATTCTTGTCTAACCCCTTTCACCCTCATTCTATGATCCCTTGTTGTAGAACTTCTTTTCAATTGAAAAAGGCCCTCCTCCTGTGCATTTAAACCATGAATTTCTTTAAATGTCTCCAGCATACTGGAGGCAATGGAGTGTTAAGTAACTTGCCCAAAATCACAAGGAGTGCAGTGAGATATGGTTCCCCTGGTTCTCAGCCTGCTGCTCTAACCATTAGACTGTTCCTTCATTGTGTGCATATGACCACATACCTGTGCAAGTGATCTCTTATAAAATTCCACAGTTGTAAAAGTATGTGCTTTTGATATGATGATATGTACTGGACGAAGGTTTGGGTGGAGCATGCAGGTATGTGCGTAGATTATAAAATAATCTACATATATACTTAATAATTACAGGTATGGACATTTACATCTGTAAACCTCTGCCACCTATGGTAGTATTTTAGGTGCCTTCTTGGCATTATAAAATTGACTTAACCCTTTAGTGTCCAATGTTCCCATAATAAGCCATACAGGAACTGATGAGAACATTGGACACTAAAGGGTTAAAATATATGGCTGAAATCAAGCTTATACTATGTGCCCCCTTAAAGAATTTCCCTCAAAGTGTTTAAGATAATGTAAGAAGAGTCCTGTAGCTGGCTTAGTCAAATGATAATGTAGATGTAAAGGAACACAATATTATCGAAACATAAAAAGGGATAGGATTTGATATACTATGGTTACGGTCAAAACAGTTTATATATTATATACAGGTACCTATTTTGTACTTGGGGCAATGGAGGGTTAAATGACTTGCCCAGAGTCACAAGGAGCTGCAGTGGGAAATGAACTCAGTTTCCTTGGTTCTGAGGCCACTGCACTAACCATTAGGCTACTCCTCCATTAGGGTTGTCATACTGGGCCAGTCGAAAGGTCTGTCTTACAGTGGCCAATGCAGATAACAGATTCTAAAAAAAGGAGCATGATTCCATGCTACCTACTTCCAAGGATAAGCAGTAGTCTCCAGTGAACAGGTCATTTATTGACCTGCTCACAAGGAGTTGAGAGTTACTGCAGGCAAGATGCAGTACTCTAGATTTTGTAGGCATATTTGTTCATGTTGCCTTTTAAAGGAATCGGTTGACTCAAATATTTCAAACAGAAGACAGTTCTAGACATTTAAAGGGTAATTTTATAATGGATTTTTTCATGTAAAATTCCATTTTATGTGCATAAAAGGAATTTTTATAAAATTACCCAGGGGTTATGTTTGCTTTATGGCACTGTAGGTGTAAATGGGTGCACCTAAATGCAGCAGTTAGGCAACTGACAGTATTCAATAAAGCATGCGCTTAATTAGTCAGAACGCTGAAGACCCACCAGTGCACCTAAGTGCACGTGGAGGGGCATAATCGAATAGCGCCGACCAAATCGATGGCCGGCCATCTTTGGGGCCGGCGCTGAATGCGGGCGGAGCCAAGTGTATTTTCAAAATACACTTGGCGCCGGCCAAATCGCTCGCCAGGTTTACAAGAGGATCGCTGATGGATCGCTGGGTGTATATGAGATGGCCGGCTTCGGTTTTCAGCCATAAGGGAAACTGGGCCCGGCCATCTCAAACCCGGTGAAATGCAAGGCATTTGGGCATGGGAGGAGCCAGCATTTGTAGTGCACTGGCCCCCCTGACATGCCAGGACACCAACCGGGCACCCTAGGGGGCACTTAAAATTAAAAAAACAAACCAAAAATAGCTTCCAGGTGCATAGCACTCTTACCTTGTATGCTGAGCCCCCCAAATCCCCCCCAAAACCCACTCACCACAACTCTACACCATTACCATAGCCCTAAGGGGTGAAGGGGGGCACCTACATGTGGGTACAGTGGGTTTTTGGGGGCTCTACATTAACCACCACAAGTGTAACAGGTAGGGGGGGATGGGCCTGGGTCCACCTGCCTGAAGTGCACTGTACCCACTAAAAACTGCTCCAGGGACCTGAATACTGCTGTCAAGGAGCTGAGTATGACATTTCAGTCTGGCATACAGGCTGGCAAAAAAAGTTTTAGTTTTTGGTTTTTTTGGGTGGGAGGGGGGTTGGTGACCACTGGGGGAGTAAGGGGAGGTGATCCCCGCTTCCCTCCGGTGGTTATCTGGTTAGTTGGGGTACTTTTTCCAGACTTGGTCCTAAAAATAAATGGACCAAGTCCGGCCTGCGAAATGCTCGTTCGAGCTGGCCTCTTTTTTTCCATTATTAGTCAAAGCCAGCCATCTCGTACCCACGCCCCCTTGAAGGTTGGCCGGTGCCACGACAAAACAGCAGTTGAAGCCGACCAAAATCGGCTTTCGATAATACCGATTTGGCCGGGATCAGGAGATCGCCGGCGATCTCCCGATTTGCGTCAGAAGATCGCCAGCAATCCCTTTCAAAAATAAGCCTTTTAGCCACCTAACTGCTGTTTCACTTCTGTTAACTTGCATTTGAGCACCAAAAGTTTGGCATCTAATTGGCGCCTACATTTTGGTGCACTATGTACAGCATGAGGCAAGGAAAAGTAACCCCGTAGAGTTTTTAGCCATTTTCTTAGCAACTGCTTTGAATTTCCACAAAAAAGTTTACATGCTTATTTAGTCATCATATTACTGTTAAACAACATTTGATTATCTTAAGCTATGTTGATTATCACCCCCTCTGACCCTCACGATGACTGACACACAACTACCTCATTCGACCACAACATAACCTTCTATTTGTTATCAACCGACTGGCGAACGCCTTTACGGTATTATGTAAACCACATTGAGCCTGCAAATAGGTGGGAAAATGTAGAGCACAAATGTAACAAATAAATAAATCTTACTGACATATTAGTGTTATACCTAGCGATTTTTGTGCATTAAAAATGTTCAAGCTAAAACACAGTAAATTAACGTCATTCAAACGATACAGTTAACAGTAGAATCATAGTAAAAGAGAAATGTGTCAGAATTTTGCATTCACTGTGAATGTGCAGAGTGTCCATCCCCAGCTTTAACACAGGCCTTCATTCACTTTGGGAAGTTCTTAACATCATCTTGATCAGTCCCTGTGGCAGGCTGTCCCAGATTATCTGCAGCGCTTCCTTGAGTTTGGAGATTGTTTGCAGCTTTGGATGGAGCTTGTGATAGGCCTCTAACATTGCTCCCCAGACAAAAGTCTACATCACTGTGATATCATTAACAGTACGCTGGTATCCTTTTTTATTTTTTTCAAATAATGGTAGTTTTGCAGTGTAAACATTTTTGAATTCATGAAAATTGTTGAGTGGTCATGCATGTTTAAAGATAATTTCATTCCACTCAGCACATAAATGTAGATAGTAACAAGGCTGTAAAATTTCACATTGAAATTCCAAGTGGTTCCTGAAAAAAAAAAAAACATCAAAAAATCTCTAGGGGGTTACTTTTTTTGCCTCACCCTGTAGAATTAAAAGTACATAAGTACATAAGTAGTGCCATACTGGGAAAGACCAAAGGTCCATCTAGCCCAGCATCCTGTCACCGACAGTGGCCAATCCAGGTCAAGGGCACCTGGCACGCTCCCCAAACGTAAAAACATTCCAGACAAGTTATACCTAAAAATGAGGAATTTTTCCAGTCCATTTAATAGCGGTCTATGGACTTGTCCTTTAGGAATCTATCTAACCCCTTTTTAAACTCCGTCAAGCTAACCGCCCGTACCACGTTCTCCGGCAATGAATTCCAGAGTCTAATTACACGTTGGGTGAAGAAAAATTTTCTCCGATTCGTTTTAAATTTACCACACTGTAGCTTCAACTCATGCCCTCTAGTCCTAGTATTTTTGGATAGCGTGAACAGTCGCTTCACATCCACCCGATCCATTCCACTCATTATTTTATACACTTCTATCATATCTCCCCTCAGCCGTCTCTTCTCCAAGCTGAAAAGCCCTAGCCTTCTCAGCCTCTCTTCATAGGAAAGTCGTCCCATCCCCACTATCATTTTCGTCGCCCTTCGCTGTACCTTTTCCAATTCTACTATATCTTTTTTGAGATACGGAGACCAGTACTGAACACAATACTCCAGGTGCGGTCGCACCATGGAGCGATACAACGGCATTATAACATCCGCACACCTGGACTCCATACCCTTCTTAATAACACCCAACATTCTATTCGCTTTCCTAGCCGCAGCAGCACACTGAGCAGAAGGTTTCAGCGTATCATCGACGACGACACCCAGATCCCTTTCTTGATCCGTAACTCCTAACGCGGAACCTTGCAAGACGTAGCTATAATTCGGGTTCCTCTTACCCACATGCATCACTTTGCACTTGTCAACATTGAACTTCATCTGCCACTTGCACGCCCATTCTCCCAGTCTCGCAAGGTCCTCCTGTAATCGTTCACATTCCTCCTGCGACTTGACGACCCTGAATAATTTTGTGTCATCGGCGAATTTAATTACCTCACTAGTTATTCCCATCTCTAGGTCATTTATAAATACATTAAAAAGCAACGGACCCAGCACAGACCCCTGCGGGACCCCACTAACTACCCTCCTCCACTGAGAATACTGGCCACGCAATCCTACTCTCTGCTTCCTATCTTTCAACCAGTTCTTAATCCATAATAATACCCTACCTCCGATTCCATGAGAATTACATCATTGTTAATTGATATTTATATAATTAAAGTTTTTGTTTAAGTATGTTTCCTTTTTCTAGAACCCTAATATAGGCTGTCACCAAAACATGATCTTTCAATAAACTAATACAAGTTAAGATCCTCTGTGATCCTTCATTCCCATTATTAAGGCCGGTTTCACTTTGTGTTTTTGCTGTGCTGTGTGATTCTTCACTTTATGCCTTATGTCTTAGAGGAGTATCCATTCCACTCTGCGATAGATTTGTTACTGGGAAGAAAATTCACTTTTCAGCAGGACAGTCGTAGTGAGTGGAATAAGATGGGCCACAGGGTCCATGGCCCTACCCATTTTTTTCACCCAGGGCTGGCTCAATCTGTGGACTAGGCAAGCACTAGCTCTGGGTGCTGGTGATAAAAGGCACCAAAATCCCTGTCCAGCATCTCTCCCTCAGTTCCCTCTCATGTCCAACAGTCTCCCTCTCTTCCCTCTCATGCCCACCAGTAGTCCAGCACCCCCGCTCTCGCAACAACCCCTCCCTCTCAGTCTACCTTCACACTCCTAGCAGGTTCTGGTAGCAGCAATGATCCACATGTGCTGCCTGTGGGCTAAAGCCTTCCCTCTTTTACATACCACCCTGTCTGATGCAACTTCTCATTTCTAGTAGAGTGGCATATGGCAGAGGGAAGGCTGTGGACAATCTCAGGCAGTATGTGTGGATCAGTGCTGTTGCCATCAAAGCATGCTCTAGGAATGTGAAGATAGACGAGGGAAGGGATTGAGAGAGAGAGAGGGAGGATGCTGGACCACAAGCAAGGGGTAGTGATATAAACGGAGATAAGGGGGAGAGGGGAAGCAGGCAGACACGGAGCTTGGCTGGTTTGGCTTTTCTAAACAAGAATATGCTTCACCACCCCCCGAGTGCACTGATCCCAAGCATAAAGTAAAAGCAACACGAAAGTGAATGTCCTTGAGTGCTCCACTTAACTTAAATCTAATAGAAAATCTGTGGCAAAGAATTAAAGAATGCAATCAACAGATGATCTGCTATTTGTCTGAAAGGCCTTGAGCTATTCTGTCAAGAAGAACAAGCAAAATCTAAGTGAATGATGGTGGCTACTGCTGCATCAGGGGCATCCACCAAATTCTGAGTCGATGTGAAGACATGTAGTCAAGACTGGCTTATTTTAATTTACTTTTTACTTTTTGAATATTTCTTGTAATTGTTAAAAGTACAGAGTGTATTGTGATCAGTGCAACAAACCCTACTTTAATACATTTTGGATTGCATTTTTCTAGACAGCAGAATGTAAAAACTATTCAAGGATGTGAAGACATTTACAAAACACTAAGGACTTCTTTTATCAAGTCGTGCTAGAGCCTCCTGGTGCGGTCATGCCGACAAAGCCCATTCACTTTGAATGGGCTCTGTCAGCATTTCCACGCAGGAACCGCTAGCATTGCTTGATAAAAAAGGCCCTCCGTTAAGAAAAAGTCAGAATCAGAAGTATTCTAACTTTTCTTTGGGTTGAGAGACATTCTTCACTTTTGAGCAAAAGATGCTGGTTCAGTCTGTTTCAAACTTATGGCCATTTAGGAATACATTAGGGTTCCAAGAAAAAAGGAAGTCAGCATATTTCAGTATCACTTGTACGTGCAGCTTTGGTTTTGTTTACTTATTGTAGAGTACTCTGCAGGTTATAGCAAACAGAACCAGCACTATCAAACCAGTTAATTTAAATGCTAGCCGTTTTGAGGAAAATAAAATGTCTTGCCATGCCCCATACCTCTCAACTCATCAGCTTCTAAATAAGGAAACCCAACCCTAGAAATCATAGAAAAATGACAAGATTAGAGAGACATGTTTTTATTTTGTTCCTTTTCTTTGCATCCCCTCTAGTGAATCAGTCTACAGCAAAATATGATATAGGCAAATATGCTTACTGTGTACTCTAAAAACAACATGCACTTAGTATAATTACAGAAAGTAGTGAGTTGGATGCATTTCTTACTTATACAGTCCATACAGACCTCCTCAAATAAGTATGCATTATTACAGCTAAATGTGCAAATGCTTGTCTTGTTATACGAGTAATCAATTTGGAGAAATAGTTGTCTGCTTTTAATTAACTTTCCTATACAAAGACAGTAGAAAATTTGAGTGACTTGTACTAGACTGAATAAAGGTAGAATAATCTATATTCTTAACACGCAATTTAAAGTAACAGAGACATAATTATACTTCTGAGTTGTTGTCTTTATGCTAATAAAAGTTTGGTTTTGCATTTCAGTCGACTTAAGGATTTCATAAAATAAATGCTCTTGGTGACTAAAGTTCATATCAAAACCTATCATAATAACTATAATAAATTATTGAAAGGATTTATGCTCCTAACTTTGAGGTCCTGTTACTAAGCTGCAGTAAAAGGGGGCCTGCTAAGAATTTTATACAAGTGTTATATAATTTTTTTCAATAAATAAAAAAAATGATGTGCTCTGCAAATAATAACAGATGAGGAAGGTGTTACTAATGTCATTGGGTAAATGGGGTACAGAGATTATCATATATACTGTATGTAGTTTGGTTTTTAAGAACAATGGCAAGGACAGATCACACAGAGGATAGGGGCATTAACAACAGCTAGAACATTGGCAACCAGGGGCACAACTGACTCCGAGGACCTGAGGTAGGATATAGATCTGCTTTCTTCAGTTGATAGCATCTTTTCCTCCCCACGGTGGGGTCAGTTAAAAAATGTGAACTGTGAAAGCCTTGGTCGTACATGTTCTAGGGAGCTCAACCAGTGTCCTGGAGCACTGTCCCAAAAACCTTCCAGTATTGGAAGTATTTCTACTACATTTCCATCCTACTTAACCCCTTTTCCACTCAGATACATGCATTTTTTCTTCCCTTGGTTTCACAATCCGATTGCTGTAATTTTCATTTTACAAAACAGTATAGACAGACATGTTCTCATGGGATTACTGCATTAGCAATTTTCTCCTTCATTTGCACCTTTGTTTTCCTAAGCATATTCATGCTTCCGTCTGCTTTTCTACTTAGGTTTCCCCATCATGTTTGCTCTGTAATACCTTGTACTTTCTAAAGTATAAGCATTTTGCCATTACCTTTTAGTTATTTTTTTTATATACTGATTTCCTTTATCTTTCATTTATTATTTTACCATAAAAGTCTGTTGCTCCTAAAATGATTTGCTTAGCTTCATCCACTATTTCTCTACCTACAAGCAAACAGGTATTTCTTCTACCAGGCTCTCTTTCAGATATACAGTCACATTAAGGTTAAGCTACTAAGTGGCATATTTAGAACAAATTGAACAAAATATTTCTTCACTAACCCCTGGATTCTATATAAGGCACAGCAAGTTGTGAACATTAAATTGGGTGTGCGTCCAATTTACATATGCACCTTAACGAGTAATTGAGTAAGTGGACGCTAACAACTAACTATCACTAACTGGCAAGAATTGGAACCTACATGCGCTGCTTTTTAAGTGTACTGTTGGGTACAGTAGTTTTTTGGTGGTTTTGGAGGGATCCCCATATACTATAAGACAGTAACGGTGAGATCTATACCTGGGGCCTTTTATCTGAAAACCACTGCATTGTCCCCTAGGGTGCCCCACAGCTCTGCTGGGATCTCTCTGTGGCCAGTCTACTAAGAATTCTAGCTCCTCTTATATATCCCAGTGGCTTGATTTTGTTGCCTTTTTCATTTGGTTGTGTTTTTTTTTTTTTTCAAAAATGTTGCAAAAAGATAGACGTACTGAGCACAACAATGTCTAGCAAATGGTCATTTAAAAAAAGAAAAAAAAAGAAAGAAGAACATATAAAAATGCCAAGCTGGGATAGTCAAGAATCCTTTATTAGACCCCGACAGAGGTGCAGAATTTGCATCTAGATCCCAAGGTTGTGGGTTTGAATCTATGCACAGCTAATCAGCCAAACTCAGGGGGCCCTTTTACAAAGCCGAGGTAAAAAGTGGCCTACGGTAGTGTGGGTGCGTCTTTTAGGCACATGCTGGGCCATATTTTCTACCATGGCTGGGAAAAAGGTAATTTTTTTGTCAATGGGCCGGGAAATGGGCCTAAGCTAATATTATAACTAGCGCGTGCCTATTTATGACCTGAGCCCTTACCGCCACCCATTGACTTAGTGTTAAGGGCTTACGTACTACCCACACGGAAACCATGCAGTGTGCGCCAATGTGGATGCGCTGCCAGTTACCACCAGGAACGCTCTCCGTGGTAGAAAATAGAAAATTAGGGGCTCTTTTACAAAGCCTTGATAAAAAGTGGCCTGCGGTAGTGTGGGTGCGTCTTTTAGGCACCCACTGGGCCATTTTTTACTGAAGCTGGGAAAAAGGTGATTTTTTTTTAATGGACTGGGAAATGAGCCTGCACTAATATTAAAACTAGTGCAAGCCTTTTTATGGCCTGAACCCTTACCACCACCCATTGACTTAGCAATAAGGGCTCACGTGCTACCCACGCAGTAACTATTGCAGCACGTGCCAACATAGGCGCACTGCTGTTTACAGCTGGGAATGCCCCCACGATAGAAAATAGAAAATTATTTTCTACTACGGGATTCAGCATGTGCCAAAATCGGAATTACTGCTGGGCGCACACACTACTCCAGATGTAGTGCCAATTGGGTGCACGCTACCTGCGCATTAGCCCTCCCATACCTTTGTAAAAGGGCCCCTTATTTTCTTCCGCAGGATTCGGCACACAGCAAAATCGGAATTACCATTGGACACATGTGCAACCCCAGTGGTAGTGCTGATTGGGTGCACGCTACCCATGTGTTAGCCCTCCACGCCTTTGTAAAAGGGCCCCTCGGGGGGGGGGGGGGGGGTAAAAAACTTGTACAAAAAAAAGAGACCTGTTTTTGAACCTGAAAAATGTCTATGTTTGCTACTGGATTTTTGGATGTTTTCTGCAAAACAATTTAGATGTCATATGGAAAATGCCCTTCCACATATCCTGGTATAAATTTGAATGCTGAGGAGGGGCATTTTTGAAAGGATGTCTATGAAAATACGGCTCCTAAATGTAAAAAAAAATGTCCAACATAAAACGTCCATCGTACCATTTTTGAAGAGGACGAATGTTGGGGTTTCCTGTCTGTAAATATATCCCTACGCTGGAGACATCCATTCTGAACAACCATTTTACAAACTGAAACATTTAAACTATAAACAGGGGAAAACAAGGCACAAGGACTTCTGTCTGTCAGCATTCTTATGAAAATGGCCACACGAATGTCCTCGCAGAACAGAGGAGTAGTTAGTGCAGTGGATTCTAAACCAATGGACTCAGGTTTAAATCCCACTGTAACTCTTTTTTTGTAAATGTGATCCCTCCAGGGACAGAAAAATACCTACTTAACTGAATTTATGTGACTTCAGTAGTCTTCAGACTTGCAGATGTCATAACATAACAGTAGCCATACTGGGTCAGAACAATGATCCACCTAGCCCAGTATCCTGTTTTCCAAACAGTGGCCAAGCTAGGTCACAAGTACCTGGCAGAAACCCAAATCATGGCAACACTCCATACTACAAATCCCAGGGCAAGCTGTTGCTTCCCATGTCTGTCTCAATAGCAGACTATGGACTTTTCCTCCAGGAATTTGTCCAAACCATTTTTAAGCCCAGATACGCTAACCACTGTTACCACATCCTCTGGCAAAGAGTTCCAGAGCTTAACTATTCATTGAGTGAAAAAATATTTCCTCCTATTTGTTTCCATGTAACTTCCTTGAGTGTCCTAGTCTTTATACTTTTGGAACGAGTAAAATATCAATTTACTACTTCTTGTTCTACACCACTGAGGATTTTGTAGATCTCAATTATATCTCCCCTCATCTGCCTGTTTTCCAAGCTGAAAAGCCCTAATCTCTTTAGCCTTTCCTCATATGAGAGGAGTTCCATCCCCTTTATCATTTTGGTTGTTCTTCTTTGAACCTTTTCTAATTCTGCTATATCTTTTTTTTTTTTGCGGTATGGCGACCAGAACTGAACACAATACTCAAGGTGTGGATGGACCGTGGAGCGATACCAGTGCTTTTTTTGTAGAAAAAAGGTGCCGGTACTCATTATGGACGGGGTCACCATGTATGCCTTCACCCCTATGATAGTTACACCCACACTCCTTATACCAGCCATGGCGCAAATAAACAGACATCATTGAAAATATTATATTAGTATAGGAGAAAAAAAATAACGTGATTTTTATCGTTATAAATAATTTTCTGTAAGCTGTTACAGCTCCAGTATACTCAAAATAAGACAGCAGATGTGAAGTCTCAAATTGGACATATTCCAAACACTAAAATGAAAATAAAATGAATTTATCTACCTTTGTTGTCTGGTGACTTTGTTTTTCTATGCGTAATGGTCCCGGTCTCTGATTCTGCTGCTCTCTATATGTTTTCTTAACTTTGTTTCCAGGGCTTTCTTTCCATTTATTTTTTACTTTCCTCCTTTCTTCTTCATTTCTTGCCATACATCCATAAGTAAAAGCTGGGTCCTCCTCTGTGAAATTGACTGGAGGAGGTATAACATGGATCCAGCTTTTGCTTATTTTCTCCATCCATGTGCAGTTTTTCTCCTGTCTTCCCTTTCCCTCATCTCCATCCATGTGCATCTTCTTCTTTTTTTCTTTCACCCCCTCCATCCATGTCCAGCACTTCTCCTCTCTCCTTCCCTCCATCTATGTCCAGCATTTCTCCTCTCTCTTCCCTCCCCTGTATCCATATAAAACAATTATTCTCTCTCCCCTCTCTTCCATCCAAGTCCAGCAATTCTCCTCTATCTCCTGCTCTCCTCTCTATCTATTTCCAGCAGTTCTCCCCTCTCCCCTGCCCTCCCTTCCCATCCATATTGTCAAGTTTTCAAAGCTGGAATTAGGTTTGTGAGCAGCCACAAAGACACAAACAGACAAAGACTAAACACATAACCCAGATACAGGACTAGTAAACAAACAACAACCTAATTGAAACTACACACAGCCTAACTAGAAACAAACAAGAATCTCAGGCAAGAACTTAAACAGAAGTGCAACAAGCACCAACATACCAGAGCCTAAGGCAATGCAAAGGCAGAGAATTTCCAACTGACTAATAAGCCCCGCAGCAGCTGAGGCTCAGCTGCAGCAATCACCAGGCAACTACGGGTGCTGTGTAGGTTCAATCCAAGCAAGCAAGCCTAGCAGCCCGGAAGATCCGGACCGGACTCGGCTGAGATCTGGAATGGGTGACAATAACCAGACAGTCCATTGCAGCCACCAGGTGGCGAGAGGAAGGAGAGCACGAAACATGGGCACAACCATGACACATGTGCACCTCCTTCCTCTCCTCCCTCCCCTCCACCAATGTCCAGCATTTCTCTGTCCTCTCTCCCCTGCTCTCCCCTCCCATGTCCAGCAATTCTCCTCTATCCCCTGTCCTCCCCTGCCATCCATGTCCAGCAATTCTCCTCTCTCTCCTTCCCTCCCCTCTCGTCCATGTCCAATAATTCTCCTCTCTTCCCTGCTCTCCCCTCCATGTCCAGTGAATCTCCTCTTCCCTGCCTTCCCCTCCCATCCATGTCCAGTGATTCTTCTCTCTCCCCTACCCTCCCCTCCTATCCATGTCCAGCAGTTCTCTCTTCCCTGCTTTCCCGCTCCCTTCCATTTATGCTCTCGTGCTCCCTGAGTCGAAATCTTTTGTTTACCCGAAGTTGCGGTGAACCGGCAGTGAATGCAATCAGGCAGGCAGACAGGCTCGTCTCCTCATTGCTTCCCTTCCCTCTCAGCGTGTCCCACCCTTGCAGAAAGGAAATTACATCAGAGGAAGGTGGGACGCGCTGAGAGGGAAGGGAAGCGACGAGACGGGCCTGCCTACCTCCCTGCTGCTGCTTTCACTGCCGGTTTGCCGCAACTTTGGGTAAACAAAAGATTTCGACTCGGGGAGCAAGGGAGCACGAACAGAAGGGAGAGGGCAGGTGAGCCAGACCTCAGGAAAAAGGTGTCAGTACCGGCGCAAAAAAAGCGATACAAAGGCATTATAGTATTTATTTTCAGTGTTATTCACCATCCTTTTCCTAATAATCCCTAGCATCCTGTTTGCTTTTTTTGCCTCTGCCACACACTGAGCAGAAGATTTTAGTGTATTATCGACAACGACACCCACCCTGAAAGGGGACACTAGCATCAGGTAACTATGATTTGGATTATACTTTCCAATGTGCATTACCTTGCATTTGTCCACATTAAATTTCATCTGCCATTTGGATGCCCAGTTTTCCAGTTTCCTAAGATGTTCCTGCAATATTTCACAGTCTGTACGTGTTTTAACAACCTTGAATAGTTATGTATCATCTGCAAATTTGATCCTCTCACTTGTTCCGATTTCCATATCATTTATAAATATGTTAAATAGTCCTGGTCCCAGTAGAGATCCCTGCGGCAATTTACTGTTCACCCTCGTACATTGAGAGGCATGACCATTTAACCCTACCCTGTGTTTTCTGTCCAATAACCAATTCCTAATCCACACCAAAACCTTGCCTCCTATCCCATGACTCTTTAATTTTCTCAGGAGTCTCTCATGAGGAACTTTATCAAAAGCTTTCTGAAAATCTAGATACACTACATCAACCGGCTCACTTTTTATCCACGTTTATTTATGCCTTCAAAGAAATGGAGCAAATTGGTGAGGCAAGACTTCCCTCGGCTGAACCCATGCTGACTCTGTCCTATTAAATCATGTTTGTCTACGTGTTCTGTAGTTTTATTCTTTATAATAGTTTCCACTATTTTGCCCAGCACCGACGTCTGGCTTACTGGTCTATAATTTCCCAGATCACCCCTAGAACCCTTTTTAAAAATCAGTGTCACTTTGGCCACCCTCCAATCTTCAGGTACTATGGACGATTTTAACGACAGGTTACTTATTACTAACAGCAGATCAGAAATTTCATTCTTGAGTTATTTGAGTACCCTCTGATGTATGCCATCCAGTCCAGGTGATTTACTACTCTTTAATTTGTCAGTTTGGCTCATTACATCTTCCAGGTTCACCGAGATTTATTTCAGTTCCTCCACATCATCACCCTTGCAAACCATTTCCAGTACAGGCAGATCTCTTACATCTTCTTCCGTAAAGACTGAAGCAAAGAATTCTTTCAGTTTCTCCACTATGGCCTTGTCCTCCCTGAGCGTCCCTTTTGCTCCTTCATGATCTAACGGTCCCACGGATTCCCTCGCAGGCTTTCTGCTTCTGATGTAACTGAAAAAGTTGTTACTGTGAGTTTTAGACTCTGCAGCAAGCATCTCTTCATATTCTCTTTTAGCCTTCTTTATTAATGCTTTGCATCTGACGTGCCATTGCTTATGTTGCTTGTTATTTTCTTCATTTAGTTTCTTTTTCCATTCTTTGAAGGACAATCTTTGGCTGTAATGGCCTCTTTTAGTTCCTCTATCTTTAGGTCCAGTAAGTATTTTTCTGTTCCTGGAGACAGCCCCAGAAAAAAAAATAAAAACCTAAGAGTTACAGTGGGATTTGACTCTATGTCCCTTGCTTTATGAGGACATTGCATTTAGCACTAGGCTACTCCCTACTTGCTGCTTTGTTCAGAATGGCCATAATATCAGCAGCTGGTATAGAGCCTGATTTTCCTTTCCAGTTTCATTTTCAGGGGAGAGGTAGGGGGACAGCAACCACTGGGAGATTAAGAAGGGGTCGCACCTTAATCCCTGCAGTGGTCATCTGCTCAATCAGAGCACCATTTTGTAATTTGGACATGAGTGAAACTAGTCTAGATAAAAATGTCCTTCTTTTTAGACATGGAGGTTTCTTCCATTCAAGAATGCCTGTTGGATGGCCTACTTTTTGAGCCCTCCCTAGTCCTGCTACAACACCCCCCCCCCCTTGCTATTTGGATGAACTGCTGTGTGAATGTCTTAGTTCTGACTTTCCAAAATCAAGTTTTGGATGTTTATATCAGATGGATTTTTTTAAGGCATTTTAAAGCATCCATCTGCTTTGAAAATGAGCATCATAATCAACATAGATATTGAGGGGGTGGGGTAGTATTCTTCAAATTCTGGTTGGGAAGTACTTCCGCAGAGAGATGTATGCAAATAATTACTTTAGGATGATTGTAGTAAAAAAAAAAATAATAATAAAAAATAAATCCCTAGTATAATATCATCCTTCTACCTATTCCCCAATCTCCCATTTTACATACACTTTGCATCATGTTTAAGTTTTAGGAAAGAGCAAGTCAAATATTGGAAAAGCATACAAGTGAGTTTATTTTAAGATTCTCGAATAGTACAATTCCCCCCAAAGATTTCATTTCCAGAGCTTTAGGCAGAAAAATTACAGGGAGGAAAAGAAAGTATGAAAGTTAAAGCTTCTGTAAACAATGTAGCAGGACTTTAGGTAGCACAGAAGTAGTAAGTTAAGGTTTTGGCCCAAGTTTTACACTTCTTTCTCTGTAAGTTTTTTGTTAATACTGCTATATTAAAAGGATGTATCCAGATTTGACTAAGAAGGTAGGAGGAATAAGTTAAACAGTATGAGCAAATGTTGGCTGTGAGTATCTTTGAAATATCAAATAGATTACTGGATTTTCAGATTCCAAGTACAGCTTGGTTACCATTACTGGACAGCAATTCTGTCAGGTGTTTGGGATGCATAGTTCAACATGCAGTTGAAATTGTGAGAAAATATTCTTGATTGGGGTGAAGGCATGGGAGAACTGGACAGTGGGGAGAACTGGTGTGTTAGCTAAACATATTATAGATTTGTTTGGATAACATGGGCATTCATATCCCTCCTGTTCTCCTTTCCAGGCATCAGACATGACACTTCAAATTATGTTTAAAATAAATTCAAAATTATGACTGGTTTTATACAACAAATGCTGACATTGGGACCGGTCAGGTCATACAAACCCTGTCGTATGAGTAGATGATCCAGTGAAAAATGTAAAAGTCATTCCATACCATCATTCAGTCCCTAAGGATTTAAGTGCCCAACATATGGATACAATATTACTCCCAGTATGCAAGCGGCTGATCACATGTGATGAAGATAACACCACATCAATAATTCTCCATTGCAGCTCACCCCAATGATGTACAATTAGAGGTGCTGTAAGGGAGCCTGTCATGAGAAGCTTCTATATTTGTTTTACTGAAAACAAATAAATCACTTGGTTCTCCACACATATACCAGTTTTTGCAAATGATGGAACTCAATACCAAAAACCATACGACACTAGTATCACTAACTATCTTCAATTCAGGAAAGAAATGAAAACCCACCTCTTCAAAAAATCCTACAGCCAACAACATAAGCAAACGACATCTTACCTATACCGTTCTACCTCATCAAAGCTTGCCAGACAATCAAATAAAATATCAGACTACCTCCATCAATGCCCTACCTCAACACATCTACCTCAACAAATATCTTCCGATAACAACATACAGCCTTACTTTTGAGGACTACCCTTGAACATTCTATAGAGATATATACATAATGACCTTGTTATATCCATGTCATAATGATAAAAAACTATCTGTGACTTCACCTAAAATGTAAATTGTAAACCAATTTGAACTTAGACTTGTTTTTGGATAACAGTGGGATACAAGAATGCATAAATAAAATAATAAACATATCAGAACACTTTGAAGTTCTCCTCGCTGTAGAGCAGAAGAGTGTAGCAGCATAAGCAGTGAATACAGTCTCATAATGCACAAGTATATTTATTTCATTTTAATTATTTGGATTTAGCTCACACCTTTTCAGGTACAGGAGGTAGAACGTGCATGTGTGGAGGCTTTTGTTCTCCTCCCCCCCCCCCCCCCCCCCCCCCCCCCAGTGTGTTTTTGACTTCACATTAACTAATGTAACTTGTCAAATGGGTCCCAGAAATGAGTAAGCCATGTGTTTGCTTGGTACTTTTATGCCCGAATTCAAGTCTGTCTGACATTGATCTGATAAGGATGAAAAGCAATGAAACATTTCAGTCTTGCTATACTAATTAAAGTAACTTGAGTTTATTAGCCACTCAACATGATTCATTATAATTAATCTTCTTTTAGTCATCATAAATATTTTCTGTAGGTACATAGAGCCATGTTCTTCCTTAATCTCTGGATTAGAACAAACTAATCCATTGTATATGCCATTACTCAAGCTCCATATTCAATAGCAATCCCCTCTGCTCTCTGCACTTTTTAGCTTCATGAATTAAATCCTTTATGAATAGTTTGCAGCCAGAGGATAGGCAAGTGTTGTCTTTCTGCAACTGAGAAGCAGCAGTATTATTTTGTTGTTTATGTATTGAAAGTTACTAGAAGATGAGTGAGAGTTAGTGCTTCTCTCATGGAAATAAAGTGTTTAGTCATCTTCTGCTAATCTGGTACTCATAGCATTCACAAAGTTTTTGGATGCCGTGGAGGGTCATAATCGAACAGGGTGGCCAAGTTTTCCTGAGGGCGTCCTCGCAGGACGTCCCCGTGAAGGGGCGGGGAAACCCGTATTATCGAAACAAGATGGGCGTCCATCTTTCGTTTTGATAATACGGTCGGGGATGCCCAAATCTCAACATTTAGGTCGACCTTAGAGATGGTCGACATAAATGTTGAGATGGTCGACCTTAGAGATGGTCGTCTCCGGTTTTCGGCCATAATGGAAACCGAGGACGCCCATCTCAAAAAGAACCAAATCCAAGCCATTTGGTCATGGGAGGAGCCAGCATTCGTAGTGCACTGGTCCCCCTGACATGCCAGGACACCAACTGGGCACCCTAGGGGGCACTGCAGTAGACTAACTGATGCACTAACTGAATGGAAAAAGCACTTCCCTTACCGATCCCTTTAGCAATTCGGAAGGGAACGGGCATGCATGAAGGAAATCACATGCAAATGATCTGCTCATTGTTAGCTCATTTGCACACGATTTCCTTCCTAAGGAGGGGAAGCCAGTACAGAGCAGCCAAGCATTATGCATGGCTGCTCTGCGCATGCCAAAGATGGCTTCATACATGCAGACAAGCTGCGTGTATAATATCTGTCTATAACCTTAAATAAATTACCATCTACAGCCTTAGAAAAGTACAAGTCCAGGTGAAATGTCCAAGTGCTCGTCAGGGACGTCTCTTTTTTTTTTTTTTAGAGTATGGGTGAAGGACGTCCTTCACTATGCCTCCTCCCCTGCGATGGCAGTTGAGGACGTCCAAAATGTGGATGTTTCTGTGAGAAGGATGTCCATGCCTGCTGTGCCTCTGACACCCCCTTTATTTATTTGGATTTTGGATCACAAGTAACAGCAGTGGGATTTGAACTGGCCACCTCTGGATTGCAAGACCAGTGCTCTAACCACTAGGACACTCCTCCACTCCCTGTGGGGGGGGGGGGGACAGTTCAGGATGTCCAAAATATTTGAAAGAAGGATGTCCACACCTTTGCTATGCCTCCGCTGACACACACATACCTCCCCTCCCAGGGACCTGCATACTGCTGCGATGGACCTGAGGATGACATTTCAGGCTGGCAACAGAAGTTTTTAAAATTGTTTTTTTCAGGGTGGGAGGGGATTACTCACCACTGGGGGAGTCAGGGGAGGTCATCCCCGATTTCCTCTGGTGGTCATCTGGTCAGTTCGCGCACCTTTTTGAGGCTTGGTCGTAAGAAAAAATAGACCAAGTAAAGTCACCCAAGTGCTCATCAGGGATGCCCTTCTTTTTTCCATTATCGCTCGAGGACGCCCATCTGTTAGGCATGCCCCAGTCCCGCCTTCGCTACGCCTCCGACTCGCCCCCGTGAACTTTGGTCTTCCCCGCAACGGAAAGCAGTTGAGGGTGCCCAAAATCGGCTTTTGATTGTGCCAATTTGGGCGACCCTGAGAGAAGGATGCCCATCTCCCGATTTTTGTCGAAAGATGGGTGCCCTTCTCTTTCAAAATAAGCCTGATAGTGTTTTGTTTAACTTCTCTGCTCGCAAAGATGCTGTTATCTGGAACCACAAACACATTCTTATAAGCATCAACCATGTTGAATAAAATGTTGTATTTCTGTTACAAGTACAGACTCCATCTTTTAGGCTGGGTAGGTGGAAGGTACTGCCCTAGTACTTGTATGACAGTTCCTCATATTTTTGTGTGTGGGGGTGGGGGAGCATTGCAGTTAAAATTGGTTTCTTGTTTTATATTAATAGAACAACATTCCATTTTAGAGCAAATTATTATCAGCTAGTGGATCTTTGTGTAGTGCTGTCATATAATCAAGATTTTGCTGGTTTTGATAAATTGCCAACATTGAGTCACACCCACTCACATGCACCCTTTTTCAATTATATACTAGTTGTCAGGAGGGCAATTTTTTGAAATCATTTCCCCAGCTGCACAGGATGCCTGAACATTGCCTACAATTTTCTTGAAAAAAGAACGGGTAAAGATCATCAGCATGCATTTTTTTAACCGCAGAAAAAAGGAGGTATGACCAGGTGACATTAGGTCAAGGGATAGGGACATTACATAATTTTGGATTTTCAGGGGGATAAAAAAAAAACAGATTCAAATCTCTGTGGGTGCTATTTCCTGCTAAGCCTTCAAAATGAAATCATACACATATATTTACTTTGAGAATTGGTGCAAAAACCTTGGACAAAGTCCCCTTGGACTTTGAATCTTCTTGCACAGGTTTGAAGTTTGCCCTCTAAATTGTGTGTTGTTTTTTTAACCAAACCTGTGTTTTAAATTTGACACAATGAATGAAATATATGTTCTGAATATTTAAAAAATTTGAAAGTTTCACAAAACTTACATTATACATAAGAGTTGCCATACTGGGTCAAACCAAGGGTCCATCTAGTCCAGTGTCCTTGGGGGGGGGGGGGGGGGGAAGAGGAATTCAAAACAATAAGAACAAAAATAACACATGATGTAAGAAGCCATCTAAATGGGGACACCACAAAACAAAAGGGGGCAGGTCTTTGACCTATGTGCAGAAAGGGTATTCTGTGGGACCCCAGGAAATCCTACTTAAACCTTCCCTTGGCCACTGCACCATGTGCTAACCTCAAGCTGAGGTCCCTGCTAAGTCGAGAAGTCAGTTCGGAATAATATATCTACCAGCGGTGACCCTCCCCTCCTCCAAGATTTTCCCTTCAGATGCTGTCTAGGCGGGAAATGACAGCAAAGTGATGTACTATATAAACCACAAGAAAGTAAAGGTAGTTCTTTAGTATTGTATAAATGGACCTTTGGATAATCTTCTACAATCTGCTAAGGCTTTACATACAGGCATGGGAAAGGGATTTGTGGTGTGAACTGAGTGTGAGCGAATAGATGTCAATCTTCATGGAGGTGAAAAAAACATCTATTTTTATTTATTTATTATTAGGATTTATTTACTGCCTTTATGAAGAAATTCACTCAAGATGGTGTACAGTAAGAATAGGTCTAAAATGAGCAATAGGCAATTATATCAGTAAAAATATTCAAATAACAATACAAAGTGGTATGGTATACTAATTACAATGTCAACACAATACGTAATAGAGCATTATAATTGATACTGAAAGGTAAAGCAAAGATGTAACATATAGATAGGAAGACAGTAGGAAGAGTGAGAAAGTAAGGTGACTGATTTAAGGAAGGTTGCACATGAGGTTGAACTTATCTCAGCTAGGGTAGGAGTGGATAAACATGTCCTGCTGCTGCATGTGCAGCCTGAGTCGCTCCTTGTGTGTGTGAGTGAAACTAACAAGTTAGTTACTTCTTCCATTAAAGGCCTGGTTGAAGAGCCAAGCTTTCACCTGCTTCCTGAAGTAGAGATAGTCTTGTGTTAAGTGAAGTCTTTCAGGGAGTGCATTCCAGAGTGTGGGGGCTACTCTGGAGAAGTACATAAGTAATGCCATACTGGGAAAAGACCAAGGGTCCATCGAGCCCAGCATCTTGTCCACGACAGTGGCCAATCCAGGCCAAGGGCACCTGGCAAGCTTCCCAAACGTACAAACATTCTATACATGGTATTCCTGGGATTTTGGATTTTTCCAAGTCCGTTTAGTAGCGGTTTATGGACTTGTCCTTTAGGAAACCGTCCAACCCCTTTTTAAACTCTGCTAAGCTAACCGCCTTCACCACATTTTCCGGCAATGAATTCCAGAGTTTAATTACACGTTGGGTGAAGAAAATGTTTCTCTGATTTGTTTTAAATTTACTACATTGTAGTTTAATCGCATGCCCCCTAGTCCTAGTATTTTTGGAAAGCGTGAACAGACGCTTCACATCCACCTGTTCCACTCCACTCATTATTTTATATACCTCTATCATGTCTCCCCTCAGCCATCTCTTTGAATAACTTTGTGTCATCAGCAAATTTAATTACCTCGCTAGTTACTCCCATCTCTAAATCATTTATAAAGAGAAGGTTTGCTTGCAGGTATAACATGTCTTTTGGAGAGGGTGTGGTTAGTGAAAGTCCTTGGGAGGACCATAGAGGGGCATAATCGAATGGGGCACCCAAGTTTTCCTGGAGCCGTCCTCGCAGGACGGCTCCGTGAAGGGGCGGGGAAACCAGTATTATCGAAACAAGATGGGTGTCTATCTTTCATTTCGATAATACGGTCGGGAACGCCCAAATCTCAACTTTTAGGTCAACCTTAGAGATGGTCGTCCCCGGTTTTCAGCGATAATGGAAACCAAGGACGCCCATCTCAGAAACGAACAAATCCAAGCCATTTGGTTGTGGGAGGAGCCAGCATTCATAGTGCATGGCCCCCCTCACATGCCAGGACACCAACTGGGCACCCTAGGGGGCACTGCAGTGGACTTCATAAATTGCTCCGAGGTGCATAGCTCCCTTACCTTGTGTGCTGAGCCCCCCAACCCCCCCCCAAAAAAAACCACTCCCACAACTGTACACCACTACCATTGCCCTAAGGGGTGAAAGGGGACACCTGCATGTGAGTACAGTGGGTTTTGAAGGGTTCACATTTACCAGCACAAGTGTAACAGGTAGGGGGGGAATGGGCCTGGGTCCACCTGCCTGAAGTGCACTGCACCCACTAAAACTGCTCCAGGGACCTGCATACTGCTGTCAGGGAGCTGGGTATGACATTTGAGGCTGGCAAAAAAAAAAAAATTACATTTTTTTTTTAGGGTGGGAGGGGGTTAGTGACCATTGGGGGAGTAAGGGGAGGTCATCCCCGATTCCCTCCGGTGGTCATCTGGTCAGTTCAGGCACCTTTTTGAGGCTTGGTCGCAAGAAAAAATGGACCAAGTAAAGTCGGCCAAGTGCTCGTCAGGGACGCCCTTCTTTTTTCCATTATCGGGCGAGGACGCCCATCTCTTAAGCATGCCCCAGTCCCGCCTTCGTTATGCTTCTGACATGCACCCGTGAACTTTGGTCGTCCCCATGACAGAAGGCAGTTGAGGGTGCCCAAAATCGGCTTTTGATTATGCCGATTTGGGCGACCGTGAGAGAAGGACACCCATCTCCCGATTTGTGTCGGAAGATGGGCACCCTTCTCTTTCGAAAATAAGCCTGTTAGTGTCCTTGGTGGTGTGTGGAGGATCATCCTATTTTTCAGGTGCTCAGGGCCATTTCCTTTCAGTGCCTTGAAGATCAGAGATATAGTTTTAAATTTAGCCCTGTATTGTACTGGTAACCAATGAAGCTTTTGTAAAAAGGATGTGATGTGTTCATGTCGCTTGCAACCTTCTATGAGTCTTGCTGCTGCATTCTGAATCAACTGGAGCTGGTGCGGGCCCTTTGTAGTCAGACCATTGCATAGTGCATAGCAGTAATCCAGTCTTGATGTTATCATGGCATGCACAACTGGGAAAAGATTTACCTTCTCGATATAAGGAGAGAGGCAGCAGAGCTTTCACAAGTAATAGAAGCAGCTCCTGAAGGTTGCTTGGATTTGGGGAATCAAAGTAAGTGTTGAATCTAACTGTATTCCAAGGTTACCGCAAAGTGCCTGTCCTGAGCGCTGACAAAGTGGGACACTCCAAAAAGGAATGTAGGAAAGTTCCCACATGCGCTTGGCATTTAACACAGGCGTCATCAGACCACAATCCCATTACTTTCCCTTTTTGCCTAGTAATATGTACCCTGTGCAAAACATGAAATTGGATATCCTGCAACGCCACATTAGGCGTCACTGAGTGAAGCTCCCCAAACACCACCCCTAGGGACTCCTGTGTCACAGGTTCAATTGTATCCCTACTCCAAACTTCCGCTAGCTGCTTCAGATAAGAAGATTTCTTATTGGCACTAATCAGCTGATACCATTGTGATTGCTTGTTTAGACTAGCAGGAACCTGTAAAAATAAAGAATCTAATTGCACAAAGGCTGCTTGCCCTTCTTGCTGCCTCTCGGTGACTAAAACATAATCCCTCACCTGTAGGAATGCAAAAAATTGTGAATTGGGAACCTTCCATGCACGCCGGACTTGCTCAAAGGAAGGGAAATTCTCTCCACCCAACAGCCTCAAATGGCCTATATACCGGCACCCACTTTCCCCCCACTGCCTGAACACGGATGCCCCCATTCCAGCTGGAAAATCCATATTGCCCGTCAAGGTTAAAAAGGGTCCCACCCCTCTGGACGCACCTCCTAAATCTCTCCACCATTTCCAAGCACTCCTCAGCGCCAATAAGTAAGGGTTCCCCCTAGACTCTCCCAAACCAGTCACCTTCACCAGGGATTGGGACAAGAGGATATAGTCTAGGTGTGCACAGACTCCTTGAGGATCGGAAAAAAAAGTGTAATCATGCTCCTTTAAATGGAGAAGCCTCCAAATATCGATCATTCCCAATTCGGTTGACAAAAAATTCACCCCTTTCCTGTCATGATCCTTTCCTGGCTGCATTGGGGGCCGGCAATCTATGAGTGGGTCACTAGTGATATTAAAATCACCTCCTAAAATAAATGGATATTCGTCAAACGTGACTAATTTAGAAACAAGGAGTGCAAAAAAGTTATGAGAATAAATGTTAGGCGCATATATATTTCACAAAGCCACCTTGACCCCTTGCAGGACACCTGCAACTATCACAAAGCGGCCCTCCGGATCCTGGTACAGCTTGCGCATCTCAAACACTATATTTTTCTTTATTAATATAGCCACTCCCCTACTACTACTACTACTATAAATCATTTCTATTATTGTAGGAAGCAAAATAAAGTTCACCCACCTAATCACGCTTTAATTTAAGATGCTCTGTATTCCCCAAATGAATTTCTTGGAACAACGCTATATCAGTATGCTGCCTCCTAAGTGCCTGCAACACCTTGAACCTTTTTACTGGAGAATGTATGCCATCTACATTTAACGAGACAATTTTAAGACTAGCCATAAGGTAGTAAAAATAGAGGTCTGAAAAATAAAATGTTTGAAAACCTTCCATAACCCAAAGGGCCTCCCAGCTAAGCCCCCCAGGCTGACCTATCACTATTGAAATGTCTCGGTACAAACTCGTCTCCCCACACAACATCAGGGGCCAATTCTCCTTGTAAACTCTTGGAGATCCATAACAACATTAAGATGGACAGTCCCTCTCCCCTCGGCCCTTCCCCCCCCCCCCCACAGAAGGAACATACCACCTCCGGTCCTCCTCCCTCCCCCTACCAGTCATCACATTCTGAATAATCACCATGCAAACCCACATCCAATTCACAACATTCATCCCCCCCATCATACCACCAACTCCCCCGCACCCCTGACACTTCCCATCCACCCCCACCACTGATGTACCACTCCTCAAAAAAGACTCCCCACTCCCCACCACCAATCCCCATCCCTGTAACCTCAAAGATATACTTTAAACAAAATGAACAATTAACATATGGTAACATGAATTTAAGTAAACATATGAAATAAGAAGGAAAAGAGAGAGAAAAAGAAAAAGCCCGTTGGGTTATGCAAAGCCAATTAACTGTCTAACTATCATTTCTGGTCCACCAACGGCACTGATATATAAGGAGCTTGAGTCAAATCCACTGGAGTGCAGACACTGAGCACTTGATACAACCACATCTCCAATTGCCTCCAGTCCCTCGCCGACGCCATGGCATTACCTCTGCATCACACCACACACTTCTCAGTACTCCCGCAGCTTCCAACAATCTCCTGTCTTCCAAAAGCATTTTAAATTAGGTTTCAACATTACACAGGTAAACTTGGCGCCAAGAATCTCAAGGACCGTGCCATAAGCCACCAGCAAAACTTTATATCCTGTCCACAAAGGCACTGAGTTCCTTGGGATTTTTTTTTTGTTTGTTTACATTTGTACCCCGCACTTTCCCACTCATGGCAGGCTCAATGGTATCTGTAAAAAACAAAGCTTTATTGTCCTGCATGACCTGCACTTTAGCCGGGAATAGCAATGCGAATTTCACTCCTTTATCAAATAGGCGTTTACAATGGCGCCCCATCTGCTTGCGCTGCTCTGAAACAAGAGCTGAATAATCCTGAAAAAGCAAGTTGCTTCTTCCTTCTAAAAGCTTGTAGGATTTTATCCTTATCCGCGTAATTGAGAATCTTGGCTAGCACCGGACGTGGTCACTGATCTCCCTCTCGCACCATGCCCACACTATGAACTCTTTCTGTCCGTAACACACCCTCAGGAAACTGCAGGCCCAATTGATCCTGTAGCCAATTCTCCACCAGCTTCTAAAGATCTCTTTCCTTTACTGACTCTGGGATCTCAATGATTCTAAGATTGTTTCTCCTACTTCTACTCTCATGATCATCAACCTGTTGCGCCGGCCGTGCACATTTCTGTTCCAGTACTGCGATCCTTGCATCTGCCGCCTCCGTTCTGTCTTCTTGGTGTGCTATGCAATCTTCGACTTGCTGCAACCGTGCACTCTGCCGCTCTTCCGACTCGCAGATCTGATCTACCAATGCTTGAAATTTTGACAGTTTATCCTCCAGAATAGATGTAACTTGCTGAATTAGCTCTTGTATGGCCTCCGCAGGCTGGCTTGCTGCCCCCAAGGTTTTCTGCACCGCCGCCATCTTAGGACACACTTCTTGCACGTGGGCTTTTTAATGCACGGGGTCCTCACGGGCATACCAACCGCTCGCAGCTTCAACCGCCCCTCAGCTCCGACAGGTATACGCTGTCCCCTCTTCACGATCAGGTGGGTAAGGAATCCTTTCGAGAGTTTTATGCAGGTCAATTTAAAAGAATAAGGGGTAACAGGAGTGGAGCCGGGTCTAGAGACGTCCGCTCAGCAACGTGGCATCACGTGACCCCCCAACATTTCTTATTTATAAGGATCAAGTCCAATATTGTCAGCTCTCTTATGGGTCCTCTAATCAGTTACTGATTTGGGTGAGCATGCATAAGCGTATGCATTGTGAAATTTATCTTAAAACTTAAGGAAATAGATACAAGGTGAATTGGTTTAATTTTTCTTGTACATAATTCTAGTAAAGCTATGGTATTCTTGCTGACAAGAAGTGTTATCAGAATACTTTGACTTTCGCTGATTCAAGTTAGTTATTTTGAGCTGCTGAACTGCAAGGGGAAGAAGTGATATTTAGCACAGCATACACCTGGAGTGGAGGAGTGGCCTAGTGGTTAGGGTGGTGGACTTTGGTCCTGGGGAACTGAGGAACTGAGTTCGATTCCCAGCACAAGCAGCTCCTTGTGACTCTGGGCAAGTCACTTAACCCTCCATTGCCTGCCGTATTGAGCCTGCCATGAGTGGGAAAGCGTGGGGTACAAATGTAACAAAAAAAAAATATGAATGTGGTAAAATGGTCCCAGTAAAACAGTTGTATATTTTGTGTATTATGCATGTCTTCCCCTTGATATGTTACTGTTCTTTTAGCAGGTTTTGCATCCACATAGGTACCCTTTGCTCCCTGTCCCCACAACTCGGGCATTCGGCACACACTCAGACGTATCAACCCCCGCCCCCTTCAATACCACACTACAAGCCATATCTTCGATAGAATTGGATTTATTTTGGCCGCAGCCAGGAACATCAAAATTGTTACAACTTAAACAAATTACATTACATCTTCTACTAATCATTATGCCAGCATGCATTTCTACCCGGGTACACAGCTTCTACACGTAGTTGCATATTCTGGGCCACAGGCCAAGCCGTACCAAGCCCCTGTGGCCCCCTGTGCTGTTTTCCAAGCACCCGATGTCACTTGGTGTCTCCCGTTGAAGGAGGCACCTACCACATTTACAAAATGACGTTCTAGGCCTCCCGGCCGCCCAAGCCAGGAGACAAGCTGTATACACGTTGTTTCCCGTTGAAGGAGGCACCTACCACATTTACAAAATGACGTTCTAGGCCTCCCGGCCGCCCAAGCCAGGAGACAAGCTGTATACACGTTGTTTCCTTATAACAAGGCTGCTCACATGCAAGCCTACCATTTGCATCAACTTGATAATTTTCCACACAACTCTTTCTGCAGCAGTAGTTACCCCAAACTTGTAACTGTTATGTGTCAAGCTGCTGTGTACCCATTGCTGGCTGTGCGTAAACATTGTAGTCTAATGCCTCGCTGCGACAAATCTTGCCTCTCAAGTGGGTGGGCGGGTGGGCGTAGCTCTTCTCCTGCTTCCAAATTCAAAAGGACTTCCTGTGCAGTTCAAATTCCTCTCTCCTCCTCCCTTGCTCCTCCCCTTTTTTCCTGCCAACTCCCCTTGCTACCCCTTGTTTCCCTCCCACTACTACCTCTGCTCTCTAGCTAGGCCCTCCCTGTACCCTCCCCCACACTTCTGTCTTTGCTGGCCTTCAGCCCGGTTGTGGTCGGCCCCCCTTTAATGGGTGTGCCTGGTTCTCAACTCGGGCATTCGGCACACACTCAGACGTATCAACCCCCGCCCCCTTCAATACCACACTACAAGCCATATCTTCGATAGAATTGGATTTATTTTGGCCGCAGCCAGGAACATCAAAATTGTTACAACTTAAACAAATTACATTACATCTTCTACTAATCATTATGCCAGCATGCATTTCTACCCGGGTACACAGCTTCTACACGTAGTTGCATATTCTGGGCCACAGGCCAAGCCGTACCAAGCCCCTGTGGCCCCCTGTGCTGTTTTCCAAGCACCCGATGTCACTTGGTGTCTCCCGTTGAAGGAGGCACCTACCACATTTACAAAATGACGTTCTAGGCCTCCCGGCCGCCCAAGCCAGGAGACAAGCTGTATACACGTTGTTTCCCGTTGAAGGAGGCACCTACCACATTTACAAAATGACGTTCTAGGCCTCCCGGCCGCCCAAGCCAGGAGACAAGCTGTATACACGTTGTTTCCTTATAACAAGGCTGCTCACATGCAAGCCTACCATTTGCATCAACTTGATAATTTTCCACACAACTCTTTCTGCAGCAGTAGTTACCCCAAACTTGTAACTGTTATGTGTCAAGCTGCTGTGTACCCATTGCTGGCTGTGCGTAAACATTGTAGTCTAACGCCACAGGCCACGGCAACGACACCTCGTTTGCCGTGGTCCCCCACCCCTCCTGGCTGCGGTCATGCCCTAACGCTATGGCTTGTATCTATTCGCAAGTCATGTGGGATCGTATGACTTTTAATGCACACAAGAATGCCTGAAGCCTCCCTCCCTTACCTATACCCTGTTATGGCTACTCTATCGCCCTGGCTCCTCTATCGCTCTGACAACCCAGGCTCTCACTGTTCGGTCTCACTGCTGCCCTTCTATGCGCCCACCGCCTTTCCCTGTGCCCAATGTACATACAAGTGATGAGTGACCGCATATCCAAATCCGCTGCAGCTCATTCTGGATATGGATACCTGTAACAGAATATAATGGGAAGCAACATGTTAGCACAGTGCAAGCAACCATTATCACTTTGCTGTGGATGCCTTAATGGGTCCAATGTACCGCTTGTATACACTAGATGGGTCTGATGTAGCGCTTATATACATTAGGTCGCCATCGGCCCAGTCTTTTGATGGCCTCTATGGACACTCCTAGCGCTGCCACTGCCGTAGCTGCCCTAATCCTAAATGAGTGGGTACTGTACATAGTGTATGAATCAGCAGGCTGGTCTTTGGTCTTTGTTTTAAGTCGGCTTAAAGGTTCAGGACAGGGCATGTCCGTTCCGATCCATTTTGATTTGTGAATAAGTAGGTCAGTTGCCGCGGCTGTAATGGCCGCGTCACGTATTAAGAGGGACATGCCATGGTGGGCATGCTTGTACGTAGCCACCAACTCACTGACTCGCAGAGCACCATGCAAAGCTAATGAGAATGCGCATTTGACTCGACGGCCCTCAAACTCAGTGTCACTTATCTCCTCTAATGATGCAAAGAGACGGCCCATTTCCCTGCCGGTACTGGGTTTTCTTTTACCTGGGTAGGGTACTCCCGGCCTGCCCCATCCTTTCATCAGTCTCGTGACAACAAATGACCTAGATGGATTTTGGACAGCCACCGCTTTGGCGAGAAAACTGATGGCTGCGAACATGATTGAGACCTGGTTTCTGCTAATTCCCTTCATACATGCTGGGGACCGGGAATATATCAGTACCACCCTTCTCTTCTAAGTGTTGACTATATGTGCGGTTGTGTATCTTGTCTGCGAGGTATCTGTTAACTATCGCAGCATCGGGTCCCATTTCCGGGTCTGCGCTCTAAAAACGAGAAAGAGCATCCACTATAACCATTCTCCCTGCCTGGTATATGTTTAGCTGTAATCACTGCGGAACTATCTGTCTGCGCACATAACTTGTGGGAAGTGCATGGCGGACAACTACTGCCATATTGTCTGAGGGAATTACAATTGACTTGTGAGATATGCCAGGTCCCCCCAGGAAACATGATATCCTACGTGGTCCCTGCTGAAACCCGAGCTTGCTGCGCACCACGCTCCCTGGAAGTAAATCTGCCGCATCTGTAAAGAAAATGCAGGGCTTCCGTGAGAGTGGGTGAATCGTGCCAAAATGAAATCCCATGGGCCAAGAACCTGCTAAATCTCGCTTGATGTCCTGTGTACGTCTGAGATGAAAATGCGCTTTGTTTGTTCCCGATGTTGCTAAAGCTATTGGGAATCACCCTTATTGCGAAGCCTACTGGACCCAGGAGTTCCTGTACCTGCTTCAGCCTTGCTTTTTTACAGTGCCACCTCGTATTTGCCGCTCTGGCAAGCTTATCAATTTTGTCAGCCGGCAGTCTGGAACATCTAGTTCCAATTCAATACCTATAATGTAAGGATTCGCCGTGGGTCTACTGTTTTTTCAACGGCTAATGGGATGTCCAATTTCTGTGCCAAGTGGATAAAGACCTGTAACACATCCGTCCACTCTTGTGATTCCCGGTCTTTGAACAGGAAGTCCTCCAGATGAGGACCAGAGACCTAGCGGGGGCTAGTTGTTCCACTACCCCGTGCACAAACATGCTAAGCTCTTTGAAGTATGCGCACTAGATGTGGCCACACATGGGGACATATTTATCGCAATAAAACCTCTCCTGGAACCTGACACCTAACAAGGGAAAGGGCTGTGGGTGTAAAGGCAAGGTGCGAAAAGCCGAATCTCCGTCCACCTTAGCCCAATGTGCCTAGTTGCCTTGCCGCCGAATTATTTGAATGGCATTGTCTACAGATGCATATTGTACTGTACAGCTGCTATGGTCAATGTAGTCATTTACTGATGTTCCTATGTGGCGGGACAAATTACGACTGGGCCTACCTTTCCCCAGCTCCTTCCTTGGTATTATGCCTAGCGGAGACACTGTTGTTGCCTTGAAGGGCGGGTCCTCAAACAGCCCCGCTATGCAGCCTAGCAATAGTTCTTTGGTAATCTTGCCTGCAGCTATCTGTCGATGCATGTGAATCGAGGATGCATTGTTGGGGTAGTGTTGTCACTGTGGTGTTGTCCTCTAATATGGAATCATGCAACCTGATTGGAAACCTGTGGTGATGCACCCGTTCTGTCAGGGTAACGGGCTAACCTTGAAGCTTGATGGCTTCCGGACCCTGTCCTGAGTTAATAGGTTGCTTTCTCCTGTCTCATAAGCTTGATGGGGGGAGTGCTAGCTCCCTCAGTACCCTGTCCCGTGTTACTAGATTGCTGTTCCCTGTCTCTGGGGAGCCTGCCTTGCCCTGCAGCATGCCTGCCCGCACGGGCATGTCGGGTGCTAGGTGCAATGTCCGCTGCCTCCGTCCTGCCTTTGTCCTGACGGCATTGCCTGACAGGACTACCACTGGTGCTGACCCGATATGAATGGATTGTCTGCACTGCTTTCTTGTAAATTTAATATCTTAGTTAAGCCATGCCCGTCCCCTAAATATCTCATGCGCTTTTAAAATTATATTCCATATCCCACACCAAGTCCGGGCCCCTTTCCGTTTCCTTCACTATAGTGAGTGTCCTGAGTATGTCAACAGCTGAGTGTCCTAAGTATGTGAACAGCCTCCGACCAGCCCATGAAGGACCCGAATATCTTGGGCTTCTTATCTGTTACGCTATCCCTGCCTACGGTACCCTCCTCATGCAACTCCCACAGAAGAAGGGAGAAGATATCGATCCACCTGTATTGTGAGAACGGTACCTAATGCATCGCTCCTGTGATTAAGTACTCCCACATCCTGACTGGTCCCCTGTGCACCGACCGGTGCCACAACCGCATTCTGTCCTGCCATATTGGGCTCCGTTACCCGTTCTTATCGTCCCATACTGCATATCTAGTTATGTCATGCGTCTGCGCTGGAAGGAGTGTGCTGCTGTCATTAGACTTACCCCTTGCCGGTACTGGCGGTAGCCCCGCAACTATGGAGGTGGAGTCTGCGGTGCTGCTACCTCCCTTGCAGGCCCCCGCACCGTCTGTGCTTGTGGTGTAGGTCCACTGTGACTTCTAAGGTCTGGGGCCACAGCACTCCGCGTCTTAGCTGGCGGAGTTTTGGTGGGCCGCTTGGCTGGCCTTGCTGGTGCATATGTCTCCTTCGCACACTACAATGACATTACTGCAATGGAGAGACTAAAAGAATAGACAATTTAAAGCAAAATGACCTCATAATAACTGATTGTGGTGACGCCGGCTTCCCCAATCGCTGCGTGCATCTTATGGTGCCTGTGTAAACTGTACCCTCCTTGCTCACAGCTACATATCCGACTGCGTGCTGTCTGCGCAGTGCGCCCTTCCTTAAATGGCTGGCCTAAAGCCCCACGGGCGATGGCTGTTACATTCAAATTTGGCCTGGTAGTCAAAACGGCTGCCGTATGCAAAATGGGCTGCTAAAATTAAAATGGCCAGGCCCCTGTAAATCCGGCAGATAAATCAGTAAGACTGGTGGTCCTTCTATCAAAATGGCCACCGTTTTCAAATTAGCTGCTTTAGTCCACGTGGCCGCTCTAGTCAAAATGGCCGCTAAGTGCACATGGCCCTCTAGGACTAACACTGTTGTACCAACCCTTCCCCCCGTGGACCTGGTCCTAACGGCAGCTGAGAGTAGCATACTGTAACCGATATGTTTGTCTGATGCCCCTAAGTACTGTGTCCCGCTATGCTGGCACCAAACGGTATGATATCAATTGTTCCAGCCTATGCCGTGTGTCAAAGACACAAATGCGTGCGGTATCCAAGGTGGCCGCTGCGGTTAAATTTGTATTTGGAATGTCCATTCTAGTGAATTTTAGCGCCATAAAACTGGCTGCCTTTTCCAAATTTTACTGCTAGTCAGAATGGGCGGTGTATTGAAAGTGGCCACCGTTTTTACAATCGGCACTCATGCAAATGGCCACCCTATCGAAATTCACCGCTGCCGTACGTGCCTCTGTAGGTTAATGGCCGACTGTATGGGCGGGCAATTACAACGCGTAGCGAAGCGCATGTCCCGCCAATTTGGGACTCCCCCTAAGTGGCCCGCAAGAGAAGACCCTGACTAGCGAGGATCGCAATGTGGACGTTTCTGCAAAAACCCGCATCTCAAATATCGCATGGCAGACCAATCATACAGACATGGCGCCGGTAAGTAACGTTTAGGATGAAGCGTAGTTGACCGAGTAGAAAACACAGCATGGCCGTAGTGCTGCGTGACATGGGCAGCTTATACAACATGGGCAACTTATACCGCACTAAATTTTACCGAATTAGATAACACGGCGTGGCAGACCACAATGGGGCTTGTATAGCTCTGCGTGGCCTGGGCGGCTTATACAGCATGAGCGATTTATACTGCACTCATTTTTGCCGCATTACATCGAAAATCTGGTGTGGCCGGCCATAACGGGGCTTAAGGTCCGTCGCCGTAATGGCATGGACGGCTTATACCGCATTTATTTTTCAAATTAGATAACACGGCATGGCTAGCCACAACGGGGCTCGAAGGTCCGTTGCTGTATAGTGCGTAACTGTTGGCCAATTATTAGTGGCCGGCCATCACCGCATCTTAACGTGCGGTGTGCCGCTGAGGCAGGAGAAGAGCAAAAATGACGTACCATTAAAGGTGTTTTCGTCTCCCTGAGATAGTTTGTGCCTCGGTTCAGTACTGTGCACAAGGTCTTCCTAGTCGTGCCTCAGTGCCGTGCTATGCACTGCAGATTGTGAGCACTGCATGGCCGGCCAAAAATGGCAACCGCGCTGTGGCAAACCCATCTGCCAAGCGCCATGGGCAGCGTATGTGGGACTCTAGCCTAGTGCACGTAATGCCGTGAGATAGGCAGCTAACCCGAGATGGCCGGCCATCCTGGAAAAACTAAATGGGGGTCGGCAGGAGAAAGCTAAAATGCCTTGCACAAAGTTTTAAATGTCTACATACCATAAAATTTGTTCTCAATTTGCTGGAATATCGTGCTCTGCTGTAAGAGCTTCTTTGGCTGTACTCTGCACAAGCTCTGCCCAGGGCAGACACAAAACATGTGCCTGTAAAAATTTCAGGAGCTGCTGCCCAGGGTTGCTCTTCTCCTGCTTCCAAATTCAAAAGGACTTCCTGTGCAGTTCAAATTCCTCTCTCCTCCTCCCTTGCTCCTCCCCTTTTTTCCTGCCAACTCCCCTTGCTACCCCTTGTTTCCCTCCCACTACTACCTCTGCTCTCTAGCTAGGCCCTCCCTGTACCCTCCCCCACACTTCTGTCTTTGCTGGCCTTCAGCCCGGTTGTGGTCGGCCCCCCTTTAATGGGTGTGCCTGGTTCTTTCCTCCTTAAGTCTCAGCAAGGCATTCAGATATTATTGGAAAGGAGCTTGTTTGTTAGAAAGGTGTATTCATTATTTAAGCATATTATTTTAGCCTTTTTAAGGCTGTTTTACTAAAAACAGCTGGGATGCACACTGAAACTCAGCTATCCTCGCATGTTGGTGCTTTAAGGAAGAATCATTTTACAGATTCATGTGTCTATAACAAATTGGGGCCCTTAAAAAAAGAAGTTGCATTAATTTGTTAACATGCAAATTAACCTGTGCTGTTAGCACATGAGCATGGTGCCTGCCACTTTGTTGACCTGATAGTTCATGCTAATTTGTGTGTTAACTTCATGCCATATTAGAGGGCAGGAACAAGGTGGGCAATGGGCAGGAATGGATATGGACTATACATTGCAGTCTGAGCACTGTTCTTACCACATGCTGCCACTTGTGCAGTTATCATGCGTGCACTTAATGCCTCCTCAAAAGGATACGTATTTAGAGTAATTTTATAAGGAGGATCACAGAGAAGAGCTAGAAACTTTGTAAGCTGCAACACAATAATTAGCAGTGATGGATAAACTACAGGATAAAATGGAAGCATTTGAAAAGAAGCTGCATTGGAATATATGTGCTGCGATCCTGAGGGAAGGATGATGTTTTGGAAGATTTCCTAAAAATAAAGCTGGTCTGTGCCCATAAATTGCTGGGGAAATCCAAAAATAATACACCTTGGGACATAACAATATGTATGCATGACTTTGTGCTTAAAGAAAAGTTAGCAGAGAAGGAAACTGGCTGTGCACTGGGAGTATTTAGAGGTGATTGCATTGCCAGACTTAGCAGCATCCATGACGATTTTCAAGCAGTTACAATATTACTGTAAAAAGACAGTGTGAGATATAGATTGGTTCTCCCATTCGGGTTAACTTACTGAACCTTGAGGAGGCATGGAGTGCCTTACCGGACCCAAGCTTGAATGTCAGCACTCAAATAATCATCCATCAGGAGCAAACAAATCAACAAGTAGCAAATGGCAGAAAGTTACCAAGGGGTGATGGAGACAGAGGAAATTGTCAGAAGATACTGAAGCAGAACATCATAAGAATGGACAAACTTGAATAAGAACTTGTGGGAGTGGGGGCAATGGTACTATTGACATGAGGGGTAATGGTAAAGTTACCATATTTGCGGAGACAAAAGAGAGGACAGAAAAAAAAATAGTTGCAACCTTTGAAAAAGAAATATTTAATCGTAGCCTTTAGTTAATGAACACACATCGAACAGTGACTGACTTACAGTAAGTACAACAGTAGATAATCTACTTTTCAAGAATTTCCAGATTTAAGTTTGACTGAGTCTAGGCCAGGCTTACTTATCAGAAGAGCAAATATCTCTCAACAACTTTGGCTGGCTTCTGAGATATCTTTGCATGACATATGCTTAAAGTTGTGCTGCACATTCATTGTTGATTTAAATCTGTTGGGCAGACTGGATGGACCATTCAGTTCTTTATCTGCCGTCACTTACTATGTTACAAACAAAATTCCTTTGACAGATTCAACCATCAGGGAAACAGAGAGGAGATTAGCAATGCCTTTCTCTCTCAGTTTAGCACCCTCCCCCCCATGTGTGCAGGCAGACTAATAGACCAGAGATTGTTTCTCTTATGTGGGTAGGTGTGTTGGTCACAGACACTGTCACGAAATGCCTAGTCACCCGCCTGGGGTTATCCCACAGCCACTTAGAGGGTCTATCCTCAGCACTTTTCAGGTCTGCCTGCACCTGCCACTCGTGCTCTACACTAGCACCCTCCTCCCACTGACTGGGCTCCAACCGCCTTTGGGCGGGTCTCCTGCTCTCAAATTATCCCCAGTGATTTCTAAGTCACTCCCAGTGGTCCCACAGTCTCAGAAAGCACTCACAGACCCAACACACAAACCACCAGGATTCTTTTCAGTCCAGACAGACAATAAACTAAATATTGTTTATTGTCTTAAAAATTGAACAGTGGAACAAACAAAGTGCGATCAGCAAACAATAACAGGTAACTGAAATATGGATCAGTTATAACACTAAACATTTGTAAACTTTCTGAAAAGTACCTGGGAAGATCAGGACATATATAGCTGCTCACAAATTATCAAATGCAACTGTTTATTGGGCCGTGGCAAAGCGATCTGGCTCTCTATTCTTCCCAGCTAAGACTGGAGCAAAAGCTAGTACACTTCAAATGAAAATGAGCACCTGGGCCAATCGCAGCCCAGAAAAAATATACTGCTTCATGCTTCCTGTTTGTGTGCTAAAACTAAAGAACATTCATTTCTCTGTAACAGCTTTACAGCAAAGAAATACCACCTGTTGGCCAAATAGGAGAAATACACTTCAGGACATAATTAATGCAGGAAAATATCCAATACATTTTACAGGCTTAAAACACAGTTTCTTCACAGGCAGAAAAGAAAAAGAGGATTTTTTTTCTGAAAATTAAAAATCCTGGAGGACATATCTGAAGATGTCCAAAAAGAGGACATGTCATCTTAAAAGAGGGCATATGGTAAACCTAGGTAATAGCATATCTGTCCTGGTATTGAGTGCAGACTTGCTCTGGAGTGTATGGGTGTTGACTGAGGGGGTGGGAGCTGGACAGGAAGTTTGAGTGTGAGATATTAATTTGTGTATAATCTTAGGGGAGTACTGGTAGGGAAAGGGAGTGCAGTAAAAGCTGTGAGTAAATGGAACTACCTTAATATATGTTGTGGGGGAAGGGTGGCTGTTTCCTGTATGTAATATACTAGGAGATAGGCAATGGAAGAATGGGGGAGGAAGAGAGAGGGGGGGGGGTGTTTGGTAGAGGTTGGGTGGAATGGAAGGGAAGGAAGAGGAAGGGGAAAAGGGTGTCAAATAATGATGATGAGCAAAATTACACTAGGGTGGCTGTTTCCTGTATATAATATACTAGGAGATAGGCAATGGAAGAATGGGGGGGAAGAGAGAGGGGGAGGGTGTTTGGTAGAGGTTGGGTGGAATGGAAGGGAGGGAAGGGGAAAAGGGTGTCAAATAATGATGATGAGCAAAATTACACTAGGTGGGATGGCTCAGGGGGCTAATATCATAAAAATAGTATGGAATGTGATGGGTCTAAATTCTAAAGTGAAGTGTATGAGGGTTTTTTAAAGGATGCAAAGAGATCACAAGCTAATATTATCTTTGTTCAAGAAACACATCTTTGTTAGAGGGATGAAAGATTGCTTTGGACTAAATATTTTGCCTATCAATATTTAGTGGCTAATCACCAAACGCGCAGGAAGAGAGGAGTGGGAATTTTAATTGCACAACATCACAAGGTGGAAACCCAGAAGGAAAGGAGGGATGAAAGGGCAGATTTATAATTGCGAAGGCAAAATTAATGGGATACAGATGTTATCAGTAAAACTGATAAGGAAGGTAAAGAGAGACTTTGAAAAGAAACTTGCCTTGGAGGCAAAAACACACAGCTTTTTAGGTACATTTGAAGCAAGAAGCTGATAAAAGAAACAGTTGGACTGCTATTTGATCGAGGGATAGAAGAGACACTCAGTGAGGGCAAGGTCATAGTGGAGATTCTTTGCTTCACTCTTCACTGAGAAAGGTGTGGGGGAGATACCCATGCCAGAAATGGTATTTAATGGTGATAAGATGGAGGAATTGAAACTAATCTCCATATAGCTGGAAGATGTAAAGAGGAGGAAGTGACTTCACTGTTCTGAATGGTGCCTTAGCCTCTTGGCTTCCACTTCACTCCACTCGATTTTTCTCCACATTCTGATTGGGATATTCTTGCCTTCTTTTGTCATAATTTTCCTTCTTTAGTGCTTACTGCTATGAGTAAAACCTTACTTTTGCAGGGAATGGAAGGTGAGATGCATTCTACTCGACATGCCGGTAAGACAATCCATCGCCATGCTTTGCCGGCCCCAGTTTCAGCATCTGATTTGGATTCTGCACCATTTGTTGCTGAATCTCATGCTTCTGCTTCCCAACGGGGTTTTCCCCATGAACTTAAGCAATTTTTGAAGGAAATTTGGGTAGATATTAAGGCTATGCAAGATGAAAGTTTGGAGCGCATTGATGTGGTGAGTTCTGAACTTCCCAAGCTGTGGGGCCGGGTGGAAGATTTAGAGACCAAAGTTGAGGAGCACACGAAGCAGTTGGTCGCAACCTAGACGCAGTTGGATAAATATGTGGATCAAAACAATGACCTGTTAAACAAACTGGACGACCTTGAGAACCGGGGCTGCAGGAGGAACCTGTGTTTCTGTGGTGTGCTGGAGGGAGGAGACAACAGATGTTTTATTGCCAGTTGTTAGACTCAGCGGGAGATTCTGTGCCTATAGAAATTGAATGGACCCATCGCTCTGTGGGCAAAGCTTCAGGTAATAGACCATGGGATATTATTACTTGTTTTGCAAAATACTTGAACAGGAAGCTTGTTTTGCAAAAAGTGCACCAAAATTCACAGTTGCCTTATAATGAGGCACAATTCTCCGTCTGTCAAGATATTTCAGCTTTTACTTTAACCAAACAGAGAGGGTATACAGCATACATAGAAAGTATACAAACAAAAAAAGGAGCAACACTGGGCCTTCAAGACTGAGACAACAGGAGTATTTTATTGATAAATGACCTGACACGGGCTGTGCTTCTGCATTAAACAAAGCCTGCCTCAGGGGTCAGGGTTTGGTTGTAAAGTGCACAAAATGTATATATGTCCAATGCCGTCTGTAACATGAGCTGTTGCATCATGCTATCACCCTCTCCATTAAAACGATACTCATTTTTATCCAATGTCAACTGGCAGCCTCCACTACCGTTACACCTTACACGCCCCTACAGCTTTTAATGTACAAAAATCACAGTCCACATTAAGGACTGTATTCCAGAGGAATCTTTCGACCACTGCATTTCGCATTATAAGCTAAGTGCTGGACTTTTTTGAACTTTACAGTTTTGAAATATATAGAATATATGAGATTTCTGCATATTTGATCACAGACTAAGGGGTGGTTAGTAGGAACAAGAGACAGGGCTGACCTATTAGGTTCTTGATGAGTGACAAGCAATTGTTAATTCATATTTAGGATTTGACACATTGTGTGAAAATTTTTTTTGTTCAAATAGTATTAAAGTAGTTGAGAGACGTTCCATGATAGAGAAAATTTATCCACCCGTAGATACGGTACTGTTGGTATCGTTTCGATATTGGGTGAGTTTACTACTCTGAGAATTTCTCTTTGAATTTTTATTTTTATTATTATTGAGTTGTCACATACTGATTAGCGATCTGGACCCATTCTAGGACAACCCATATAAATCTGTGGGCATCTCTAACATTAGGTGAGTGCTTATTTTTAGCACGAGCTAAAAACGCTAGCACACCTTTGTAAAAGGACCCGTAAGTGCATTAAGCATGACTCAGAAGGTTGTTACATTTTTCTTCAGCTTTTATTGGATCATCAACCAGTAACTCTTAATTCTAAAATGTGGTTAATGTGGAGGGGCATAATCGAACGTCGCCGGTGAAATAGATCGCCGGCGATGTATTTTGGCAGCGGTGCAACAGCTGGCTGGAACAGTATTATTGAAAAAGATGGCCGGCCATCTTTTTTTCGATAATACAGTTTAGGGTTTGAGATCGCCAGTTTTGTTTTTCTGCGATAATGGAAAAAAATGCCGGCCATCTCAAACCCAGCGAAATTCAAGGCATTTGGTCATGGGAGGAGCCAGCATTTGTAGTGCACTGGTCCCCCTCACATGCCAGGACACCAACTAGGCACCCTAGGGGGCATTTCTAAAAAAAATTTTTAAATACCAAAAAAGCTCCCAGGTGCATAGCTCCCTTACCTTGGGTGCTGAGCCCCCCAAATCCCCCCCAAACCCATTCCCCACAACTCTACACCATTACCATAGTCCTTATGGGTGAAGGGGGGCACCTACATCTGGGTAGAGTGGGGTTTGGGGGGGGGTTGGAGGGCTTAACATTTACCACCACACGTGTAACAGGTAGGGGGGGGGGGGGTATGGACCTGGGTCTGCCTGCCTGAAGTGCACTGCACCCATTAAAAACTGCTCCAGGGACCTGCATTCTGCTGTCAGGGAGCTGGGTATGACATTTGAGGCTGGCATACAGGCTGGTAAAAAAAGGTTTTGATTTGTATTATTTTAGTGTGGGAGGGGGTTGGTGACTACTGGGGGAGTACGGGGAGGTCATCCCCCATTCCCTCCGGTGGTTATCTGGTCAGTTGGGGCACCTTTTTGAGGCTTGGTCGTGAAATTAAAAGGACCAAGTAAACCCGGTGAAATACTGCTTAACGCCGCTTTTCCCCCCCATTATTCACGAATGCTGGCCATCTGGTAGCGACACCCATGCCCGCCCATGTCCTGCCTTTGCTACGCTGCTGACATGCCCCCTTGAACTTTCGCCTGCGAGGCGACGGGAAAGCAGTGATGCTGTCAGAAAAGCTGCTTTTGATTATACCAATTTTGTCGCTTTTGAGAGATCCCCGGCCATCTCCCGATTTATGTCGGGAAATGGCTGGCGATCACATTCGAAAATAAGCCTGATAGTTAGCTTACCAGGGTTTAAAAAAAAGGTTTGAACAATTTCCTAAAAGAAAAGTCCATAAGCTATTATTAAGATGAATTTAGGAAAAACCATTGCTTATTGCTGGGATAAGCAGCATAAAATCTGTTTTACTCATTTGGGATCTTGTCAAGTACTTGTGATGTTGATTGGCTACTGCTGGAAACAGGATCCTGGACTTGATAGACCTTCAAACAAACTAAATAAGGAAAAAAAAAACAAATTCCTAGTCCTCACTGATCCATTCCATTTATACCTTGCCAAATAATTTTTTACAGTGTAAGTTCCTACTAGAACATGAAAGTTCTAGGTATTACAGTCAATCAACACCTTTCTTTTGATCTGCAAGTATCTCTAATGATAAAGAAAGTCTTAAAATTTTCTGGAGGTTGAAAAGAATTAGACCCCTTTTCTCAAAAGAATTTTTCAGAAACTTAGCCCAAATCCTAATACTATCTCAATTTGATTATTGCAGTGCAGTATATGCAGGATGTAAAGACAGGGTCATCAAGAAGCTACAAATTGCCCAAAACACTGCCACTAGACTTGTATATAACGTCTCATGATTTAACAAGACATTACGACTCCTTTTCGCATTACATTGGCTTCCAATCAAATCCAGGATTGCTTTCAAATAATACTTTTTATTCCAAATTATCTATGCTATGGCCCCTGACTAAATTCTCCTTTGACTTCCCTACACGTACTTCCATCCCTAGATCCAGAAAATTCCTAATTTTCCATCATCCTGGTTGTAAAAAGATTGTTTAAAAAAAAAAAAAAAGTCCTCTCTGCTGACCTCTCCTATCAATATACTAATTGGTGGAATCTTCTTCCCTTGTCTACTAGATCTGTACATGATTACAGTTGCTTTCGAAAATTATTAAAAACTTTTCATTTCAAAAGGTTCATACAACAAGATAATGGAAGACAGGAAATTTTATGCAAAATTCTGTTTCAAACTTTATCCTGTGTAACTGCTTATAATTTGATGTTTGTTACATAATACAGCCTTGTAGTCATAAACTAATTTCTATATAGTTTCCTATGGCCATATACAGAAGATTTACTCAACATTTTCCTTTATCAAAAGATTTATAACTATAATATGTTTGTACTAAATTGTCTGGATTGTAAACCACGTTGAACCTAAACTCATAATGCTGGATACAAATGCCATTATAAATAAATAAATAAAATAGTAATGCATGTTTTAATATTTGCATATTGTAGAAATGGAGATAGCTTTTTGTTATACAAAATCAAGAGAGTTGTTTGTGGTAATAGCTGTATCATGTTTGGCAAAAAAATTAAAAAAGAGCTCTCATAAATTGAGGTATTTTGTCAGTTACACACTTATGTGGTTACATATGCACATAAATGGGCTGTTTTTCCTTGGATTAAATTTTATAATTACTCATATAGAACTGATGGTATATAATTTTCCAGTTGGTATGCAAATGAGTGGAGCATTGGTGGAGCTTACAATTAACAAACATAGATTATAAAATTTTATCATTTGTGCAAATGTCTATGCTTACAATGTAGGTGCATATTATACTATCAGGCTCATTTTCGAAAGAGAAGGACGTCCATCTTTCGACATTAATCGGAACATGGATGTCCATCTCCCAGAGACGTCCAAATCGGTATAATAGAAACCCGATTTTGGACATCTCCAACTGAAGTCCGTCGCAAGGATGTCCAAATTTCAAGGGGGCGTGTCAGGCATAGCGAAGGCGGAACTTGGACGTTCCTAACACTTGAATGTCTTTGACCCATAATCAAAAAAAATAAGGACGTCTATGACAAACACTTGGACGTTTTCACCTGGACGTGTTTTTTTACGAATAAGGCACAAAAAGGTGCCCGAAATGACCAGATGACCACCGGAGGAAATCGAGGATGACCTCCCGTTACTCCCCCAGTGGTCACTAACCCCCTCCCACCCTCGAAAAACATCTTTAAAAATATTTGTGCCAGCCTCAGATGTCATACTCGGGTCCATGACAGCACATGAAGGTCCCGGATACAGTTTTAGTGTGTAGTGCAGTGCACTTCAGACAGGCGGACCCAGGCCCATACCCCTCTACCTGTTACATTTGTGGAGGAAACAGCCAGCTCTCCAAAACCCACCACAAACCCACTGTACCCACATATATGTGCCCCCCTTCACCCGTAAGGGCTATGGTAGTGGTGTACAGTTGTGGGTAGTGGGTTTTGAGGGGCTCAGCACACAATGTAAGGGAGCTATGTTCCTCGGAGCATTTTATGAAGTCCACTGTAGTGCCCCCTAGGGTGCCCGGTTGGTGTCCTGACATGTCAGGGGGACCAGTGCACTAGAAATGCTGGCTCCTCCCATGTCCAAATGGCCTGCATTTGGATGTTTTTGACATGGACGTCTTTAGTTTCGAAAATTGCTGAAAACCAAAGACGTCCATGTCTAGGGACGTCCAAATCCAAGGACGTCCTTGGTATTTTCAAAACGAAAGATGGACATCCATCTTTTTTGAAAATATGGGTTTCCCCGACCCCGGATTTGGATGTTTTACAAAGACATCCAAATCCAAACATAGACGTTTCTTTCGAAAATGCCCCTCAATATATGCTAGCCTTTTATAAGTAAAGGCAGGTATTTAGTTTTTCTAATAAAATTATGCCTAAGTATGTAGGTGCCGCCTTATAAAACTGTCCTCTAGGTGCATCCATTCTAATTGTAAATAATTACAATGGGGCCCTTTTAATAAACCATGGTATAAAGTGGGCTGCGCTAATTTTGGCATGTGCTCTGCCATATTTTTTACTGCAGTGGGGAAAAGACCTTTTTAAAAATGGGGCAGTAAATGGCCATGAACTAATATTAAAATTAGCGTGCGGCTATTTACTGCCTGAGTCCTTACTGCCACCTATTTAGAAGGTGGTAAGGGCTCACACGCTACCCCTGCGGTAATCAGGCAGCATTCGACAATGTGGCCACACTACCAATTACCGCTGGGAACCCCCCCCCCCCCCTCCCCATGGTACAAAATAGAAAATTATTTTCTACCATGGGAAACTGCACATGTCAACTTCAGAACTACCACAGAGTGCCTGTGCTACCCCGGCGGTAGGGTCGATTTGCACATGCTACCCATGTGGTAACCCTACCGTGGCTTAGTAAAAGGGCCCCTATCCTGCTTATAATCGAACGAGAAAAACGCCCAAGTTCCGACCTAAATCGGGAGATGGACGTTTATCTCACAAAAACAAATAAAGCGGTATAATCGAAAGCCGATTTTTGGACGTTTTCAACTGCAATCCGTCGCGGATGCGGACAAAGTTGATGGGGGCGTGTCAGAGGTGTGGTGAAGGCGGAACTGGGGCGTGGTTATCTGCCGAACAGAGATGGGCGCATTTCACCGATAATGGGAAAAAAGTATGCGTTTTTAGCTAGAATTTAGGACACTTTTCCTGGACCCTGTTTTTTCACGAATAAGGCCCCAAAAAGTGCCCTAAATGACCAGATGACCACTGGAGGGAATCGGGGATGACCTCCCCTGACTCCCCCAGTGGTCACTAACCCCCTCCCACCACAAAAAATGAAGTTTCTCAACTTTTTATTTTCACCCTCAAATGTCATACCCAGCTCCCTGGAGGAGTTGATAGGGGGTGCAGTGGACTTCAGGCAGGTGGACCCAGGCCCATCCCCCCTACCTGTTACAATTGTACTGCTTAATGCTTATTAGTCGTCCAACCCCCCCAAACCCACTGTACCCACATGTAGGTGCCCCCCTTCACCCCTTAGGGCTATAGTAATGGTGTAGACTTGTGGGCAGTGGGTTTTGAGGGGGATTTGGGGGGCTCAACACACAAGGGAAGGGTGCTATGCACCTGGGAGCTCTTTTACCTTTTTGTTTGGTTTTGTAAAGTGCCCCCTAGGGTGCCCGGTTGATGTCCTGGCATGTGAGGGGGACCAGTGCACTACGAATCCTGGCCCCTCCCACGAACAAATGCCTTGGATTTATTCGTTTTTGAGCTGGGCGCTTTCATTTTTCATTATCGCTGAAAAACAAAAACGCCCAGCTCACACATTGTTGAATAAAACATGGGCGTCTATTTTTTCCCAAAATACGGTTCGGTCCGCCCCTTCACGGACCCGTTCTTGGAGATAAACGCCCATGGAGATAGGCGTTTTCGTTCAATTATGCCCCTCTAAGTGTGGTAAAGAACTCTTTTGTGTGGTAATTGCAGGAGTCATGCTTGATATATTCCTAACAGTTACCCACAGCCTTTGCACTTACTGCACATTCATTTTTGCTGTTAACAGTTCAGATGCACTGCACTTTAGTAAAAGGGCCCCTTTGTTAGGGATGAATTGCTTGTACAAAATTTAATTATTTTATGGTTCACATTATTTATCATTCTGTTTCAAGACAAGAAAGATGAAAAATGTTGATTGGGTTGTGTTAGCAAAATTTGTGAAAAGTATACTTTAATCTAGAAGAGAGATACTTATGGTATGCAAAGAACAAAATGTATTTGCTAAAATTTTAATTTGCAGGAGACATTTTAAATAAAATAAGTATTTTGATTTAGATGACGAAGAACTGCTTTATATACAAGAACATTTTGTTCTTAAAGTAAGCATGACTTTTTTCTTGTCAAGGCTTCCAAAATTTGTATGAACAAAATGTTGTTGTTTAGGACTCTGGTTGGGATAGAGGCAGGTGATCCTGAGATGTGCTCGCTCAACTCTCATTTTTTTGTAGAACAGAGATCTGTGATTTGCTGTTTATCTTTTTTTTGTGTGTTGAATAGGCATCCCCTAGTTTACCTGCTGTTTCATGTTTCTTTTCCACTGGAGAACAGTCCCTAGGGGAGAAGTTTTCAACATGGTCTATTGTTACAACTCTTATGCAATGAGACCTAGTTACTAACAGTAAAATAAACACATCTTAAAAGTAGCCCATGTTGATAACTTCCCCCTTAAGGACTCAATTCTATATATGGTACCAATAAAAATTAGCGCTAAGCGTCATTCTATAAACAAAGCTCATAGTTGGGTGTCATTTATAGAATAGTGCTTAGCTGCTGTAAATTCTCACGCCTAAATTATGTGTAGATCTTCTTTATTCTTTAAACCTGCGTGCAAATTTCAGGAATGCCCCTGATCCGCCCATGGCCATGCCTCCTTTTTGGATTTGCATGTAAAATTTACATGCAGATCCCGGCACTGAAAGATGCATGCATAAATTTTAATTAATGACAGTGCCAATAAATATTAGCACTGAATTATCAGTGCTAATTGGCTCATCAATTGATTTGCATGCAGAAATTAAATACATGCCCATATTTGCGCACATAGTTTTGAGCACCATATATAGAATTATGGTATAAGGGATTGACGTAACACTGCTAAGATGAGAAGTATGGAATGCTGCAAAATGCTTGATACAAAAGAAAGTAGTTGAATATAAAACATTGGGAGAGGGATGCAAGTAATGCATATGAATAGTGATATTCTAGTCATTGATGCACGTAAGCTTCCACTTACGCACATGAATGACCTGTCATGGAAATCTGACTATGTGCCATGAAAAATGCTTTGCCAGGAGGCTTACCCATGGGCAGAACGTGCAAATGCACATGTAAATTTCAATATTCTGTAGTTTTCACATATTCTGGCTAACATCTAGACACAGGCATTTACACAAACTATAAGGCTGCTATAGTGATCACACCTTAACCCCCTAATTCTATAAAGTCACCAAAAATTGTGAGTACAAATTTGGATTGTGCCCAATTTGCACATGCAATTTAATTGAATAATGAGCCAATTAGTACCAATTTTTGGCTTTTTAACAAGCAATTGTCATTAATTGGAATCTGTTAAGATGTACGCGTGTAAAGTTTGGTGCATAATCCTTGCCTAATTTTACACACATCTCAAAAAAGGGGTGCGGAAATGGAGGGTCATGGTTGGTTCGGGATGGATTATAGGCGAGGTTTTGGGTTACTTGTGCAATTATAGAATAAAAGGGGTCTGCGCATAAATTTAGGTGGGGCATTTGCACAATGTTTTCATTAGTGCAAATGGACATGCCTAAGTTTACACACGATCCCCAGGACTTAAGCACTATTCTGTATTTTGTGCCTGATTTTAGGCATAGCTTTCAAAATAGTGCTTAAGCAGTTTTTTTGTGCTCATTTTTTAGGTGCAATTTATAGAATTCACCCCTAAATGTGCTTTTTTCTGCCACTTGTGGTACTATTCTGTGAGGAAAAATAGGCACCTTTTTTCTTTATAGAATAGGCTTGAAGTAGGCCCATGTTTACCCTTTTTTTCTAGGTACTCTGTTATACAATTACTTTCATGATAATTAAAACTTTTGCTTTCCATGATACCCAATAAACCTTTAAAACATTCCTTTTGTTATCTTTTCTTTCTCCTATTTAGGGCAGAATTTTACCCTAAGGCAGTTAGGAGTTTGCGAACCTGCAAATCGAAGAGGCCTGACGTTTTGTGCTGAAATGGGGCTCCCGCACAGAGGTTATTCTATTAATGCAGGGTCAGATGCTGTACTGAAAATGAAGGCGTAATGTCTCCAGAGCATGCTATGAGACTGTGGGCAGAGGGTCAAATCAGGACGCAGTTCGTCTGTCCAGTCGTTCCAACTCAGCCCTTACATTGACCGACACTGAGCATGACAACAATCTGACAGCGACAATGGTAAGTTAACTATGGTTTCACCACTTTCAGCCTTGTCTTCTCTTCTGGTGTCTTTTGGTGTATTTTAATAAGGAAAGGCAGTTAAATAATGTGTTTTGATAGGCATTGGAAGAGATGAACTATATTTAGAACCAGTACAAATTATGCAAATTGATGTTTTTACTAGAACTTGAGAGCTTAATGTAGTCTTTGGTATTGGATAGATGATGATAAAGGCAACTAGAACTAGAGTGAGATTTCATATGATTGTAAAGGCTGTGATAATAGTATAAACAAGAGAATTAAAAAGTACACTTAGACTGTACGACATGTTATCACAGTACAACTGCAGAGAAAGTGGTGATAAAATGTAATCTGGCAGCCAGCTTTCAATCAAAGATGCTATATAAATTCCTCCTGAAGACATCTCCAAGAAGTTGTGTAATCTTAGGATGCATGAGTGACACACACAATAATTTAACAATGGGACTCAGGACTGAAGAACAAATTGATCATGCTTTAAACTTGCTTATTGATGAGAGCAGTTGGAATTGGGTAGCCAAGGAAGAGAGTTGTTTGATGTGCACCAGAAACTGGATTGCTATGCAATTACATTTTGGAAGAATAGATTTGTTTACTGCTAAACTTCTTCTTTGTATATCATTGAATTAAAAAGTCTTTGTTACTACTTTTTACACACATATGAATAGTTATTTGGGGGGGGGGGGGGGGGGGGGGGGGGGGGGGGGGGGGGGGGGGGGGGTGGGTGGGGGGGGGGTGGGGGGGGGGGGGGGGGGGGGGGGGGGGGGGGGGGGGGGAGGGTGGGGGGGGGTAAGGTAGGGAACTATTTTACCATGTTTCTTTTTATGTTAAATTATAATTCATTGTTTACCGCCATAGATATGACTGAATTGGGTTAGTTTAGCCTCCTCTAAAATTCTGTATTTATATTTTCAACAGCAGGCCTCTTCTCAAATTTTGTATTTATTTTTTCAACAGCATTTTTAGTTTGATATCCTGTTGACATATGAATTTAATAACTTGACAAACTAAAATGTATAAATCCAAATTCTTATCTGGTGGTAGGTAGAATACTCATCTGTATTTTGGCTCTTTCGGTACCTATAAATTTTCATGTTTACTGTCAAGCTGAAAATCTTTTTATATACATGGAAAAACTGTAACATGTAAAAATTTTCAGACTTGCATTAGTGGACACATACCAGGAAAGGTTAGTTGTCCAAATGAAATTGATTTGTGTGCACAGAGATTGTATAATTGTAGTAACTTTTCCGTGGTGTCCCACAGATCAATCCAGAGACTTGTGGGTTGTGTCCCTCTACCAGCAGGTGGATAGAAATAACCTCCAAGGTTTGCTATATGTGGACCTGTGCAGCCAGCTGAACCTCAGTATTCTCTCTATCTAGCAGGTGGAGGGACATGTCTGTGCAGCTCTGGTTTGATTTGGCTACTGGTGTCCTTTGGGCCTAGTTTAGCACAGACAGGGTTGAGTGGCTGTTTGCAGCTTGTGGTGTACACCTGGTGGTGCCAGGTCCCTCCTGGTCTCCTCCTGCCTTTTCACCGTCACCCGGGGCTGTTGGCCTGATCGGTGTTTCCTTTCTCTCCTGACTAAAAAAATAAAAGGTAAAACATTTTGTTTTTGTTTAATCATAAGGAGGAACTAGACATTCTGCCAAGTCAGTTTTGGGGCAGGCATTTGTAGAGCATGTCAGTGCCTTCTGAGGTGGCTAAGTGCTGCTCCTGGTGTGGGGGCCGGAGAACAGCATCAGGGGTGTGAGTCTCTGCATTTGACGACTTTTCGCCGGGAAGATTATCCCAAGCATTCCGGGCTCTTTGCTGCCTCAACGTGAGATGGGCTTTTCTCAGGTATTTGGAGGTGATGAATGAATTTCGTCTTTCTGACCATCTCTTCATCCTTTTTGGAGGCAGTAAGAAGGGTCATATGGCGTCCAAGGATACCATAGCCCGTTGGTTGCGGGAGGCCTTCTCTTCGGCATACGTGGCATTGGGCAAGCAAGCCCCTTTGCAAGTTCGTGCTCATTCTACGCAAGCTCAAGCTTCTTATACAGAGTCCCATTTGGTTTCTCTGGAAGATATCTGCAGGGCAGCTACATGGGCTTCGGTCCATACATTCACTCGTCATTATCAGGTGGATGTGGCAGCTCGTCAAGTTGCGGTGTTTGGCTCATCGGTGATTTCTGCCGGGTTGGGGGTGTCCCGCCTTACTTGAGGACTGCTTGGGTACATCCCACAAGTCTCTGGATTGATCTGTGGGACGCCATGGAAGGAAAAATTAATTCTTACCTGATAATTTTCTTTCCATTAGTCCCAACAGATCAATTCAGAGGTCTTCCCTGGGTTTACGGTCTGTGGTTTTGTTGTAGTTGGTTAGTTTTTTTCAGGTTCCGTTGTTCTGAATGTTCCTTTGTTTGCTTAAAAAATAAAATAAAATAAATAAATATAGAAGTGGTGGAAGTATGTTGGGCAATTGGTCTGACAATGTCAGGAGAGTTTTCTATTGTTTCCATTCCATTGCTTTGGTATCGTTCATACTGAGGTTCAGCTGGCTGCACAGGTCCACATATAGCAAACCTCAGAGGTTCTCTCTATCTCCACCTGCTGGTAGAGGGACAAAACCCACAAGTCTCTGGATTGATCTGTTGGGACTAATGGAAAGAAAATTATCAGGTAAGAATTAATTTTTCCTTTAACATTGGGGGGAAAAACCCCACATAAAATTAGGTTGGTCTTGGGAAAAATCTGCTAGATAATGTGTATTTCTATTAAATATATTCCTCCTACTTAGCCATCTCTACTATTATGACTTTTAAGTAAACAGGGGGTGCTACTTTGCAGACTTCTATGGAACCCCATGCATGCATCACCAGCATGATAGATCAAACACAGCTGAAAAATAGATATAGAAAGAGAGATTTAGGAACCACTGCATTGCATAGCATTAGTTACAGAAAACATTTGACCCTGTATTCAAAAGTGCTTGTCTGGATGGCAGCAGCTGCTCTCTGGATAAGTGCACAATTGAGGCAATTCTATAACTGGGTGCCTCCTTTTAGGTACCCTAATGCTGCATGGGGAGCATCTATTCTATAATTACATCTGGATGACATTCCATTATAGAATGCTAACCTAAGCCCGCATCAACACAACGATATTTAGACATGCACACTTATGCCAGGTCTGTGGCTGGCATAAATGTGAGTGCTTAAATATGACAGTTACCTGTGTAAATTACAATATTCTATAAGTGTGTAAATATTGGCCCTGCCTATGCCCTACTCATGCCTTTCCCATGTGAACACTACCTTTACATTTTTGTACATAAATTGTAGAATAGTGCTTAGATGTTGCTGCCATTTATACAAATAAGTGTACACTTAGGAGCGTAGATGAAAGCCTTCTATGATGTAAACATGCAAAGCTACTTATGATTAGGCAACCTGTTATAAAATTATGGTATCTAGATAGTGCTAGTGCAACAGTAAGAATTTTTAGCAGTTCTATCAAAATAGTGTTGTGGCAGAATGAGGTGGAGCATTTAGCAGCTTGATCCTCATGCACTAGTATAACAAGACTACAGCTAGAGGGTTGATGCAACTCTTGATTCTAGGAATCGAAGAGGCAGGAGTGTAAGGAAGTGCTCCCTTTCCCCCTCCCCCCCAGTAGCCTCTAGGGAAACTCTAGTAGATGCTGGGATTAAGGTTTAGAGGTAGGGGTTCCTAGAGGTAGGGGTGAGATTAGGAGATACTTGGTTGGGGGGGGGGAATGGTGTGATAGTGCACTGGCCATTAATGGCTTAATGTTCTTAGGGGTCCTTTTACCAAGCTGTGGGAAAAAAGGGTCCTGCGCTAGCGGCAGGGGCCATGCATCCCATACACCAGGGCCCTTTTTAACACAGTGAGTAAAAAACCCTCCAGCACACATGGCCATGCAGTGAGAAAAGTCTTACCGCATGGCCATGCGGCAGGGAGCCCTTACCGCCACCCATTGAGGTGGAGAAAGGGGCTTCCACGCTAACCTGGCAGTAACCGGACAGCACACGGCAATGCCCCATTATCGCTGCCCAACCCGTTTCCGGGGGTTTTCTTTTTCCCCTGAAAATGGCGAGTGCGGCTGGTAGTCCCGGAAGAGCGAGAGGTAGCTCACATTGGGCTACTGCCGGTCTGTAAAAGGGCCCCTTAAGAAGGAAAGTTAATGCCACATCTTTCCATGAACAATGTAGCTTATGAGTTTAAACACAAGCCGCTTATTTTGCATAATAATGAATTGCTTTATGCACTTAAATGCTTTGCAGCTCTTTTGTGCATTGTGATAAAAATAATAATTTTGCAATTTAACATGCACTCTTTGGGAAAAGCCATGTATCATTCCCTTTAGACACATTAGTAAAGGCCCCTTTACATTGTCCCTGATAATGTGTACATATCTGGTACCTTTCACTGACTGAGGACTCAACCACAAATTTTACAAAAGCTTTTTAACATATTTTAACATATTTATAAAGACCTAGAGATGGGAGTAACTAGTGAGGTAATTAAATTTGCTGATGACACAAAGTTATTCAAAGTCGTTAAATCATGGGAGGATTGTGAAAAATTACAAGTGAACCTTACGAGACTGGGAGACTGGGCGTCTAAAAGGCAGATGATGTTTAATGTGAGCAAGTGCAAAGTGATGCATGTGGGAAAGAGGAACTCGAATTATAGCTATGTCATTCAAGGTTCCACGTTAGGAGTCACGGACCAAAAAAGGGATCTAGGTGTGTCGTTGATGATACGTTGAAACCTTCTGCTCAGTGTGCTGCTGCGGCTAAGAAAGCAAATAGAATGTTAGGTATATTAGGAAAGGAAAGGAAAAAAAATGAGGATGTTATAATGCCTTTGTATCGCTCCATGGTGCAACCGCACCTCGAATATTGTGTTCAATTCTGGTCGCCGCATCTCAAAAAAGATATAGTGGAATTAGAAAAGGTGCAGAGAAGGGCGACGAAAAAGATAAAGCGGATGGGACGACTTCCCTATGAAGAAAGGCTAAAGCTGCTAGAGCTCTTCAGCTTGGAGAAAAGGCGGCTGAGGGGAGATATGTAGAGGTCTATAAAATAATGAGTGGAGTTGAACGGGTAGATGTGAAGCGTCTGTTCATGCTTTCCAAAATTACTAGGACTAGGGGGCATGCGATGAAGCTACAATGTTGTAAATTTAAAACGAATCGGAGAAACATTTCTTCGCTCAACGTGTAATTAAACTCTGGAATTCGTTGCCAGTGAAAGTGGTAAAGGCAGTTGAAAATTAAACACTTACTGAAAGCCTCTTAGCTTCCTTCACCGCTGTTCAAGCAGTCTGCACAAAATGGCGCCTGATTTTATAAATGCTCATTAATGCACAGCAAAAATCATTGGTTGAAATGTCTTAAAGGGATATCACCCTACCCTGAGTGTTTTAATAGATCTTAAAGGGGTATCGCCCTACACTGACCCTACACTGAGTGTTTTTAAAAGAATGTGGCCCACTGAATCATAGTGTTGAGACCTTTAGGCTCTAAAGATTTTAACATAAAGATCCAATATTGCTCTACTTGCAGGAGATGCTTGGCTCTATCACCTCCTCTGATGTCAGACCTGATTTGTTCAATCGCAAAGCAGTTAAACTGTGAAAATTTGTGTTTAGCGACATTTGTTTCATTCTTGTATTGCCTCAGATGTTATAGCCAGGTCCATTAGAGCAGCATGCAGGTCCCTAGAGTAGTATAGTGATGGGTGTGGAGCACTGTAGATAGGTGAACCCAGGTCCATATCTTCCTCTACCTATTACACTTGTGCAAGAAACTGTGAGCCCTCCAGAACTCACCAGAAACCCACTGTACTAACATATAGGTGTCCCCTTCACCCATAAGGACTATTGTAGTGGTGTACAGTTGGGGTAGTGGGTTTTGGGTTGATTTTGGAGGGCTGAGCAGACAAGGGAGCAATGGTGATATGTGTATCTGGGAGCATTTATATGATGTCTACAGCACTGCCTGCTAGGGGCACCATTCAGCTAAAATGATGGCACTCCTACTTCCCAATGGCTTGATTTTATAAGTTTTTTTGCTTTTCCTTTTTTTTTTTGTTGAAAATGGCCTGAAAAAATAAATGCACATAGCACAAGACCTTGCTACAAATGGTATTTTTGGAAAAAAAAAAAAAAAAGATAAACATTTTGCATTTTCGAAAATGGCCATATTTCTTATTCGGAATTTGGACATTTAGCGCAAAATGTCCAAAGTCCAGTTTAGATGTCATATCGAAAATGCCCTTCATTGTAACTTTTTTTTTAATTCATAAATTTGAGACATTCTTGCAGTTGTGCAAAAAAGATGTTTTTTCTAAAAAATCTAGAATTCTTTGAGATGCTCACCCTATCCTTGAAGCTAGGGGGTCCATTAGCAGAATTCTGCATAGCAGCATTGTTGTCCTTTGTGCACGATCTAGTAGCACACTGAGGGAGAGAACACAAAGTTCCCATTTTCTGTTGTAGAGAGCCAAATTAAATAATGCTTTTTTTTTTCTAGACATGAAGGATGTTATTGGTTATACATTTTGTAGAACTTACGAGGGATTTTGGCCAGTTTTCAATTCCCTTTTCTCAAGAGAGCAAACGGTTCACCAATAATTTGCTAGCTGTTAACAAAAGGCCTCTCCTCCACGAGAATAGTGCTTCTGGTCTATGTTCAAAACATCTGCCATCTGAAAATCTGACTTGTACATATGTGAGGAAGCCTGCGTTTTTCTGCTTCATTAGAAGACCAAGGGCTAACTGATGGGCTATACAAGAATAGCCCTGAAAGTGTTTTCATAGATATGCTTGGATGCAAATGAAATGGATCATTGTCAAAAAATATTAATTGTCAGAACAAATTGGAGACAAATATACTGTATGCATTTTTGAGAAAAATCTGGTAAAGGCAATCTCCTGGGTTTTGTAGTATTTTTTCACATCATTTAAATGTTCTTTCTAAATGTGAGAATAAAATAAAAGGATAACGTGCTGTGCCATGTATTGAAACTGATGATGTATGCTGTTTGACTTTAAATGTGTTTTGCCATCCTTGGAAAAATCACACTGGTAGCAGTACAATGGTTTTAATTAATGAATTGGAGAGTATCAAATGTGCTGAATCAGGTTTATTGATATAATTATCACTAGAACAGAAAAGAAAAAATCTGTCAGAGTTGTGGAAATGGCTCACCACTTCAAATCCATCCACATTCCTTGAAGAGCTTTCTCAAGTTTAAAAAATATATATTTTATAAGGGGTATTTTTTACTAAACTGAGGTAAAAAGTGGCCTTAGCACATCCTTATTTGGTTTTTCCTCCCATATGCTAAGGCCACAGCTGTAAAAATGGCCTTTTTGTATTAATGGTCCTGTACTAATGTTCCTAAATCTATACAATGTATACTATACACCAGACAATAGGCAATTCAAACAAAGCTTCAATGATTTTGAACACTTTCACATAAAAACAAAGAGGAAAACGCATCAGTAGACCCCTGCTATCTCATACAGTCATAGACATTTGGGGTTCTATTGTGATCATAACCTGTAGGAGTTGCTTGTTTTAGATAGGCTGTTTAAGTGTCTGTATACCATGTCTCCGTAATACATAAAAGGTCTAGATTATGTGTTAAGGTTAAGTCTTATATAAGGTGATGTTTTCTTGAGCTGTGCGTGCATTAAGAAGACCTATTCTTATAGGAGGCTTAGGAGGGGCTTGAGAGTCTACAGAGTGGGTAGATTGAACTAATGAGAGTTGCCTTACCTGTATAGTGCGTATGTGGCAAGATGGCTGGGGAGGGCTTCAGCCCCAGATAACGGGAATTGGCTGGGACAGGCACATGAGAAGAAGGTCAAGAAAAGACTGTTGGCATGAAACCGCAAAGGGAAAAACTCCATAACTGAGGGTGCGAACTCAGGGTTATATTGGGGCTTCACCTGCTCAGCAGCATCAACTGATTGTCTTGCAGGAGCCTCTGTTGCTGTTCCACATGTTTTCATTTGCTCACTTTCGGCAGCATTGATTGCTCCCTCCTGCAAAGGATGCTAGGCCTCAGGGCTGGAGAACTCACTCTCAGTTGCAATAGAGGGGATCACGGGTCCAGGCTCAATATTACATCTGACCCAAGAGACCGGTCCAGTCCTCCCTCAGTTGCTCCAAGTATAATAGGCATTCTTATGAACTGTTTTGCTACTCCACAGTTTGAGTCACAAACTCATCATTTGGGTCAGCATCAGGCATGACAGGAGACTGGGAGGGGTTGTTCAACTGTCTGCCCTTTCACTTGCCCTTGTGTCTTATCAACTCCACGTGACATTATTCCCTTTCTCAAGCCACTATATATCTTAAAACCACTTCTCATTTTGCACTCTTGTCAATGTACCAGCCATTTTATCTTCTACCCTCTCTTCTGCTGTTGAACTTCAGAATTGTCTTACTTTCATTCAGCCATCTCCATTCCCTCTGAGTCCATCTAATTTTTAACACTGTCATCATTTCCCCCTATTTTTCCCATGTTCTCCTGCTCCTTCTCCACTCTTAGCTGGATGTCACAACCCTCAGGTCGCTGTAGTGTGTGAGCCCTTGTGCCCTTTCCCTAAGGTAGGAATAGGCGATCTACAAGATTGAGGTACTTCACCTGCAGGCACCCCACTTCTCCCCAGAGGTTGAGCCCCCAGTTTCGGGTGGCCAACGGGACTTTGGAGGAGGAGCAGCAGAGAGACCAGTGGGCAGGTCTGAGGCACAGAATGCGGAGCTGAACAAGGAGTGGAAGGAACGAGTATCACTATCCACCCAGCAGGACAAGGACAAGGTCCAGGCATATCCCAAGACAAAGAGTAGAAAAGATCATTAGATAACTGGGTAAGGTATCAGGCTGGCAGAAAGTCAGGTCAGTGTTGGTATCCGGGCAAGTTTCAAAACGGGCAGCAAGGCAGATGGAGAATAGTGCACCAAGACCTACAAACACGAATAGTAGCTAAGGTACCAGGCAACGATCCAAGGCCACAGGTAAGGTTGAGGGTATCTGACATCATCTGGAGCGCAGGGAACAGCCCGGTGATGAGCAGCATGGTGTGGACCAGTGTGAGAGGCATGCATGCACGACAGCAGGAAGACAGCATGAGTGCACCACTCACGGCTGGGACGGCATGCTGCTCTGGTAAGGCGCTGCCATGACACTGGGGATATTAGTCCCAATCCTGTCACTAAAAGGCAACTCACACCCCACCTGTGCAGATCAAACCACAACCCTTCTAATTATATTCCTATTCCTCTCTTTCCTCCCTCTTCTCTTCCTTTCTCATGTGCCCTGTGACATGTCCACTCTGTGTCCAACTAGCTTTCCTACATTCATGACCTCTCTATCATCTCACACTCTGCATCGTCTTGCTGTTCCCGAGACCCTTCTTCACTGGCTGCCCTCTGTCAGAGTGGTTACTTTTTCTCCCATACACCTCACTCAGTTGACCTGTGCACTGTTAGTAGGTTGCTTTATCTTGCCTTCCTGTAGTTTGCAACCTCTTCTTCCAGTTAGTCTCACTCCTTTTCTTCATTTGAGGTGCACTCCAGCCACCTATTCACTGTATTTCCTCTGTAGATAGCTGTCATTTATCCACTCCCTAATGAGCAATCTTCTTCCTTTCTAACTGATTTTGACACTTGAGTTTCCTTCTTTCTTGAGCCATCTTCCTCTTCCCTTATTTTTGGGGACTTTAAATATTCATGCTGATAACCCCTCTGACTCCTATGCCTCAAAGTTTGTGCTTTAACCTTCTCATACAACCTCCAGCTACAGTGTACTCTACTATTACTACACATAGCATGGCCATTCTCTCAACCTTGTCTTTTTCTCTAGCTGTTTGCACCCAAACTTCTCCACCTCAGTTATTACTCTGCTCAACCATCATCTAATAACTTTCATAGTTAGCCACCCTCATCCACAGTCTTGTCCAATCACCACCAACATATTTAGGAGTCTTGAGGCTATTGACTTTTGGCAATCTCTCATCTCTCCTTTCATCCACTGTGTTATCCAAGTTTTTCAGTGAGGCACTCTGTTCCTTTAACACTGCGCTTTCCCCTGCGTTGGACACTCTCACTCCTCCCATCCCCAGTCCAGCAAGGCATACCAAACCCCTGACCTCAGGTGATGAGAGTGTGGATAAGGGTGTGGATAGTCTGAACAGGAGAGGTGAATTTGAGAAATAAAGATTTGTTTTGAAAAATAAGCTGTACTGTATCAGTGCACTATTTATTCCAAATGTTGTTGAAATGTAAGAAATATCTTTGGAGAGGATAAAGATATCTGTAAGATAAAAAGAAGGGATGTATGGGCTAAAAATAGCCTTATTTACTTTGAAGCGAGATTACTTTTGATTTTTAAACATTTTAATGTAAAGTTTATTTATACATTTATACCCCACATTATTCTGAACATACTTGAGTTCAAAGTGGCTTACAATAAATAAAACAACAGGCAAGGTTTACAATACCATAAACAAAATATCAAGTAAGAGCAGAGTAGCACAAATAAGATACAATAAGAATTAAATAATAAACCATTGATGGCCAGTTGCAATCTAACACACGCCATCAATGGGTAGAAACCTCTCAAGGAAAGCTTTCAGCCTTTTGCAAAATACCAATAATCAGGCTGGCCCTTGGTTGCCATTAGCAGTGAGTTCCACCACTTAGCACCTTGGTATGTAAAGTCTGCAGAGTGAACTGACTTATAGCGCACTCTCTTGAAATCTGGAAGATGAAGTTTAAGGTAGTCCCTAGAATCAATAAGTCATATTGCATATGAGAATAGTTATTAAGGGCTGCATGTAATTTGGTATCATGCCATATAATATTTGAAAGACAAAACACATAATTTAAAAATAATCCTGGCTTTAATGGGTAACCAGTGCAATTTACCTAAAAAGGGAGTGGCTTGATCAAAATGCAATACCTTGAGGACAAGCATAGCTGTTGTATTTTGGGCCATTTGGAGCCATTTTAGGACACCCTCCTAACATCCAGGTTAGATGGAAATCAGTAATCAAACTGAGTTAAAACCAAGGATTGAACTAACAATCTAAAGATGTCAGGTGAGAAATATGATCTGATTCTCCTCAGCTTCCAAAGAGACTTCAATGATTTTTTCACTACTGAGGAAACCTGAGGCTCAAACATGTGGTCTCTGTCAACTAATACACCCAGCACCCTAAGTGTAGTGTCTAGGGGTATGCACTGTCAGTGGTAAAATTATTATATACAATGGTTGAATGGGTTGGTTAGTCTTACCTCTAATTTAAATTTTAAATTTGGAAGCCCAGGATTCCAACAAATCAAGACCAAGCCTAATCTAAAGCATTTCTTGTGAAATTTAACTACAGGGTGCAGATGAGGATATCTGTTTACCATAGCTAAATTGTGAAAAATGGATACTACTAACGGGAGCGGTTTTTCAGGATAGCAAATGAGGGCCTACGAGTGTAATTGCATAACAGAGAATGATTATAGTGGTTTATTTTCAAAGCACTTAGACTTACAAAGTTCCATAGGTTACTATGCAACTTTGTAAGTCTAAGTGCTTTGAAAATGATCCACATAATATTATGATATTGGGGACATGACTTTTCTACCTTTTGTTTTAATTGAATAGATTTTTTGCATGTAACAGACATCTTGGTTAAAACAGTTCATAAATTCGCCAACGTAACATAGCAAGACAACTGAATATTCAGTTCTTATCTTTCTCTATTTCTATCCCAACTTCTTCTCCTTCTTCCTCTTCCTTTCATATGTACATTTTAATATGGTGCTTGTAATTATTCCAGCTCCAGCAGCTGGAATTGTGTTTCTGATGCTGCTGTAAAGAATTTATTTTCATTTGTATAAGTGCAGTCATGAAATTCCTCCTGTGACTTCACTGGAGTTACTACAGAGAGTTAAATTCCCACAACAGTATAAGAAACCCAGCTCTAGCTGTTGCGGTTGGAACACAATAAAAGCACCATGTTAATGTTTATAGAAAAGCCAAGAAAGAAAGACATACTGTTTCCAGAATTATAGCTACCTCTGGTAAATGATTCCATGCTTCATTTACAGTAGCATTCTTTACATAAAAAAAATGTGTATATATATATATATATATAATATAGAGAGAGAGAGAGAGAGAGAGAGGAGAGAGAGAGAGAGAGAGATTCCCTTCTCAATGTGTATATTAAAAAACGTCCTGTGAAACCCCTTTTTATAAAATGCAGATTTTGGAGGTCATTTTAGAAGCCTATAGTGGCATTTCCACATGGAGATTGCATACACCTATAAAGGATGATTTTAGAATGCTGCTGTTTACACATGTAGATACCCTTGATGCACAGATTTAAACAGGGCTGGTTCTGGATGTGGTTTGGATAGGACAATGGGAATTCATATATAGTTCAAAAATTTCCCTGTCAGCTTTTCCATCTGCTCTAAGGCACACATAAGTCTAGTCAAAATGCTTGTTTTGGCCAGGGCTTAAAACAGATGATGGTAGGCATTTGTACTGGCAATCTGTTGCTTTATTTAGGGTGTAATTTTTTTTTTTAATTGCCATTTGTTTCCTAATGGGCTTCACCAGTATTTCCCAAGTCCAGTCCTGGAGTACCCCTTGCCAGTCAGGTTTTCAGGATATTCATAATGAGTATGCATGAACTTGATTTGCATATACTGCTTCCATTATCATGCAAGTTTATTTATCATTTGATCTACCACCTACTGGGCAACATTATAATAATGGGTGATTTCAATTACTCCAATATTGGCTGGATAAATGTTAAATCAGGGAGCAGTAGGGAGGTAAAATTCCTAGTTGTAATAAATGACTGCTTCTTGGAGCAACTGGTTCATAAACCAACAAGAAGGGGAGCTATTTTAGATCTAGTCCTTAGTGGAATGCAGGGCATAGAACGAGAGGTAACAGTGTTGGATCTGCTGGGAATCAGTGATTTTAACATGATCAAATTGGAGCTGATATGTGGAGTGAAGTCACTGAGGAAATCTACTGTAGCAGCATTTAATTTTTGAAAGAGACATGGACATTGTTTAAAAATGCCATCATGGAAGCCCAGACCATATGTATTCCACATATTAAAAAAGGTGGAAAGAAGAGCACCTGACAGCCAGCATGGCTAAAGGGTGAAGTGAAAGAGACTATTAGAGCCCAAAGAACACATAAGTCTAGTTAAAATGTTTGATTTGGCCAGGGCTTGAAACAAATGATAGGCGTTTATGCTTGGCACTCTGTTGCTTTACTTAGGGTCTAAATAGAAGAACATCTTTCAAAGAATGGAAAAAGGATCTAAATGAAGAAAATAGATGCAATATAGTACCGTCAAGCTAGATACAAAACATTGATAAAGAAGAATATGAAGAAAAACGATAACTCATAGTAATGCCTTTCTCAGGTACATCAGAAGCAAAACTCCTGTGAGGGAATCCATGAGACTGTTAGATTATGAAGGAGCAAAAGAGGCATTCTGGGAGGACAATGCCATAACAGAGAGATTGAATTAATTCTTTGCTTTGATCTATATGAAAAGATGTAAGAGATTTACAGTGGGGGAAATAAGTATTTGATCCCTTGCTGATTTGTAAGTTTGCCCACTGACAAAGACATGAGCAGCCCATAATTGAAGGGTAGGTTATTGGTAACAGTGAGAGATAGCACATCACAAATTAAATCCGGAAATCACATTGTGGAAAGTATATGAATTTATTTGCATTCTGCAGAGGGAAATAAGTATTTGATCCCCCACCAACCAGTAAGAGATCTGGCCCCTACAGACCAGGTAGATGCTCCAAATCAACTCGTTACCTGCATGACAGACAGCTGTCGGCAATGGTCACCTGTATGAAAGACACCTGTCCACAGACTCAGTGAATCAGTCAGACTCTAACCTCTACAAATGGCCAAGAGCAAGGAGCTGTCTAAGGATGTCAGGGACAAGATCATACACCTGCACAAGGCTGGAATGGGCTACAAAACCATCAGTAAGACGCTGGGCGAGAAGGAGACAACTGTTGGTGCCATAGTAAGAAATGGAAGAAGTACAAAATGACTGTCAATCGACAAAGATCTGGGGCTCCACGCAAAATCTCACCTCGTGGGGTATCCTTGATCATGAGGAAGGTTAGAAATCAGCCTACAACTACAAGGGGGAACTTGTCAATGATCTCAAGGTAGCTGGACCACTGTCACCACGAAAACCATTGGTAACACATTACGACATAACGGATTGCAATCCTGCAGTGCCCGCAAGGTCCCCCTGCTCCGGAAGGCACATGTGACGGCCCGTCTGAAGTTTGCCAGTGAACACCTGGATGATGCCGAGAGTGATTGGGAGAAGGTGCTGTGGTCAGATGAGACAAAATTGAACTCTTTGGCATGAACTCAACTCGCCGTGTTTGGAGGAAGAGAAATGCTGCCTATGACCCAAAGAACACCGTCCCCACTGTCAAGCATGGAGGTGGAAATGTTATGTTTTGGGGTGTTTCTCTGCTAAGGGCACAGGACTACTTCACCGCATCAATGGGAGAATGGATGGGGCCATGTACCGTACAATTCTGAGTGACAACCTCCTTCCCTCCGCCAGGGCCTTAAAAATGGGTCGTGGCTGGGTCTTCCAGCACGACAATGACCCAAAACATACAGCCAAGGCAACAAAGGGTGGCTCAGGAAGAAGCACATTAGGGTCATGGAGTGGCCTAGCCAGTCACCAGACCTTAATCCCATTGAAAACTTATGGAGGGAGCTGAAGCTGCGAGTTGCCAAGCGACAGCCCAGAACTCTTAATGATTTAGAGATGATCTGCAAAGAGGAGTGGACCAAAATTCCTCCTGACATGTGTGCAAACCTCATCATCAACTACAGAAGACGTCTGACCGCTGTGCTTGCCAACAAGGGTTTTGCCACCAAGTATTAGGTCTTGTTTGCCAGAGGGATTAAATACTTATTTCCCTCTGCAGAATGCAAATAAATTCATATACTTTCCACAATGTGATTTTCCGGATTTAATTTGTGATGTGCTATCTCTCACTGTTACCAATAACCTACCCTTCAATTATGGGCTGCTCATGTCTTTGTCAGTGGGCAAACTTACAAAATCAGCAAGGGATCAAATACTTATTTCCCCCACTGTACCTGTACCAGAAATGGTTTTCAAGGGTGAAGATGCAGAGGACCTGAAAGAAATCTCAGTGAACCTGGAAGATGTACTGAGCCAAATCAACAAGTGATAAATCACCTGGACTGGATGGCATACACCCCAGGGTACTGAAATAACTCAAACATGAAATTGCTGTTCTGCTGTTAGTGATCTGTAACCTGTCATTGATATCATCCATAGTACCTGGAGGGTGGCCAATGTAACACCAATTTTTAGAAATGGTTCCATGGGTGCTCAAGGAAATTACAGACCAGTAAACCTGACTTCAGTGCTGGGCAAAATAGTGGAAACTATTATAAAGAATAAAATTATGGAACACATAGACAAACATGGTTTAATGAGACAGAGTCAGCATGGGTTCAGCCAAGGGAAGTCTGGTCTCACCAATTGCTTCATTTCTTTGAAGGCATGCATAAACATGTGGATAAAGATGAGCCAGTTGATGTAGTGTATCTATATTTTCAGAAAACTTTTGATAAAGTTCCTCATGAGAGACTCCTGAGAAAATTAATGAGTCATGGGATAGGAGGCACTGCCCTTCCGTGGATTAGGAATTAATGCCCTTGCTCCTGTCTTGATGATCAGGCCATCTAAAATTGTTGCTGAGATCTCTAGTGCCTTGTCTGACCACTAGTGGTATTACTGCGATATTACAAGAAGGTAGACAAAAACAGTTATAGTCAGCTCACAAAACGTCCAAGAAGCAAAACAGCAAGCTGCATCAATATTTCTGACATCCTTTATTGTGAACAGCAAAAATTACACAACATGGTACCATGTTTCACCATGCGGCTGCTTCAAACACAATTAAAAACACATATATGTCGACAGTAATAAATAGATTATAGCAACAAACTAATAATACATTTAAAAGTTTTACAACATACAAGCTATAAATTTATAAATCATAACTCACATATTGGAAAATTAAGGGGCCTTTTTACTAAGAGGTGTTAGAATCTGGATTTAGCGCTTCTTAATGCAAACTTTCCTGTGGACTAAACACCAGATTTTAGCACCGCACAATTTAAGACATTTTGATTTTTTTTCAGGTCATACACTATATTCACTTTAGTGTACATTATCTGTAAAATGTTACGTGGGAGCACTTACCGCCTTCTGTTTAGAAGGCATTAAGTGCTCCCGTGTTAACTGAGCATTGCTAGATAGATCAATATAAGCAATATGCAATTACAGCAGTAAAAATATTCAACTAACAATACGAAGTATGGCATGGAGGCATATTTTCAAAGCACTTAGCCTTCCAAAGTTCCATAGGTTTCTATACTACTTGCAATGTCACACAATACGTAATAGAACATTATAATGGTAGTGAAGGGTAAGACAAAGTTGTAACATATAGATGGGTAAGAAGTAGGAAGAGTTAGAAAGTTAAGGTGACTGATTTGAAGAAAGTTGCACATGAGGTCAGAGAGATGGTTAAATATTATCTCAGCTAGGGTAGGAGGTGGATAAACATGTCCCGCTGCAGTAAATGTGCAGCCCGAGTCAATCCTTGTGTGTGTGTGAGTGAGACTAACAAGTTAGTTACTTCTTCCAAGATTTCAACTGCTTCCTAAAGTAGAGATAGTCTTGTTTAAGCGAAGCCTTTCACTCAATGCATGCCAGGAGGTGGGGCTATTCCAGAGAAGGCTCGCTTGCAGGTATCACATCGTGTAATGTCTTTTGGAGAGAGTGTGGTTAGTGAAGTCCTTGGGAGGACCTTAGTGTCCTTGGCGGTGTGTGGAGGATCATCGCTATTTTTCAGGTACTCAGGGCCATTTCTTTCAGGGCCTTGAGATCAGACATACGTTTTAAATGTAGCCCTGTATTGTACTGGAAGCCAATGAAGCTTTGTAAAAATGGTGGGGTTGTGATGTGGTCCATTGCTTGCACCTTCTATGAGTCTTGCTGCTGCATTCGAATCACTGGAGCTGGTGCGGGCCCTTTGTAGTCAGACATTGTAGTGATTTCAGTAATCCAGTCTTGATGTTACCATGGCATGCACAACTGGGATAAGATATTTCCCTTCTCATGTATGGGAGAGGTAGCGTAGCTGTCGCAAATAGTAGAAGCAGCTCTTGAATGTTGCTTGGATTTGGGAATCAGAGTAAGTGTTGAATCTAACTGTATTCCAAGGTTCCTGACTTGTGATTTGAGGTGGGCGTCAGACTTCCCAAAGGGTTTTTGATGTTGGGTATGTATCCACTTGTGTTAGGGATCTAGAGAAGCTCGGTTTACTTGGGTTCAGGCAAAGTTTGTTGTGTTTAGCCCATTCTTGAATTGAACGTTAAACAGGTAATCAGTTTTTAAAGGCTGTAGGTAATGGGCAGGAGTAGCTGCACATCATCCACATAGATATAGAACTGAGTGTCCTTGACAGAATCAGCTCAGCTAGTGGCTTGAGGTAGATACTGAACAGAATAGGGAACAAGTATCGATCCTTGTGGTACCCCACAGGTCAGTGTCTATGGTGGTGATGAGTTGCTGCCAAACATTATGGATTGTTGCCTGTCTGATAGATAGGATGTGAACCAGGCAAGTACTGTTCCATCGTACCTGTTTCTGTAGTTGTTCTAGCAAGAATATCATGATCCACAGTGTCAAAAGCTGCTGATAAATCTAGCAGTACTAACATTGAGGCAAATCCTTTGTCTCAGTTTCTGATGAGATCATGTAGGCAGGGATACAAGGACTGTTTATGTTCCATACTGGGTCTGAATCCAGATTGACATTGATCTAGGCAGTAGACTCTTTTCTAGCCATCAGTAAGTTGAACACAGACTGTTTGTCTAAGAGTTTCCCTAGAAACGGGATGGTTGGATACTGCCTGTAACTTTGACGTTTGTTCTGGTCAAAGTTGTTTTTCTTCAGCAGAGGGTGAACCACTGCCATTTTAATGCTGTTGGTAGTTGCCCATTAGAAAGAGACATGTTCACAATCAATTTTGTGCGCCTTCTATAAGGCCCATACTGCCTGCTGTACTATCTTTCATGGGCAGGGATCGAGGGAGCAGGAATAATGCAGCATATGGTATACACCACAGCCACATTATTCAGTTATATAGTAATGTCATGCAAAGCATGCAGATGCATGCTAACAGCTCATTGCTATGTAACCCCATTAGATTGTAAGCTCTGTCGAGCAGGGACTGTCTCTTCATGTTCCAATGTACAGCGCTGCGTACGTCTAGTAGCGCTATAGAAATGATAAGTAGTAGTAGTAGTAGGTACCCTCATAATAATGTGTGTTATGGTAATATAACACATATAGTGCTATTTAACGTGTTTAGGGGCAAATAACCGCACGTTAGGGCCATAGCACACTTTTAAAAAATATCCCCCTAAATGTTCTAGAGGAGGCTTGCCCAAGGTTCAGTCCCCGAGGGCTTCAAACTGGTTAGGTTTTCAGAATATCCATATAAGTACTAAACGAGTTAGCGTGCTGGAACTGGTGCATACAATTTATATCTTACTTCTAATGCCAGTCAAAGAATACAAAAATCATTAAACATTTATAATATTCTCCATCTTTACTGTATAGTTAGTGCAATAAACACTTTCATGGGGAATACTTCCTGCGTGTACTACATAGACACAAAATCAAACCTAATGTATATATAACACCTAATTAACATCACTACCAACCATTCATACCTCAATGGAGCTTATTGCCACCACTCTTTTACTCAAATACAATGCAATACAAAATGACCATCTTGGGCAGAACAATTGTCCTGAACCAGTCCGTAACAAAGTTACGCTTTCTTTGACAAAGAAACACCACTTATCTTCTAAAAAAGTGATGCTGCATTTGTAATCCCCAAAAAGTCTTGTCTTTGAGCAGTGCAATTTTCATATGCTGACTTATTTTCCTTGTCATCAAGCAGATGAAGCCATTACATATGGGGTTGGGTCCATCAACCAGCAGGGGGAGATAGAGAACACGTCAATTTTCACAGTGCCTCATGGCCAGCTGCTCCACTGCCTCTTCAGTATTCTCTATCTCCCCAAGCAGGGTGGCTGCAGTTTCTTCGAGCTCCATCAAAAATCTGCCTGGGGGTGGCTCCTGGCTTGCCAGTTGTTAGCCGGGGTGTTAGAGGCTGTAGCAGCTTCACTTTGAAGGCACATAGGTCAGCCCTTTCCCTTCCTTACCCATGCCCCCGTGATGTGGACATATTAGCTTGCTTTTTCCCTGTCCTTTCCCACTCAGTGGATGCGGCACATTGGTTCGCCTTTCCCTGCCTTTCCCACTTATCTGAGCCTCTGGAGTGTTTTTATTTACCTCTTTTGCCACAGCGTTAAAAATAAATAAATAAATATTAAAGTCGCGTCGCGCTTTAGTGGCAGCGATCTTGGAAAAGAGGTTTTTTTCTTGAGATTCTTCTGCAGGACCGGAGCTGTGATACTCGGTCTAGTGAGGTAAGAGTGTTTCTGACTCCTCCGGGGTGGGCCCGTGATCGGGACGTTTTTGGTGCGAACCACCATTTTTGAATTTTACCGCCGTTTTGCGTCGATGGCTGCGGAGCACCGTAAAGCGCTGTTCTAAATGTGGCAAGCGCAAATCAGCAGCGGGGCTCTGTAATTCGTGCTGTACAGGTGGTAGAGCCAGCCCGAGCATGGCGAGCGGCGATCTTTTGCGCTCTGAGCTGGCAGTGGACGCCATTTTGGATTTTCCAAAGGCGTGGCCTCCGTTGTGACGGAGAGCCCTGAATCCAGGGGGAGGGAGGTCCTCTGAGTGAGGCTAATAATAGAGCTGATAGCCCTGGGCAGGATCCGGGCGGTCAGTGAGCGGTTTTCTCCCCTGATTTTGTTTTATGCTGCATAGGGCTACATGCTTAAAAGAGCTCTTCCACAGGGTTCTTCGGACCCTCTGCCTGCCCCCCCCCCCCCACCTGGTGGATCCTGGCCTTTTGGAGTTGGCTTTGCATGTTTCTTATCCTTTCTGATAAACGCAGAAGGGCTAATTCCCCTTCTGAGTGTGGCACACCCCCCTTTTCTCCCCTGTGGTCGGCTATGAGGAGTCTGAGGGGGTCCTGGCAGGAACTGCTATGGCTGAGGAGAGCCAGAGTCGGGGTGCAGAATTGCCACAGGAGCTTGATGGTTCCGTCTGCGGTGAGGATTTTCCACCGCGAGGAGCTGCCAGCGCTTATTTCAGATGCCTCTAGATTGAAGATCCCTCTAGATTGAAGATCCTGGGAGTGGCACAGCCTCCTCTGGTAGTCCAGGATGGCTAGTACCAGAAAGCCTGCTTGAGCCTTTCCTTTGCATGACTCCATCCAAGAGCTTATTTCAGCTCAATGGGCTGACCCCGAGGGACCTTTGAAGGTTGCCAGGGCTATGGGGCAATTATACCCTCTGAGTGAGGAATATTTGCTCGCTTTGCAATGCCTAGAGTGGATGCCCTGGTCACGGCTGAGACAAAGAGAACTACCCTCCCTGTTGAAGGAGGTGTTGCCCTGAAGGATATTCAAGACCGCAGGCTTGATTCAGCTCTGAAACGGTCCTTTGATTTGGCAGGTCTCACTGTTAGGGGCGTCTGCATGCAGTTGTTATGCTGCTAGTAGCCTGCCTGGCTTGGTTACAGCAGGCAGTGGAACAGCCCGGTGATGGAGCGGAGACCTTATCTTGAAGTGGCTCCGCGGATGGAGTCGGCCTTGTCCTTTTTGGCTGACGCCCTTTATGATATGGTCAGAGCTTCGGCTAAACAAATGGCTGTAGCAGTGGCAGCTCGCCGCACTCTTTGGCTACGACATTGGGCGGCGGACATGGCCTCTAAGTAAAGGTTGGTGAAGTTGCCACTTTCAAGGCCTTCTCCTGTTTGGTGAGGAGCGGGAAAACATTGTTAAAGGCCTGGGGGATTCCAAACCTCAGCGCTTGCCTGAAGATAGGCCGAAGCCTTCCTCTAAGGGTCAGGCGGTCCGCTCCTCTTACAGACCTCGCTTCCGTGAGCTAGAAGGTACCGCCCGGGGCGTGCTGCTGGGTTCACTTCGCGTGCCCGCTTTCAGCAGAGAAACTCCTTCGCTCGGACAAATCCGTTCCGCAGCTGCCGGTTCAAGGCCTGGAGTTCAGGGGCGACCCTCTCAATGATGTGCGCCGGCCCCCTCCTCGTTTCCTGTCATCGGAGGAAGACATAAATACATAAGTAATGCCATACTGGGAAAAGACCAAGGGTCCATCAAGCCAGCATCCTGTCCACTAGAGCGACCAATCCAGGCCAAGGGCACCTGGCAAGCTTCCCAACGTACAAACATTCTATTTTTCAAGGAGTGGGCCAAATCTCCGTAGATCAGTGGGTCTTGAACCTGATCAGACGGATACCGAATAGATTCGATGCCCCGGTGAGAGACGTGTTTATGGAGTCCCGATGCGGTTCTGCCACCAAACGAGCGGCGGTAGGGGAGACTTTGCACAGTCTGTGCCGGATAGGGGCTGTGACCCCGGTGCCTCCACCTACCCTCCTCTCTTCCTTCCCGTTCACATTAATTGATTTGATTTGCTTACTTTATTTATTTTTGTCTATTAGATTGTAAGCTCTTTGAGCAGGGACTGTCTTTCTTCTATGTTTGTGCAGTGCTGCGTATGCCTTGTAGCGCTATAGAAATGCTAAATAGTAGTAGTAGTAGTAGTAGTAGCCTCCCGCCGAACAAGGTCTAGGCCGCTACTCCATTTACTTTGTGGTGCCACGAAAAAGGGCGGGTCCTTTTCGCCCGATCCTGGACTTAAAGAGCTAAACAAGTCCTTAAGAGTGCGGCATTTTCACATGGAAACCCTGCGCTCTGTCATTGTACAGCCAGAGAATTTCTCACGTCTCTGGACCTGAAAGAAGCTTTCTTGCACATACCAATTTTGGCCCTCGCACCAGAAGTTTCTGCGTGTTTGCGGTGTTGGGAAAACATTTCCAGTTTTGGGCCTTGCCTTTTGGCCTCACCACAGCTCCCCAAACCTTCTCCAAGGTAATGGTGGTAGTAGCTGCCTTTCTCAGGCGAGAGGGTATCCGGGTTCACCCGTACCTAGACGACTGGCTCATCAGAGCAGACTCAGAAAAAGAGAGTCATCTAGCTACAGCCAGAGTGGTTTCAGTCCTTCAATCTCTGGGCTGGGTCGTCAATATGGCCAAAAAGTTACTTGACCCCCTCGCAATCTCTAGAATATTTGGGGGCCAGGTTCGACACAGCTTCGGGCTATGTGTTTCTTCCCAAGCAAGGCGGTGCAAGCTTCAGAATCAGGTCCGTCTGCTCCTGAGGATGCCCCGCCCGCGAGCTTGGGACATTGTCCAGCTGTTGGGATCGATGATGGCCACCTTGGAAGTGGTGCCATGGGCGAGAGCGCACCTGAGACCTCTACAGTATTCTCTACTTCAACGATGTATCTCAGGATTATCAGTGCAGACTTTCTTGGCTCCCTGCGGCCCGCCCTCAGTATGGAGTGGTGGCTCTCGGACAGCATGTTGCGGCGGGGAATGCCGCTGGCGCTCCCCGATTGGTGCCTAGTGGTGACAGATGCCAGCCTGAAGGGCTGGGGTGCACATTGCCAGGGGGAAGCATGCCCAGGGTCGGTGGACGCCCGACGAGTCGGAGTGGTCTATCAACCGCCTAGAGTTGAAAGCGGTGTTTCAGGCTCTTCTGGCCTTTCAAGTGACCCTGGAAGGATTGGCTGTCCGAGTGATGTCGGACAACACGACAGCAGTGGCCTACATAAATCGACAAGGCGGCACTCAGTGCAGAGCTCTAGCCGTGCAGGCCGAACAAATTTGCCACTGGGCCGAGCTGCATCTACAGTCCCTGTCAGCAGCTCACATTGCAGGTCAGAGCAACGTGCAAGCCGACTATCTAAGCAGGCATCAGATCGATCCAGCGGAGTGGGAAACTAGCAGACGATGTATTCCTGCAGATATGTGCCAAATGGGGCAAGCCAGTGATGAATCTTATGGCGACCAGTTCCAATGCCAAAGTCCTGTGCTTCTTCAGCAGAAGGAAGATCCTCACTCTGCTGGGTGGATGCCTTGGCTCACCCTGGCCACTGGGCTTGCTGTATGTCTTCCCTCCGTGGCCCTTGATAGGGCGAGTGCTCCTGCGGATTCGGCTGAATCCAGGAGAAGTGATGCTCATTGCCCTGGATTGGCCCAGGAGGCCTTGGTATGCAGACCTCCGACAGATGCTGTTGGAGGCTCCCTTTCCGTTACCTCTGGTTCCGCACCTGTTGTCACAGGGTCCGGTGGCCATGGAGGACGCCTGCCGCTTTGGTCGTATGGCATGGCGACTGAGAGGGCGCAATTGAGAGATAAGGCTACCCAAATAAGGTAATTTCCACTCTCCTGCAGGCCCGTAAGCGCTCCACTTCCGTGGCTTATGCCAGGATTGGTGCCAGTTTGAAGTGTGGTGTGTTTCAAGAGCGCTTTCTCCGTTGCGGGCTCCTGTCTCGCCGATTCTGGATTTTTTGCAGGATGGTGTACACAAAGGCTTGGTCTATAATTCCCTGCGGGTGCAAGTGGCAGCATTGGCCTCCCTGCGTGGCAAGGTTGAAGGCGTGTCCTTAGCTGCTCATCCAGATGTGGCACGGTTCTTAGAGGGGTGCTTCGGCTCCGTCCTCCCGTGCGGGCACCTTGTCCAGCTTGGAACCTGGGGTTAGTATTGAAGGCCCTTCAGGGGGCTCCCTTTGAACCGCTTCGGCGTGCTTCAGAGAAAGATTTGACACTGAAGGCTGTCTTTTTAGTGGCCATTACCTCGGCAAGACGGGTGTCAGAGCTCCAGGCGCTGTCCTGTAGAGACCCTTTTCTGCAATTCTCAGAGTCAGGGGTCACGGTTCGGACCGTGCCTGCCTTCATGCCTAAGGTGGTTTCAGCGGTTCACCTAAACCAGCCTGTTTTTCTTCCCTCCTTTGTTGAGGAGGAGTTTCCAGATTCATTTGGGCAGTTGCACCTTTTGGATGTGCGCAGGACTCTGTTGCTGTATCTGCGAATTACAAATTCTTTCAGGACTTCTGATCATCTTTTTGTGCTGTTTGCAGGTCCTCGCAGAGGGTCTTCAGCATCTAAAGCCACTATCTTTTCAGCATATCTGCTGTCTGGCCGGGCTCCGCCTGAAGCCTTTAAGGCACATTCCACAAGAGCAATTTCCTCTTCCGGGGCGGAAACTGGAGCACTATCTCTTCATGAGATTTGCAGTGCTGCAACATGGGCTTCTAAGCTCTCTTTCGCCTGACATTACAGGCTGGATGTGGCTGCCAGGAGGGATGCGCATTTTGGAGCACAGGTGCTAGCGCGTGGTGTGGCTTGTTCCCACCCTATTTAGGGATTGCTTTGTTACATCCCATATGTAATGGCTTCATCTGCTTGATGACAAGGAAGGGAAAATTAGGTTCTTACCATGATAATTTTCTTTCCTTTAGTCATAGCAGATGAAGCCATGAGCCCTCCCTGTATGATCGTCTGTATTGCAGTGATTCTGATTTTAGGTGCTGTTCTTGTTTCCTGAAGTTATATTCCTTCCTTGGGGAGTTGGAAAACAGTCGTCAGGATTCTTGTTACAGTTATAGGAGGATGAGTTCATTCCCTCCAGTTCATGTTTTGGGAGGATGAGTTTATTCCCTCCAGGAGGATGCAAGTATTCCCTCTGTTGATACAAAGTGGAGGTCGAGTTTATTCCCTCCAGGAGGATGAGTTCATTCCCTCCTTTTTTGAGTTTATGCCCTTGTTAAGGGGCCATCGTTCGCTGTGAGGAAAGTTCATGTTATTCCCATTGCGGTTTGCCATACTGCTTTGGAAGCTTCAAATACTGAAGAGGCAGTGGAGCTAGCTGGCCATGAGGCACTGTGAAAAATTAAGTGCTGTCTATCTCCCCCTGCTGGTTGATGGACACAACCCATACGTAACGGCTTCATCTGCTATGACTAAAGGAAAGAAAATTATTTTGGTAAGAACCTAATTTTCCCTTTTCTGCCGGCTTCATGGTTGGCTAAAGAAGCAGGGAGAAGCCTCACAATCCAAAAACCCCGTAGCGCTGTAGCGCAGCGTTATGAATCCACGCTCTCATGAGTAAAAAGAGTGGTGGCAATAAGCTCCATTGAGGTATGAATGGTGGTATGTTTGGTGTTAATTAGGTGTTATATTATACATTTAGGTTGATTTGTGTCTATGTAGTACAAGCAGGAAGTATTTCCACATGAAAGTGTTTATTGCACTAACTATTACAGTAAAGATGGAGAATATTATAAATGTTTAATGATTTTTGTATTCTTTGACTGGCATTAGAAGTAAGATAATGAATATCCATGGGAAATTGTATACAGTGGAGATAGTGGATTTGCAGGTCTCTCATGGCTTGATTATGGCCCTTGAAGACTGATCTTGATCAAGCCTGTTCTAGAACAGGGGTGGGCAACCATGGTCTCCGAAGCCCACAACCCAGTCACATATTCAAGATTTCCATCATGAATGTGCATGATGTATTTGCATAAAATGGAAGCAGTACATAAAATGCAATATCATGCATATTCAGTGTGGAAATCTTGACAATTTGACTGGGTTATGGCCCTCATGTACCAATGTTGCCCACCCCTGTTCTAGAACAACCGCATCACTGAGTATTGACCACCTTGCTCTTTAAAATATCTAAGCATAAATATATTTTTAAAAAAATTAAATATGTGAGGACAACAGAGACATGAATAAACATGCAGCCAAACTGAATCTTTCAAGAATTTAACTATTATTGTTGCTGACATACAAGTCCTATAGGTTTTTTTTTTTTTTTAACTTAAATTCAGGAGCATCTAAACTGCATCTCTGTCCCTATGATATTGTGTCAATTTGCTTCTCCTTTTAAGTATGTTTTGATCGTATTTAAATCATGATTGATTTCTTTTCAGGCATCTCTTGTCTCCCAAAGTGTTTTTAATCATAGTACTTGCAAAGCTTACTATGTTGCTAGCCTAACTCCTTGTTATCATCAGATGATTATGACTCAGTTCATTCAGTGCTTTCCATAGGTCTAAACTATACTAGAATCTGTTGAGACAAAAGACTAAAAGATTCCTAAAACTAAACTAAAGCTAAGTGAAACCAGAGGTTGTTTTTTTTTATATATGCTTACATTGATGGCAATAGGAGATTGTCCTTTTAAGAGATTTGATAAAGTTAGGCAGCTGTAGTTTGTATTTGTGACTGTATGTATATACATATACAGCAATGGTATTGCGGGTTTTGCTCCTTTTAAGAGAGTCAGTCAAGCTGCAGAGCCAAGTCTCAGAGAGATCCCGCTGTTCCCTTGACTAGCTGTGGTGAAACGTAACCAAGTGCCATTAGTGCTTCTTCCATGTTAACTGTTCATGGCCACAGAGACATAGTTTAGGGCCCTAGAGCTGCAGTAACAGTATACATGGATGTGGCAATGGAAGGAGAATAGTTGCACTGGGAGATGGATTGTGTGATGAGTTTGTAGTGTAAAATGCAAATGAGAGCAGAGCTGGTGCTCCAGCCATGAATAACTACACACTGGGAGCTGGTCAGAGATGTCATTGTGTCACTTAAGGACTGAGCCCTTGTGGTTGGGATCAGCTACCTGTAAGATTCCATGAGGATAAGATCTGGGGAAGGATATTTGCAGAAGTCATGGAAAATTAACTGTGTGTTATGTAACTAGTATGAAGCCATCCTGAAATGCAGTTAAAATAAAATAAAAAATCTTTTGGTAATGATTGCACTGAATAAGGGCTCATCGAGAAGCTCTGAAAGAGAGTATCCAGTAATGACATTAATAAACCTTTTTAGGACTCTATATTTGTCAGAGATCCCATTTTCTTAGCTCCATAGTTTCATTCTGAGGATCAGAAATTGTCCTAGCCTACATAATAAGCATATTTTCTCATATTGAAGTGTATTGAGGATGATAAAACCTTGCATTAGGTATAGGAAGTATAATATCACATCCTGCATATTTAGCTTCATTTTATGCAAATGTATGTAGTTGCTAGACTTACATAAAACCCTGTAGGTAGAAAAAAATGATAATTGGCTGAATGGAAAATGTAACTTGATGTTGCAGGACTGAGAAAAGTGTTAAAATTGTGGAAACAACTTATTAAATTCCCCCTCCCAAGTATTACCATTCAAAAGATGTTAAAAACATTTTTTATTGTTTTATTTAGCCATAAGAACATAAAGGTAGCCATAATGGGTCAGACCAATGGTCCATCTAGCCTAGTATCCTGTTTACAACAGTGGCAAAGCCAGGTCACAAGTACCTGGCAGAAACCCAAATCGTGACAACATTCAATGCTACAAATCCCAGGGCAAGCAGTTGCTTCCCCATGTCTGTCTCAATAGCAGACTATGGACTTTTACTCCAGGAACTTGCCCAAACCTTTTTTAAACCCAGATAAGCTAACCACTGTTGCCATATCCGCTGGCAAAGAGTTCCAGAGCTTAAGTATTCATTGAGTCAAAAAATATTTCCTCCTATTTGTTTTAAACGTATTTCTATGTAACTTCCTTGAGAATCCCCTAGTCTTTATACTTTTGTAATGAGTAAAAAAAAAAAAAATTACTTCTACTCTATACACCACTTAGGATTTTGTAGACCTCAATCATATCTCCCCTCATCCGTCTCTTCTCCAAATGAAGAGCCCTAACCTAATTAGCATTTCCTCATATGAGAGGAGTTCCATCCCCTTTATAATTTGGTTGCTGTTCTTTGAACCTTTTCTAATTTCATTATATCTTTTTTGAGATACGGTGATCAAGGTGCAGTGGCACCATGGAGCGATACAGAGGCATTATAGTATTTTCAGTTTTATTCAGCATCCCTTTCCTAATAATTCCTAGCTTCCTGTTTGTTTTGTGGCTGCCGACACACACTGAACAGAAGATTTCAGCGTATTATCTACAATGACACCTAGTTCTTTTTCTTGAGTGCCGACCCCCAAGGTGGACCCCAGCATCAAGTAACTTTGATTTGGATTATTCATTCTAATGTGCATTACCTTCCATTTGTCCACATTAAATTTCATCTGCCATTTGGATTTGGATGCCCAGTCTTGCAATTTCCTAAGGTCTTCCTGAAATATTTCACAGTCTGCATGTGTTTTAACAACCTTGAATAGTTTTGTGCCATCTGCAGATTTAATCACCTCACTCATTCCGATTTCCATATCATTTATAAATATGTTAAATAGCACCAGTCCCAGTACTGATCCCTGCGGCACTCCACCCTCCTCCATTGAGATAAATGACCATTTAACCCTACCCTGTGTTTTCTGTCCAATAACCAATTCCTAATCCACACCAGAACCTTGCCTCCTATCCCATGACTCTTTAGAAGTCTCTCACGAGGAACTTTATCAAAAACCTTTTGAAAATCTACATACACTACATCAACTGGCTCACATTTATCCACATGTTTATTCTACTACCATGGGCGTAGACTGGGGGGGGGGGCGAGGGGGGGCAATGCCCCCCCAAACGCAGGGCCGGCACCAGGCAGCTCTTCCTTCGCTTCGCCCCGCCCTCTCCCCGTTCCTTCTCCTCCCTCCCTCCGGATCCGTTCCTCACCGACCTGATCTTCGAATCCTTTATCTGCCCGGCACGCTAGCGCTCTCTCCCCTGCTGGTTCGCGCTTTAAAATGGCCGCCGAGACTTCCAGAGGCGGCCTCGCGAGACTTAGTCTCGGCGGCCATTTTGAAGCGCGAACCGGCAGGGGAGAGTCAGCGCTAGCGGGCAGGCGAAGAATTCGAAGATCAAGTTGGTGAGGGATGGAGCCGGAGGGAGGGAGGAGAACTGGCTCGCTGCGGGGGGGGGGGGGGAGAAGGAACAGGGAGAGGGTGGGATGAAGAGAGGGCAGGGGAGAGGAGGGTCACTGCTGGACTGGGTGGATAGAGGGAAGGGGAAAGGAGGGCCACTGGGCATGGGGGCAGGGGAGAGGAGGGTCACTGCTGGACTGGGTGGATGGCGGGAAGGGGAAAGGAGGGCCACTGGGCATGGGGACAGGGGAGAGGAGGGTCACTGCTGGACTGGGTGGATGGAGGGCAGGGGAAAGGAGGGCCACTGGGTATGGGGACAAGGGAGAGGAGGGTCATTGCTGGACTGAGTGGATGGAGGGCAGGGGAAAGGAGGGCCACTGGGTATGGGGACAGGGGAGAGGAGGGTCACTGCTGGACTGGGTGGATGGAGGGCAGGGGAAAGGAGGGCCACTGGGCATGGGGACAGGGAAGAGGAGGGTCATTGCTGGACTGAGTGGATGGAGGGCAGGGGAAAGGAGGGCCACTGGGTATGGGGACAGGGGAGAGGAGGGTCACTGCTGGACTGGGTGGATGGAGGGCAGGGGAAAGGAGGGCCACTGGGCATGGGGACAGGGGAGAGGAGGGTCACTGCTGGACTGGGTGGATGGAGGGCAGGGGAAAGGAGGGCCACTGGGTATGGGGACAGGGGAGAGGAGGGTCATTGCTGGACTGAGTGGATGGAAGGCAGGGGAAAGGAGGGCCACTGGGCATGGGGACAGGGGAGAGGAGGGTCACTGCTGGACTGAGTGGATGGAGGGCAGGGGAAAGGAGGGCCACTGGGTATGGGGACAGGGGAGGGGAGGGTCACTGCTGGACTGAGTGGATGGAGGGCAGGGGAGAGGAGGGTCACTGCTGGACATGTGTGGATGGAGGGCAGGGGAAAGGAGGGCCATTGGGCATGGGGGAAGGGGAAAGGAGGGTCGCTGGGTATGGGTGCTTGCAGGGCAAAGGGCGAGAAGGGTCGCTGGACATGGGTGGATGGAGGGCAGGGGAGAGAAAAGAAATGCTGGACATGGATGGAGGGGAGGAAGGAGATGAGATGAGGGAAAAGGAAGAGAGGAGAAAAACTGCACATGGATGAAGAAAATAGGCAGAAGCTGAGGACCAGAAATGAAGAAGAAAGGAGGAAAGGAAAGAAATAAATGGAAAGGAAGCACTGGAAACTGAGTTAAGAGGACAGATAGCAGCAGAATCAGATACTGGACCAGCATGATCAGAAAAACAGTCACCAGACAACAAAGGTAGAAAAAAATTATTTTATTTCATTATAGTGTTTGGAATATGTTCACTTTCAGAATCAGGTGCTCAACATTAAAAGTTTATATTTACTTATTTATACCCCCCCTCCCCCAGGCTCTCTCCCTGGCTAAAGCCAGTTCTGCAATTTGGGGGGGGGGGTGCAGAGGGGGACTGGGGGGGGAGAGTCTGTTGTTAAACATTTACCAGCACACCACTGCCTGCCGCCAAACCCGCTGCCTCTCCGATTCAGTGGCTATCCATCGTCAAACGAACACTTGTTATTCCCAAAAAAGCCAGCTCTTGCTCCCTTCCTTCCTCCATATTAGCATAATTTGCATATACATATATGCAAATGAATATGCTAATATGCCCCACCCCTTCCTTTGCCCCCCCAAATGAAACAGTCAAACTACGCCTATGTCTACTACTACTACTTATCATTTCTATAGCGCTACTAGATGTACGCAGCACTGTACACTTGAACATGAAGAGACAGTTCCTGCTCGACAGAGCTTACAATCTAATTAGGACAGACAAACAGGACAAACAAGAGATAAGGAAATATTAAAGTGAGGATGATAAAATAAGGGTTCTGAACAAGTGAATAAGGGTTAGGAGTTAAAAGCAGCATCTAAAAGCATCACGCCTTCAAAGAAATTAAGCAAATTGGTGAGGCAAGACTTCCCTTGGCTGAACCCATGCTGACTCTGTACCGAGAGAAGGAAAAATTCTAGACTTGGTCCTTAGTGGAGCACATGATCTCGTGAGGGACGTTATGGTACTGGGGCCGCGTGATAACAGTGATCATAATATGAACAGTTTTGATATCAACCTTGAAGTAACTATACATAGGAAGTCAAATACGTTAGCGTTTAACTGTAAAAAAGGAGACTATGATAAAATGAGAAGAACAGTGGAAAAAAACACTTAGGGGGACAACTGAGAGGGTAAAAACTGTACAACAGGCATGGATTCTGTTCAAAGATACCATCCTGGAGGCCCAGACCAAACATATTCCACAAATGTGAAAAGAAAGACTGAACTCCAAAAGACAGCTGGCCTGGTTGAAAAGTGAGGTGAAGGAAGCTATTAGGGCTAAAAGAAATGCCTTCAGAAAATGGAAGAAGTAACCATCTGAAAATAACAACAAGCCCCATAAGAAGTGTCAAAGCAAATGCAAGGCGCAGATAAAGAAGGCCAAGAGGGATTACGAAAAAAAGATAGCATTAGAGGCAAAAAAGCATAGTACAATTTTTTTCAGTATATTAAAAGCAGGAAGTCAGCAAAAGAATCGGTTGGGCCGCTGGATGACCGAGGGGTAAAAGGGGCGATCAAGGAAGACAAAGACGTAGCGGAGAGATTGAATGAATTCTTTGCTTCGGTCTTTACCGAGGAAGATTTGGGTGGGATACCGGTGTCAGAAATGATATTTCAAGCGGTCGAGTTGGAGAAACTTACTGACTTCGCGGTAAACCTGGAGGACGTAATGGGGCAGTTCATCAAACTGAAGAGTAGCAAATCTCCTGGACCAGATGGTATTCATCCTAGAGTACTGATAGAACTGAAAAATGAGCTTGCGGAGCTACTGCTAGTGATATGCAATTTATCCTTAAAATCGAGCGTGGTACCAGAAGATTGGAGGGTGGTCAATGTAACGCCGATTTTTAAAAAAGGTTCCAGGGGAGATCCGGGAAATTATAGACCGGTGAGTCTGATGTCGGTGCTGGGGAAAATGGTAGAGGCTATTATTAAAAACAAAATTACAGAGCACATCCGAGGGCATGGATTACTGAGACCGAGTCAGCACGGCTTTTGTGTGGGGCAATCTTGCCTGACCAATTTACTTCAATTCTTTGAAGGAGTAAACAAACATGTGGACAAAGGGGAGCTGGTTGATATTATGTATCTGGATTTTCAAAAGGCGTTTGACAAGGTACGTCATGAAAGGCTACAGAGGAAATTGGAGGGTCATGGGATAGGAGGAAAAGTCCTATTGTGGATTAAAAACCGAGAATGGGGTTAAATGGGCAGTATTCACAATGGAGAAGGGTAGTTAGTGGGGTTCCTCAGGGGTCTGTGCTAGGACCGCTGCTTTTAATATATTTATAAATGATTTAGAGATGGGAGTAACTAGCGAGGTAATTAAATTTGCTGATGACACAAAGTTATTCAAAGTCGTTAACTTGCGACAGGATTGTTAAAAATTACAGAAGGACCTTACGAGACTGGGAGACTGGGCGGCTAAATGGCAGATGACGTTTAATGTGAGCAAGTGCAAGGTGATGCATGTGGGAAAAAAGAACCCAAATTATAGCTACGTTATGCAAGGTTCCACGTTAGGAGTTACGGACCAAGAAAGGGATCTGGGTGTCGTCGTCGATAATACACTGAAACCTTCTGCTCAGTGTGCTGCTGTGGCTCGGAAAGCGAATAGAATGTTGGGTATTATTAGGAAAGGTATGGAAAACAGGTGTGAGGATGCTATAATGCCGTTATATTGCTCCATGGTGCAACCGCACCTTGAGTATTGTGTTCAATTCTGGTCGCCGCATCTCAAGAAAGATATAATGGAATTGGAAAAGGTGCAGCAAAGGGCGACTAAAATGATAGCGGGGATGGGATGACTTCCCTATGAAGAAAGACTAAGGAGGCTAGGGCTTTTCAGCTTGGAGAAGAGACGGCTGAGGGGAGACATGATAGAGGTATATAAAATAATGAGTGGAGTGGAACAGGTGGATTTGAAGCGTCTGTTCACGCTTTCCAAAAATACTACGACTAGGGGGCATGTGATGAAACTACAGTGTAGTAAATGTAAAACAAATCAGAGAAAAGGTTTCTTCACCCAACACGTAATTAAACTCTGGAATTCGTTGCCGGAGAACGTGGTGAAGGCGGTTAGCTTGGCAAAGTTTAAAAAGGGGTTAGACGGTTTCCTAAAGGACAAGTCCATAAACCGCTACTAAATGGACTTGGGAAAAATCCACAATTCCGGGAATAACATGTATAGAATGTACGTTTGGGAAGCTTGCCAGGTGCCCTTGGCCTGGGCCGCTGTCGTGGACAGGACGCTGGGCTTGATGGACCCTTGGTCTTTTCCCAGTGTGGCATTACTTATTAAACCATGTTTATCTATGTAATTTTATTCTTTATAATAGTTCCTACTATTTTGCCCAGCACTGATGTCAGGCTTACCAGTCTGTAATTTCCTGGATCACCCCTGGAACCCTTTTAAAAATCGGCATCACATTGGCCACACTCCAATCTTCAGGTACTATAAATAATTTTAATGACAGGTTATATATTATTACTAACAGCAGATCAACAATTTCATGCTTAAGTTCTTTGAGTACCCTTGGATGTATGCCATCCAGTTCAGTTAATTTACTACTTTTTAAGTTGTCATTTTGGCTCAGAACATCTTCCAGGTTCACCGAAATTTCTTTCAGTTCCTCCGCATCATCACCCTTGAAAACCATTTCCAGTATAGGCAGAACTCTTATATTTTCTTCTATAAAGACTGAAGCAAAGAAGTCATTCCGTTTCTCCACTGTGGCTTTGTCCTCCCTGAGTGCCCCTTTTGCTCTTTTGTGATCTAACAGTCCCACGGATTCCCTCGCAGGCTTTCTGCTTTTGATGTACCTGAAAAAGTTGTCACTGTGAATTTTAGCCTCTGCGGCAAGTTTCTCTTCATAGTCTCTTAGCCTTCTTTATTAATTCTTTGCATCTGACTTGCTAGTGTTTTTGTTGCTTCTTATTTTCTTTATTTGGGTTCTTTTTATATTCTTTGAAGGACAATCTTTTGGCTGTAATAGTCTCTTTTACTTCACGTTTTAACTATGCTGGCTGTCGTTTTCTCTTCTTTCCACATTTGCAAATACGAGAAATGCATCTACTCTGGGCTTCCAAGATGGTATTTTTGAAAAACACCCATGCCTGATTTAGTGCTCTAACCTTAGCAGCTGATCCTTTTAGCTTCTTTTTAACCATTTTCCTCATTTTATTAGAGTCACCCTTTCGAAAATTAAATGCATCTACAATAGATTTCCTTTGCAGATTCATCTCAGATAGTAGCTCAAACTTCATCATGTTATGATCACTGTTTCCCCAGGGGACCCAACACCGCTACCTCTCGCACTATGCACTGCACGCCATAATTCAATATTGTTGGTACAATTTATGGGTACAGTAAAAACTTATTATAAATGTAGACCCACCTGAGGGGGTGTCTTGTATAATGATGGTTCCACCTCTGTAAATAGTCTGCTGAGAGGAGCTGTCCCTAAAATGAATATTCTTATAGTGCACCCACCCAACCTCTTTACCTGTGAGCTGATGCATACACCAAGGTAAAGCAGAATTTTTATTAGTTCAGAACCATGGTTTTAGTGAGAGAGCTGCACATAGTGTTACCCATAGCCCATTATAAACATGTAAACATAGTGAATACTAGTTTTTACTGTTTTTCTGAAATTAAGAATATCAGTTATATAGTACCTTTTAATGTTTGGTACCAAGGCCTGGTATACTTTTAATTTATCAGTAAACTTACCATAGGAGTAGAGGAGTAGCCTAATAGAACAGTGAGCCAGGAACCAGTCACCCCAGATTCAAATTCCACATCAGCTCCTTGTAGCCTTGGGCAATTCCATTGCATTGGGTTCAGTGCTGGACAGGTTCTGGCAGTTAAGCCAGTTGATATTATGTCACCCATCCCCCTCCCCCATTTTAAGCAGCAGCAACAGACTTGTGCCTCACACTGCACAGGAGAAAGTAGTGGCAAATCATTCCTGTATCATGCAAAGAAACCCACAGGGAGAGGAGGGGGGCCCCCCTCATTGTGTGGTCACCAGGAGTCAGTTCAACTCAAGGACACATCTGGATCTGGAAACTCACCATTACCTTTAAGAATATATATTTATATTAGTAACTGAGCTATATGGTATATATATGCATAAACACTGTAATTGTTTCAAGACCCTCTGAGCCTCTGAGTTCAAGAGGCAATAATGAAACATGCATAGAGTTCAACATTGTTGTGCAAAGAATTGCCCTTTCCACCCCTGGGATACAACCATGGAACTGGGAATTCAATTATTAAGTGATTGGAAACAACACAGAACTTTGTTTCAGCAGTAATCTACTAGCTCACATATAATGGACATTAATAATTATATTTTTGAGCTGTTGATTGAAAGTCTGAGGACTCTGTGATATATACAAGAGCCTAGCAAAGAGATTTCCTTTTTTTTGTGTATGGGAAGAGGACCTCTTACCACTAGGGTCTGCTCTATAAGACCTTTACATGAGGGCTGCTGCAAAGTGTGCTTCAGACAGAGGTCAGAAGGGCAGTTTTCATCAACCACAAGGGCTCAAGAGAATAATGTTTAATTGATTTGATTGACTGCCTTTCAAATTTCAGCAGCAAGGTGGTGTACAATAAAAAATAGTAGACAAATATTCAAGAAAATATAGACAAACAGAAACATAAAATCTCTATAGGGAAAAGACCAACAGGCTGCACAACAGGAACCAAAAAATGAGCAATGCAACAGGTAGACAGTATATCAACAGAGTAACATAGTAGATGACGGCAGAAAAAAGACCTTCACGGTCTATCCAGTCTGCCCAACAAGATAAACTCATATGTGCTACTTTTTGTGTATACCCTACTTTGATTTGTACCTGTCCTCTTCAGGGCACAGACCGTATAAGTCTGCCCAGCACTATTCTCGCCTCCCAACCACCAGCCCCGCCTCCCACCACCGGCTCTGGCACAGACTGTATAAGTCTGCTCAGCACTATCAAGCAGAGGTTCTAGTGTGTATTTCAAGAAATCTTATCCCAGGCTATGTACTACTTTCTTTTGCCCAGTAGAGCTATAGGCCTAATTGGCCAGAGTCACAGGTAGCACTTTTGTTTCTCCTTTTCCCCTCATCTCTAACCGAACTCAAAAGCCTTTGTAGATCTTTGTCCAATGAAGCTTTGTCCTCTAGTTGGCCCATAGTGTCATGTGATCAATAGCACAGTACAGTCATATAAGGAAATAACAGGATGAGGTAGCCAGCCAGCCAGCCATGAAGAGAGAGACTGCAGGAATCCAGAAACTACAATTTGACAATATCCTGACAGCCATGAAATTATGAGGTATTTGTGCTACAAAAATTACATTGAAAAAAATCAAATAAAGGAAAATCAGAATGGATTTTATAGATTTGTGATGTAATGCACATGAAAAACAGGCGAGTGTTGGATTATTTAAATAGTGTTTGCACTGTGGCGGAAGAAAATGAGAAATGATTTTATTGGATGGTGTTTAGTAACAAAAACAAAAAAAAAACACAACAACAAAAACAAGAGTGGCACCAGTTGGGGCAAGGCACAATTTCTACTCTCTCTTTTGTTTTAATTATAAAGACCTGGATTGTGCAAAATTCTTGAGCTGCACAAATGGCAAAAAGTTTTTTAAGTACATATCTCAAAGATTTTAGTTTTTATCATCCTTCTCAATGGGCATTGGTTATTCACTAGGGGCCCCTTTTACCAAGTCGTGGCAAAAGGAGGCCAGTACTGGCATCAGCATGTGTTTTACATGCATGCCGATGTCCCCTTTTACCGCAGCTGGTACCTACAGGAAATGACCGGGCGTAAGTAAAGCACTTGCTGCATGGCCATTTCAGGGGAGAGCCCTTACTGCCACCCATTGTGGTAGCAGTAAGGGCTCCTATGTTAACCTGGCGGTAACTGAGCAGTGATTACTGCCAGATACACTCCGGCGCTAGAAAAATAAATACATTTTTGTAGTGCCAGAAATGACGGCGCCCTAGGGGTGGAAAGTTCCACAGGGCTGCTGCGTTAGCCCGGCGGTACTTCCTGTATAGTGAGAAGTAAGCCCTCATTGGGCTTACCGCCGCTTAGTAAAAGGAGCCCTAGGAGATGCTAAATTTTATAGTATACTTTCTTTTTTATGAAATATAATGGCTTTGTTTACTAAGGCACAGTAGCATTTTTAGTGTGTGCTAGAACTTCTAGTGTGCCTAAAGCACGGCTCAGTAAACAGGGCTCTAAGTTTAATATATAAAACAGTGTTCATCTACATTGTAAATTGTAAAGATGTTCTTTAAAAAAAAACAGGAAAACATCACAGAATTTATGACTCAGGCTTTAGCGTGGGCTTGGTGATATCAACAGTGTACAGCTGGTTCATTATGACATTTAAAATATCTTACTTGCTAAGGACTCATCATCTTCTAGATTTTGGAATACACAGTTCTGTTTAATTTCATTAAAAATGTTGAATTACTTAGGGGGGAAGTTATCAATGTGGGCTACCAATGAAGGGGGAAGTTATCAACTGTTTACCACAAATCCTGCTGTTTCAGCACAGGGTCCCATTTTATGCAATGAAACCAAATGCTAAAATAGCATAATTTGTGGTAACATACCAGACTTCTCGGTAGCCCATTGATAACCTCCTCCCCTAATTACTAATAACTCAGGTTAACACTATTTTAGCACAAGGACTCATTGCATAAAATGGAATCATGTCTTGAATAGCACATGTTGATAACTTCCCTGCTAAACACATGACCAAACAGTCTCCTATCCAGTTTCCAAAATAAAATGGAAATCAATTTTATTTTGAAAATAGTTTGGTCAATATTTTATCAATAGAAATCAAACAAAATAAAACATGGAAAAGAAAATAAGATGATACCTTTTTTATTGGACATAACTTAATACAATTCTTGATTAGCTTTTGAAGGTTGCCCTTCTTCCTCAGATCGGAAATAAGCAAATGAGGTAGCAGATAGTATATATGAGAGAAACTAGTCAATATTTTAAAAACTCTTATCGGTTACCTGTTTAATTTTAGGATTATAGACAGATAGAGCTACTGAATATAGAAGATAAAAATAAACAGATAAGTTATCTGCTTATCTTTATGTGACATCTGTGTCTTTGAATATTGTCCCCATTACATGTACTATTCAAGTATCAAACACCAATTCTCAAAATCTGTTATTCTAGATAAATTGTGCTCTATTTTCTTCTATGTCTTTTTTTGGCTGGCAGAAGAGAACTTAAATTACAATTATCCAGTGTTTAATATTTTGATTGTAACCACAGAAAGGTACTATATATCAAATCCCTTCCCCCATTTCACTGTTATTAACATTAAGGCTCCTTTTACTAACCTGAAGTAAGCACTAGCACATGCCTACCACAGATTAACAGGGCTCACCATGGGATGCACTGAGATATACCCTGCAGTAAGTTCTGAATATGTGTGAGCAAACCACAAGCTAAAAACTATTTTTTTTTTCTGGGAAGGGGTGTGTCTGGGGATGGAGAGTGGGCATTTCTGTCAGCAGATCTATATTGCTTCACTCTGATTTGCACAGGACTAGCGCAAGAGCTCTTACCACCTATAAAATGGGTTGCAGTAAGGTCTCACCCGCTAATTTTTGTTAATTGTCAAGCGTTAATGGCAATATTAGCACATGTAAATCACAAAAAGTGGCTGTAAAATTCTGGTTCTCTTAAACCATAGTAGTGCAAAACCATAATAAATAGAGAACCTACCAGGCCCACTTAGTACATTTGCTCATAAGGGGAAAAAGGACCTCAGATATTGCTAGATGTTCCAACTGCCATCTTGCTTGTGGCTCATAAGCACATCTGAAGTGCCAACTCAATCATTGGTCAAAAAAACCCCAGCAAAAATCTTTATTCTAAACTTAAACTGGAGTGGAGGAGTGGCCTAGTGGTTAGGGTGGTGGACTTTGGTCCAGGGGAACTGAGGAACTGAGTTCAATTCCCGGTACAGGCAGCTCCTTGTGACTCTGGGCAAGTCACTTAACCCTCCATTGCCCCATGTAAGCCGCATTGAGCCTGCCATGAGTGGGAAAGCGCAGGGTACAAATGTAACAAAAATAAAATATATCCAGTTTTTCAGTCATATCAATTCATCTACTGACCATCACTTATTTTTTCATCTTTTTTTCCAATGTTCAAAAACATTGTGAGGATATAAATATGATACTTAGTTGAAACAGGCACCGGTTTCACTAACCCAGCTTCTTCAGAGGATCTTCTGTAGTGCTAATTGCAAGGCTGCCACTCAGTATTGCTTTCCTGCCGTGCTTCTAGGTAAGAACTAATTTTTCCTTCCTCAGCATCTCCAAAGGATTAGTCTTGTGGGATGTATAAAAGAAGTCCTCAAGTTGGGAGGGAATGCAATAACCCTTACTCAAGAACAGATGCTCCAAAGAAAGCTTCTGCCCTAACTGCCACATCGAGAAGATAATACTTCACACGAAATGTGGACTATGTGGTGACCCTATAAATGTCCCTTATAGAATGAGCTTGAAGATGGAAGGGAGTTCTTTTCCCTGCTAACAAATGGGCTGAAGAGAGGAATGAAAAGATGAACTGAGCACCTAAAATCATTAGTGACTTCTAAATAACATTAAAAAAAACCTCTTAATATCAAGGAGATGCAAGGAGAAACATTCTTATCTACAATCCTCTTTAGAAAAGGACTGTAAATACAGAATTTGATTAACATGAAAAGCAGAAAACACCTTAGGTAAAAAGGAAGGGAACATATGGATAGGCACCCCAGCTTTAGTAAAGCACAGAAAGGGGTCTCTGAAAGATAAGGCTTGAAGCTCTAAGTTCCTTCTGGTCAAAGATATAGCTACTAAGAAAACCACTTTCAAAGATAGATCCTTAAGACTAGTTTTGCGTAGGGGTTCAAAATGGCCATTATATTCCAATGGGCATCTCGGCATTTACCACCAGCTGATTTCTGCTGTGAGCTAAAAATGGTACCGCAGCTTAGTAAAAGACTCCCTTAATGCAGTATTAATTTATTTACACAACACTTTAATGTTATACTTATTTGCATGAAATCCTTTCAAAATGTATTTTTATCCTAGAGGCAAAATAGGAACAGGTATTTTGATGATCAGTTTATTTGAAAACTGGGTGATTTTATCAGTGAGGAGATAAAAAGTTATCTTGAATTTATTCTCTAAAATGTCTCTGGGGCTGTAGAAAGCTCCAACTGCTCACTCTCCAGTTTGTGTGCCTCAGTAATTCCCCTCTCTGACCATCATCTGGTAAAATTCACACCTAAACACCCACCCCCCATCCAATCTCTACCTATATAATTAGGAATCTTCAGGCTATTGACTCTTGCACACTTTTCATCAGTGTTTCACCCCTCCCTTAAACCACTATCCTGCTTATAATCGAAATAGAAAAACGCCTATATTGTGACCCAAATCGGGAGATAGGCGTTTATCTCACAAAAACGAATAAAGCGGTATAATCGAAAGCCGAATTTGGACGTTTTCAACTGCACTCCGTCGTGGATGCGGACAAAGTTGATGGGGGCGTGTCGAAGGCGTGGTGAAGGCGGAACTGGGGCGTGTTTATCGGCCGATCAGAGATGGGCGCCTTTCGCCGATAATGGAAAAAAATATGCGTTTTTAGCAAGAATTTAGGGCACTTTTCCTGGACCCTGTTTTTCCACGAATAAGGCCCCCAAAAGTGCCCTAAATGACCAGATGACCACTGGAGGGAATCGGGGATGAATTCCCCTGACTCCCCCAGTGGTCACAAACCCCCTCCCACCACAAAATATGCCGTTTCACAACTTTTTATTTTCACCTTCAAATGTCATACCCACCTCCCTGGCAGCAGTATGCAGGTCACTGGAGCAGTTATTAGGGGGTGCATTGGACTTCAGGCAGGTGGACCCAGGCCCATCCCTCCCACCTGTTACACTTGTGCTGGTAAATGGGAGCCCTCCAAACCGCCCCCCAAACCCACTGTACCCACATGTAGGTGCCCCCTTCACCCCTTAGGGCTATAGTAATGGTGTAGACTTGTGGGCAGTAGATTTTGAGGGGGATTTGGGGGGCTCAACACCCAAGGGAAGGGTGCTATGCACCTGGGAGCTGTTTTACCTTGTTATTTTTTTTTTTGTAAAAGTGCCCCCTAAATGTCTTGGAGTTATTCGTTTTTGAGCTGGGCGCTTTCGGTTTCCATTATCGCTGAAAAACAAAACGCCCAGCTCAAAAAAAGATAAACGTCCATGTTTTTCGAAAATACGCTTCGGTCCGCCCCTTCACGGACCCGTTCTCGGAGATAATCGGCAATGGAGATAGACGTTTCCGTTCAATTATGCCCCTTCACGTTATCCAACTCTGTCAACTTTTCCTATAATACTATTCTCTCCTCTGCTCTGGATACCCTCACTCCTCCCATTCCCCATTCTGTAAGGCGTATCAAACCCCAGCTTTGGCTGACTTCTAGAATCCGCTACCTACTATTCTTGTGCCCAATTTGCTGAATGCCTTTGGCTGAAATCCCATGCCCATGTTGACTTCATACATTTCACATTCTTGCTGATCTCCTTCCATTCACTTGCCAAACAGGACTACTACATCCACTTGACAAAATCTCTTGGCTAAAACCCTTGACTTTTCTTTGCCACACTGAACTCTCTCCTTAAAGTGCCTTCACCTCCAATTCCTCCTTCACTTTCTCCCCAGACTACGGCTGAGTACTTTCATGATCAGGTTCACAAGATTAACCTTGAGTTCTCAACCAAGTCACCTCCACCTCTCCTTCCCCTAGTCCATTCTGTCAACCTTCCTTCAACCTCTGCCTCATTTTCTTCCTTTTCTGAAATCACTGAAGAGGAAACTGCACATTTCCTTTCCTCCTCCAAATTGACTACCTGTTCCTCTGATCTTAATCCCATCCATCTGCTCAGTACTGTTTCTCCTACTGACATCCCTTCTATCTATCATATCCTCAATCTTTCACTTTCCACTGTAACTGTTCCTGGTGCCTTCAAACAAGCCGTAGTTACACCACTCCTCTAAAAACCTTCATTGGACCCTACCTGCCTTTACAACTATCGCCGCATCTCTCTCCTCCCTTTCCTATCCAAGATACTTGAACGTGCTGTTCTTCACCATTGTCTTGACTTTCTTTATCTCAAGCTATTCTTGATCCACTTCAGTCTGGATTTTGTCTTTTACATTCAACTGAAACAGCCCTTTCTAAAGTCTCCAATAACCTGTTCCTGGCCAGATCCAAAGGTCTCTATTCTATCCTCATCCTTCTTAATCTATCTGCTGCTTTTAACACTGTTGATCACCACCTACTCCTTGATACGCTATCCTCATTTAGATTTCAGGGTTCTTTTCTTTCTTGTTTTCTTCTTCTGTCTCCCATAGCACTTTAAGTGTATGGTCTGGTGGATCCTCCTCCACTTCTTTTCCACTGTCAGTTGGTGTACCTCAGGGCTCTGTCCTGGGACCTCTTCTTTACTCCATCTATACTCCTTCCCTTTGTTCTCTGATCTTCTCCCATGGTTTTCAGTATCACATTTATGTTGATAACTCGCAGATCTACCTCTCCACACCAGAAATTTCAGCAGGAATCCAGGCCCAAGTCTCAGCCTGGATGTCTTACAGCCATCTCAAGCTAAACATGGTCAAGACTGAGCTTCTTATTTTTCCCCCTAAACCCACCTCTCCTCTTCCCCCATTCTCTATCTCTGTGGATGACACTCTCATCCTCCCTGTTTCATCAGCTCATAACCTTGGGGTCATCTTTGAGTCCTCTCTCTCTCTCTCTCTCTCTCTCTGCACATATCCAAAAGACTGCTAAAACCTGTCATTTATAACATCACCAAAATTTGTCCCTCCCTTTCTGAGCACACTACCAAAACCCTAATCCACACTCTTATCACCTCTCGCTTAGACTACTGCTACTTGCTTCTCACAGATTTCCCACTAAGCCATCTCTCTCCCTTTCAATTTGTTCAAAACTCTACTGCATGACTTATTTTCCTCCATTGTTGCTATGCTCATATTAGCCCTCTTGGGTAACAGAATTCAAACACGCGTTGGATAAACATCAAGGAATCCTGTTCAGAAGGAATGGATCCTAAGGAGCTTAGCCAAGATTGGGTGGCAGAGCCGGTGGCGGGAGGTGGGGATAGTGCTGGGCAGACTTATACGGTCTGTGCCAGAGCCAGTGGTGGGAGGCGGTGCTGGTGGTTGGGAGGCAGGGATAGTGCTGGGCAGACTTATACGGTCTGTGCCCTGAAAAGGACAGGTACAAATCAAGATAAGGTATACACAAAAAGTAGCACATATGAGTTTATCTTGTTGGGCAGACTGGATGGACCATGGAGGTCTTTTTCTGCCGTCATTTACTATGTTTATTCCTCAAGTCACTTCATTGTCTCCCTATCCGTTTCTGCATACAATTCAAATCCACTTATTGATTTACAAGTGCATTCGCTATGCAGTTCCTCAGTACCTCTCTTCTCATATCTCTCCCTAAACTCCTCCCTGGGAACTCCATTCATTGGGTAAATCTCTCTTATCTGTACTGTTCTTTTCCACTGCGAACTCAAAACTCTGTTCTTTTTATCTTGCTGCACCATATGCCTGGAATAAACTTCCTGAGTCAGTACGCACGCTCCAGCTCTGGCCGTCTTCAAATCTAGGCTTAAAGCCCACCATTTTGAAGCTGCTTTTTTAGTCCTAACTCACTTGTTCAGTACCCATGTCTGTTTCATAATTCCCACCATAAGTAATTCCCTTATTCCTTATTTGTCCTGTTTGCCTGTCTTGATTAGATTGTAAGCTCTGATGAGCAGGGACTGTCTCTTACATGTGCAGTGTCCAGCTCTGCATACATCTAGTAGCGCTGTAGGAATAAGTAGTAGTAGTAGTTTATAAAGCAGCAAATAGAACCCAACATATTAGGATATATCCTAACACTAAACAAACCATGTGTTAACAATTGAGCAGACACACATAAGGACTAACTTGACTTAGAAAATTAAAATCACTCACTAATACCATGGTCGACTGATAAATGGGTCTCTTAGAGTAGCTTGACTGTCTCATAACCATCCTGGTAAGTATTTCAAATTGTGTGAATTTCTCTTCAATCTATATTTGACAATATAAAATGTGAATATGAAACCAATCAAACAGAAAAAAAGGTCTGCCTTCCTTTCACTGTTTTATGAAGTGTGTTAAAGTTCATAAGGAAAGAGGCCTTTTCAGTCTGAAATGCAACAGCCTGAGACTCCCAGAAGAGCTGAAATGGCTTGGAAGAAATATCATTTGACATTCAATATGAAAATGAAATATTGCCTCAGATACACAATCCTCAGTGGATTAATAAACTTGTTTTCAAGTGTGTGAAATGGATGCCTAAATGGACAAACCAATATATGTATACAACTGGCAATTCATGAAAACTCACAGTAAGGTGGTAGTTGGGTGGGGGAGGGGAGGGCTTGGCAGTCTCTGGGTCTGCAGAAGTCTAGGGAGGTGATTTCAGTTTGCTGATAGTACTCCCCCCCCCCCCCCCCCCCCCATTTTTCCTGGTTCAGTGTTAGATGATCCCTTGCCAGCTAGGATTGTTCTTTCTTTCTCTTTCTCCTCAGGCTTAGAAAGCTGATCCCACATTAACTATCATGTGTAAATAGAGGCAAAATTCAGTGGTAATGAAAATTAATTGCAAGAGGAGGGTGCATTTTACCATGCATTTTTTTACAAGAAAACAGTGCTTCCTAGGCTGAAATGCAGGAGTTGCCATACACATTTTAACTGGATTCAATTCCTCCCTGGTTAGAGATTGGTGCAAAAAGATCTCTATCCTTAGCCAGCATTGTTGATAACACATGCAGTGGATCCATTTCTTGTGAAATAATAGGGCTACATATTGTTAAGTACAACCTCCATTTTTAATTCTTAGAGGTGGTAAATTTAATACCTGGCTGCAAATGACATCTGCCACACAGCACTCATGCACTGACTTCTAAATGAGGTCCATTTTATGTACACCAGTGAGTACAGTAGCAGTCACAGTTGTTGTACAAGCTAATTTCTGTCCACTTTATTTTCATTTCTTTGTTCCACAAGTAACTTTTAGAGTATCATTGATTTAAACAAACTGTGCAACGATGATGGAATCTTTATTGAATCCAACATAATTCCTGCATTTGATAAAAACAAGGCATTTTTTTACGCTTGTTACTCTTGTTCTCTATTATTTACTGTAACAAACATATCGACTTAATATGACATTTAATCATACTTGTTCAGCCTGCATTTTTTTCTTCAGATCAGCTTCATATTAGCTGGACTAACAGTCTCATGCGTAAAATATAATAGCTCTCATTGGCATGAAAACCGTTGCATTTCAGCAGGAAACATCATAAAATGTTTTCTCTTTATTTTAAAGGGGAGAGAATTGGAAGGAGGGGGGGTGGGGGGGGGTTCTTGTTCAGATTCTGAGCCAATAAGTTGTTAAATTCTACTCAGAAGGTTCCAGTTTTCTATGGAAGAGACGTTTGCACAGAGGAAACGCTACAAGCATACTGCTTGATCAAATAGAGTTCACATGATTCCTGAACAGCTGTATATGCTGTTCTCCTTAGCCCTCATTGTGTGTTCAGCTGAATTGGTACTGCGGCTGATCATGGAATCCACTGTGTGTGTAACTATGAAAAGATAGAGGGATAGATAGATTTTCTTTTTTCTTTTTTCCACTGTGTCTGAATACCAACTCATTAGAGATTCAAGGGACTGAAAATAGGTTTATTCTGCACTATGCAGGAAGAAAAGCATAATACAGCAATTCATGCTCAATTGTCACTAATGCCAAACCTTTGTTTTATTTTATCTAAGATTTATGGAAACAGAGGCCATAGGATTCATAGATTTTTCAAGGCCTAGTTTCTGCAGCAAAAAAAAATGTAAGTGCTTTAAGTGAATTTAGAGTGAATCGTGATTGATCTATAGCAGAGAGAATATGCATCAGTTGAACGTTACCTGCAAACAGAAGCTGAAACCAAATTTGCGGCTGAAATTCACCACTCTGTTTCGGCCAGAACGGAAACCAAAATCAAAGCCATGGCCCTACCGCCGCAAGTCCATCTCCCCAAGCCAGCATCCCCCCCCCCCCCCAACTGATAACCTATTCTCCCCCCCCCAGGGCTGTCCACCACCTCCCACCCCGTAAGCCCTCCCTGGGCCTACTATTTTTTGCAGCAGAGAATAAAACAAATAATTTCATAATTCCTCTGTATTGTTCTATAGTGAGAGAGCTCCTTGAGTATTGTTTGCAATTCTGGTTGCTGCATCTCAAAAAAGATATAGTAGAACTGGAAAAGGTACAGAGAAGGGGTCAGAACTCCTCTTATATGAGGAAAGGCTATAGATGTTAGGGCTTTTTAGCTAGGGAACATGCCATGAAGTTGCATAGTAATACATGTGTGATATCCTCTAGCTGAGAGACAGTGAGGTCTAGCAGAGAAATGAGATAACTGGCACAAGAAAGGTTTAGCTCCAGATGAAGATGTTACGAAACAGAAGCGCACTGTAGAGCAAACCAGTGAGAAAGCCTGGAAGATAAGATAAGTGCAAAATTATATGATATTAAAAAGGATGAAAAAAAAGAATAAAAAAGTAAATAAGTAAAAAACCATTAACCTAGACTAATGAGGATTCCCGCTGTTATAATAACGGTACAGCGGAGAGGTGTAGTTTATGGAGTAAATAATTAATAAACACACCGGAAATCTGAAGTCAAGGTTAATATATGCATTAAAAGACTGTGTTGAAAAGTCTAAAGTGCCACAGAGGTATTAATTGATAGTATCGATTCTAAAGAGCACTATTGTTGAAGTGTGATTTACAATAGTAATACATATAAAATAAGTATGAGAAAATATTTTAACTAGAACTTATTGCTGAAGAATGTGGTGAAAACAGTTAATATAGCTGTGTTTAAAACAAACTTAGACAAATTCCTGGAGGTAAAGTGTATACACTTTGTTAAGGTAGACCTTGGGAAATCCATTGCAGTTGCCACCATTGGAAACAGGACACTAGGTTTGATGGACCTTTGTTTTGGCCAGTATGGCAATTCTTATGCTCTTGTCATGGGCAAAATTAATGAATTAGGAGAGAATATCTAGAATAGGACAATTACAAATTCCTAAGTTCAAAAACTATTTCTGGAACATAGAGGGTTCAGTTGCTATATCAGTTTAAATTGTGTTTTCAAATATTTTTTGTATATACTTCCAAAAAGTGTCTCCAGTATCCCATCATATCAGCAAAAAGTAGTGAAACATAAGAACATCTTTCTTATTCCTAGGAGATATCTCCCCCAACATGAGTCATGTTTTGCTATTTGTATCAGGGAGGTCACTACTTTTTGCTCATAAGATTTGGATACTGGACACACTTTTTGGAATTATATAGAAAAAGGACTGAATTCTATATATGGCGCCAAAAATATTGTCGCAAAAAACCCCAAAATGCTCAGCACTATTCTATAAACCATTCTTAAAGTTAGGTGCGGTTTATAGAATACTAGTATAAAAGACCCGTTTCGGTAGGCAATGAAACGGGCGCTAGCAAGGTAATCCCCCCCCCCCGCAGCATCCCTCCTGCCCCCCCTCCAGCCACCCATCTGGTCTCAGGACCCACTCCCCACCAACCCTCCTCTCCCCCCCTGCATCCATGCATGTGCAGCGGCCCTCCTCTCCACTGCCCCCCCCCCGCAGCCACCCATGTCCAGCGACCCGCCCCTACCCCCCCCTTCGGGCACATCAACCCCCTCACCACCCACAGCTACCAATACTAATGCTGTCTGGCCGCTGCTGCGTCTCCTGTTGAGCAGCAGCGGCCGGTACAAAAAGAAAAAAGCCAAAAAAAGATTTTAAATCTGAAACATGGCTCCGTAGACAGCCATCTGGCATTGGCTGTCGTCTCTACAGCTGCTCCTCCTCTCCCCTCTGACGTCGCTGCGCTCCTCCGGAGCCTTCCTGCAGGGGCAGTGACGTGGAGGGGAGAGGAGGAGCGGCTGCAGAGACAACAGCCAATGCCAGATGGCTGACTACAGAGCCGCGTTTCAGGTTTAAAATTTTTCTTTTGGCTTTTTTCTTTTTGTACCGGTCGCTGCTGCTCCACAGGAGAAGCAGCAATAGCCGGACAGCGTTAGTATTGGCGGCTGCGGGTGACGAGGGGGTTGATGTGCCCGCTAGGGGGGGGGGTAGGGGTTTTGGTGTTGTGCCGGTGCTTGGTTGTTGTGCCGAGAGGGGGGGCACTGAGAGCTGATTTGTAGGCAGGGAGAGGAGTAGGGAAACACACGGAGCGTGTTTCCCTACTCCTCCCCCTGCCTGTCTCGTGGTTTTGCAGGGCAGGGGCTTGGTTGTTGCGCTGAGGGGGGGGCACTGACAGCTGTTTCCCAGGCAGGGGGAGCATGTTTCCATGCTCCTCCCTTTGCCTTGGAATCAGCTGTCAGTGACATCACTGATGTCAGTGCATTCTAAACTGCCTAGCAGACCACCTCCGAGGGAGGCACGGTCCCAGGCACATTAGAATGTTGAAGGTGAGAATTATTATATAAGATTACAAGGAGCGTGATCATAGGGATTGGTTATTGGCTCTGTTTAGTTTCAATCTGAATTCAGAGCTCCAGGATTCTATGAGGTCAAGTCCCAATTTAATTCAATTTAAAATTTCATGAATGCTGTTTTTGAAAAGGATTATAGATGGTGACATCATCTGCATAGATTAGAAAAAGTATGAAACCCTGCGGCCTCAAGCCTGTTGCCCAACTCATCCATCAAAATATTAAACAGTATTGGGGAAAGTGGAGAACCCTGTGGCACACCACAGTCAGGAGACCATTGAGGTGATATGGAACCTGCCAATTTTTACCTGATAAGATCTAGTCTTTAAAATGCCTTGGAACTGCTTAAAACAATGTGATCAAGTAAATAGTAATATGTCGTGATCCACTACATCAAATGCACTAGTGCATCAGTATAATCTTTTTACCCAAGCTAATTTCTTTATTATTAATGTGGTTAGGATCATTTCTGTGCTGTAACCTGGTCTGAAACCTGATGCAGAAGGGAGAAGGAAGAGAGAGAGAGTCCATATGCTGGGCTGTGACTATACCTTCCATGACCTTGGTCAGTAGGGGAAGGGATGCTACTGGCCTATAGTCGGTGACATCACTTTTTGAGGCCAATGGATTCTTAGAAGTAGGAGGTTTATTTATTTATTTTGAGGAGTACAATGCATGTATTAGGGACAGCTTTCAAGAGATAACTTGGGCAGACATTTAAGGTACAGTGTGTGAAGGAGTATTTTAATAAGAATGATCTGTTTCCTGAGAGGGTAATCAGAATGAGGACTAAATTCTATTAGCTAATATTCCTAGGATTAACATTATGATTAAGACGTGCATATATTTTAATTAGTGCCAATAATTACTTGTTAAAAAGCCAATTATCAATGCTAATTAGCTCATTATTCAGTTGCATGCACAAATTTGGTCACCTGCCCAAATTTGCATGAACAATTTTTAACGCTTTTGATAGAATTGAGGGGAAAATAATTGAAAAAATAATTTGTACTTATGTTGATATGGGTTTGCTGTTGATTGAAGTATTGATCAATCAACAGCAAACTATCAATAAAGCAACTTAACCCTCCGATGGTCTCAAAATATTTTTGACTTAAAAATTTGTAGTTATGCTTTTAAAGACATCTCGCTCCCAGGCAATGTGATAAGAGCAGCTGTTTGAGCCAGTAATTCTGCAAGTAGATTTGTTGTCTTTTTCTCTCCATTGGTGGATCTTGAGAGGAGCAGCAGTTTGTATCATGCAGACGGTCACATGTCAGTGGTGTGATCATAGTAGCAATGGTCGACCAAGCCATTCTTTCAATGGTGAAAAATGAAGGCATAATTGTTAGAGGGCAGGATGTTGATGATTTTTGAGGGAAGCTGCTGCAGATCTTATTCCTGGAGCTGGAGTGTCAGAGGCAACTGGTGGAGCAAGTTTTTCCTTGTGGCCTCTGATCTATTCAGAAACATGAGCAGGTGACATTGGAATCACTGTGGGGAGCCATCAACAGGCTAGATTCTTTCTTAACAGCACTGCTTCAAAGGAATTTCATCCAGTTACAAAGTTCTTTAGCTAATTCTAATGTCTTGTAGTCTAAGCTGACTGATACTGCACAATATTTAGATGTGCTGGAAACTGCTGTCATAAAAAACAACAGGGAATGAGTCCTGTCTTGTTAAGGATAAGTAAGTATTTTCAGGAGAATTTAGTGAATATAGTGAGGCGTAAACTTGATTAATTTCTCAAAATTACGATCTGTCTCTCTAGTTTCCATATTTTGGAGATAATACACTTTAGTGATAGGTGCCACCTTTTGTGCAGAAAATTTGAAGCAAGGCTCTGCTTCAGAATTTGATGTCATTTGATTTTTTTTTTTTGTTTGTTTTAAATTTAACACAGATATTTGAAAAAGATGAGATGATACCTTCAACAGTAATTATTAATTTTGTGCTTGAGCCAGAGAGAGTCCTAGTTCTTCTATTAGCTATTTGTAACCATAGGTTCTAGTTCTGTAACTGTAATTTGCAGCTTCATCTGGATGTAGCTAAGGCTACTTGGAAGAAAAAACGCCAGTTCCTGTTGTTGAGGCCTAGGGTAATAACTGATGGGTGGATTATTCAGGCCTAATTTTCCATTTAAGTGTATAATTAAAATGCAATTAAATAACTATATTCTCTATATACCAGCTCATTTAACTGTCATTCTGAACACTAGAACTCTGACTGCCAGTTCACATTTACTCATTAATAGGGTTACCATATTTTGTCCCCCCAAAAGGAGGACACATGCCCTGCCCCTTTCATGCCCCGCCCCCTTTCACACCCTCGCTCCGCCCTCTGTCACATTTTCCCCTCCCTCCTGTCAAACACCCCGTCACTCCCCCTCCCCTTACCTTACTACTGCCCTAGGGGTCTAGTGACCTCTTCGGGGCAGCAAAGAGCACCCTCTTTCCTGCCCAGAGCACTGCCCTGCATGCATCCTTCCTGTTCGTGATCTTTGCGCTGATTCAAAATGGCCACCGAGAGTTGAAGTCTCGCGAGGTCACTTCAACTCTCGGCGGCCATTTTGAATCTGCGCCGAAATCACGAACAGGAAGGATGCATGCAGGGCAGTGCTCCGGGCAGGAAAGAGGGGGCTCTTTCCTGCCCCAAAGGCGGAAGAGGTCACTAGACCACAAGGGTAGTAGTAAGTAAGGGGAGGGGAGGCTAGCAATCTGCCCTTTTGTCCAGATTTCTGGACAAATGGGCAGATTGGCAAAACCCGCCCAGTTGCCCGGACATGTCCTCAAAAAGTGGACATGTCTGGGTAAATCCGGACATATGGTAACCCTACTCATTAAGCATTTTCAATCCAGAATTCAACAGGAAAGCACAGCTCCTTCACACACTCCTCTACTCCCTCCACAAATTCTCCCTTACCTTCCCCACCTCTCACTCTGTGCACAAAGGTATCTGGATGCAATTTTAACAGAAGAACATTTTATGTGGATAAATATGGCCCCAGCTGGGAAAAACAAGAACATAACCAGATATCAATACTTTGTACAGAGAACTGTAAATAATCTTACAATACAAATATTTGAACATAAGCCCCCTAATTCTGTATATAGCACTGGATTCTATATAGTACACTAGAGATCTGCGCCAAAATCCAGGCGTATTCTGTAACAATACGTGTAATGGCTTAACAAGCTAATCAACGTTGATAGCAGTACTTAACAAGCAATAATGAGCACTATTTGGCAATAATTAGATTTTACACGCACAACTCGCTAAGCATATTCTATAATGAACTGCACCTAAATTCTAATGCGTGCAGTTGAAAAGGGGTGTGACCATGTGCGGGGAACTGCTTTTTTTTGTAAAATGGGGCTTCTAGGAGGCTGTGCTATAATAGGTTGCCAAAATTTTGTCACCTTCTTTCTGCGGGTAGTGCATCTATTCCATAAGAATAGACCCGCATCAGTGTTCTTACATTTAATTGCACGCCCTTACAACAGGTCTGTGGCTAGTATAAATGTGAGCACCCAAATGTGACATTTGTATACATATATTACAGCATTCTGTGCGCTAACCTCCACATTCAATGAATGATGCCTTAAGTTGTGCGTGAAAATTGGCCACATGGCCAAATTGGGTGCACTAAAAAAGATATAGATCATAGTGTGGAATTCAATCAAACAAACACTCAAAAAATCCACTTATTCCAAAAAATGACTTAGTTTAAAGAAAAAAGGCCTCAAAGAGCTCCAAGATCAATTTTAATCTCACGGAGCTTAAACAGACCTAAAGGGTCTTCTATTCATCATAGGCCAAAAAAACTTATAATACCACAGGTTTAAACTTTCTACAATATCTGTGGTCAAAAATTATAGAGCGTCTTGCATATTTATCTTAGTTATACTGTGGGTATAGACCATTACTAAACAATCTCCATTATACACTATTACACTTATCTTTTTAAAAATGCTGCAAAATGGATTATGCTGCTCATTCAGGTATTGCGCTGTGTAGTCCTTCACTTCCTGCTCCGAGCCGACGATGGCCAGCGTTTTGCTGCTTCTTCAATTAAAATTGATCTTGGATCTCTTTAAGGCTTTTTTCCTTTAAACTAAGTCATTTTTTGGAATAAGTGGATTTTTTGAGTGTTTGTCAAATTGGGCGCACAACTTAATTGATTAACAAGCAAATCAATGCTGATAATTTGTACTTAACCAATTAGCAGCACTGCTTTAATTAGAATTTACATGCACAACATTCTAGGCGTACTCTATAAGATGGTGCGCATAAATTCTAATGCATGCAGCCAAAAAGGGGGCATGGTCATGGGCACGGAATGGGCAGGTTGTGGACATTTCAAAATACCATGTGCACTATTATGGAATATACCCAATCTGCGCTTAAGTTAGGCGTGGGTATTTAGGCCTGGTTTTAGGTGGCCTAAATGGGTACATTTAAATTTTACACAAGAACAGCACATGTGCATATTCTATAAAGTATGCCTAACTTTAGGCATACTGTATAGAATTGCACCAAGCGTGTGGATTTTTAGCGCTGATTTATCAGGTGCCATTTATAGAATTTGGCCCTAAGCATTTAAATGTTGGCCCTGCGTATATCCCACCCATACCTTTCCCCTGTAAATGCCATTTAGGTGTGCAAATACAGAATAGTGGTTATGCATGCTACTGTCATTTACACATGAAGTGCTCACTTAATGTGTGTGGATGGCAGTAAAATTTCAGGGGCCCTTTTACAAAGCCAAAGTAGGGCTACTGCGGCAACAGCGTAAGATTCTGGCAGTAGTTCTGGTGTGTGCTGAGCACCTTTTCTTGCGTTCTGAAAATAGAAAGCAGTTAGGGCTCCACCCCCAGAAATGGCCACATGACAAGTGCTTAACTTACCACATATCCATTTCCTTTTAAAAAAACAAAAATCTCCTTTTACGCTCTGCTTTAAAAGGGGGCCCCAGTGCGCGGCAAATCCATTCGCCGATGCCACCACAGGGACACTTTTACTGCAGTTTGATAAAAGGATCCCTAAGTGTACAGATGGCACTTAAGTTTAGGTGATCTATTATAGAATGAGAGGATAGTGTCTTGTAGGGTTCCAAAAACATGGATAATAAAGTTTATTATATATACATATGACAGTGGAGTGAAGGAGTGGTCTAGTGGTTGGAGCACTGGTCTTGACATCCAGAGGTGGTCAGTTTGAATTCCATTGCTGCTTCTTGTGATCTTGGGCAAGTCATTTAACCCTCCATTGCCTCAGTACAAACTTAGATTGTGAGCTCTCCAGGGACAGAGTAATACCCAGTGTATCTGAATGTAATTCACCTTGAGCTACTACTGAAAAGATGTGAGCAAAAATCTAAATAAATAAAATATTTTCTACATACTAATATTCCTGAGTGAACAAGACACTCACAATAGGCATTCTGAACAGTGTCAGTGGCCAACTGCAAGAGAGTGTTCTTGCAAAAACAGGATTATCCAGATGCTGTACGCTGTATGTCATCAGAAAAATAGTGTTCTGTCACGTTGTTTGGTAATTGGTGACAATTTCTTGTCAGTGCAATATTACCAATAACAAATATACTTGCTGTCAACAGTTTTATTGTGTTTTGAGAAGCTATTTATAATGTCTCTCATCTTAGGATCAAAGACAAATGGTCTGTTCCAGATGCTATTTAATTGGTAGAACTCCCAGTAACTGAGACTTGCATTACTTTATGGAATGTAAAATATTACCATTGGCAATTTAATAGTCTCCTAAAATGTTGCTTTTAAGTGCATTACCTATTTTGTTTTCATCATTCACAAATCTGAGGACATATTCATGAATAGTAGAAATTCAGGTCATTGTCATCTGCTGTCTTAATCTATGTTTCTAATATGTTGTATTGGTATGAAAATTAATAGACAAATGAGAATAATGGAGGAGATTCTATGTATGACACCTAAAAAAATTGGCATGGAAATCAGTGCCGTCTAAGTGTATTCTGTAATTGGAGCATGATTAGATTGTAAGCTCTAACGAGCAGGGACTGTCTCTTCGTGTTCAAGTGTACAGCCCTGCATACATTTTGTAGCGCTACAGAAATGATAAATAGTAGGACAGTACCTCCTATGCCATGACTCTCCAATTTCCTCTGGAGTCTTTCATGAGGTACTTTGTCAAACGCCTTCTGAAAATCCAGATACACAATATCAACCGGCTCACCTTTATCCACATGTTTGTTCACCCCTTCAAAGAAATGTATTAGATTGGTGAGGCAAGATTTTCCTTCACTAAATCCATATTGGCTTGGTCTCATTAATTCATGCTTTTGAATATGCACTGTAATTTTGTTCTTTATAATAGTCTCTACCATTTTGCCCGGCACCGACATCAGACTCACCGGTCTATAATTTCCTGGATCTCCTTTAGGACCTTTTTAAAAAATCGGCGTTACATTGGCCACCCTCCAATCTTCTGGTACCACGCTCAATTTTAAGGATAAATTACATATTACTAACAATAGTTCCGCAAGTCCATTTTTCAGTTCTATCAGTACTCTGGGATCAATACCATCTGGTCCAGGAGATTTGCTACTCTTCAATTTGTAGAACTGCCACATTACATCCTCCAGGTTTTTATAGATATTTCATTCAGTTTCTCCAACTCGTCAGCTTTGAATACCATTTCTGACACCGGTATGTTATATAGTCTGTGGGGATCTCTAGGCACTATATAGAATCTGGGGGATATGCCAACACATGTGCCTCATATAAATACTTTATAATGTTAGTATTCATTTTCCCTTTTAGCTTATTTCTTATTTAGTGGAAAGATTGCAGTGACACATGTAGGAATTTATTTGCAAGGATTTTTTTTCCCCAGTTTTGTAAAATTGACAGCATACTTGGTGATTATGAGCATTTGCATCAAATGCTGGGATTCATGTGTACTTACAAGAAATGTTTTGCTATACTCAGCTGCATACTGAGATGCAAGCCTAATGCCTAAGAAAAGTGGCGAGACTTTTCTTCATGAATATTGTTAAGTTTATTATACACATGAAATAGTACCACAATAAAAATATTACACTTGAACTCAGTTTATTAGAAATCAAAACCATTTTATTGGTGTTAGTTTATTATGATATTGTATCATCATAGGAAGTATTTCAACTAGCTATTATAAAATGACTGTTGTAGATTTAAGGACGACATTTACCTTGGATGAAAGCTACTCTGTAGACCCAAGATAACATGGATGAAAAATATTTGACTACATTATAAATTAAAATACATTATATCAGATCTACAGTTTAGTATCAATAATTAGAAACTCCATGCTCCTGGCAGAATCCAGTGCCTATGGATAGGCACTAGAAGTGATGTTCTCCATGGGCACATTTTTGCATGATACCCATATGCAAAGTGCCTTGGCCAGAAACAAAAAGAGGGGCCAGTTTGTCCTGACCTTGATGAGCGCTTGGTACTCCTTCAGATTCTGAGATTCTGCACCCACAGTTTCTTGTTCCAAAGCATGATAGGGTTGATATTCAGCAGGCTTTAACCATGTAAAAAAGCTCCTACCCAGTCAGATCCTGTTGGCCAGCTCTGTTGCTGATATTCTGTGGCACTTAACCGGTTAGTGCTGCTAAATATCAGGGTTAGAAGGTAAGGTCTGCCTATTTGCGGATGATACCAAGATTTCTAACAGAACGGACACTCTGGACGGAGTGGAAAACATGGAAAAAAGATCTGCAGAAGTTAGAAGACATGTAAAATGATGCACTTAGGGAATAAAAATCCAAGGGAGACACATATGCTAGGCAGTGAGAGTCTGATGTGCACAGACAGGGAGAGGCGATGAAACAATGTGACAAGGTGGTGGCTGTAGCAAGAAGGATGCTAGGCTGTATAGAGAGAGGTGTAACCAACATAAGAAAAGAGGTGTTGATGCCCCTGTATAAGTCATTGGTGAGGCCCCACCTGAAGTATTGTACTCAGTTTTGGAAGACATGTCTTACAAGATGTAAGAAGACTTGAAGCACTCCAGAGGAAGGTGACAAGAATGATATGGGGCTTGCACCAGAGGACATATGAGAAGACACTAGAAGACTTGAATAGGTATACCCTAGAGGAGAGGAGGGACAAGGGAGATATGATACAGATGTTTAAATACTTGAAAGATATTAATATAGAAACAAATATTTAACAGAGAATGGAAAGTGATAAAACTAGAGGACATGTCAGAGTAATGTCAGAAAATTCTTTTTCACGGAGAGGGTGGTTGATGCCTGGAATGCCCTCCCGATAGAGGTGGTGGGGAAAAAAAACTGGTGGAATTGAAAAAAGCATGGGATAAATACAGTGGATCTCTAATTAGAAAATGAATGATATAAAAAAGAAAACTTAAAGGGTTGCATATGTGTTTGCATGTCAAGTGGTGCTTAGATGGCGAGTCTGGCTGCATCAACTAAGGCCTGTGCTGGGCTGGCTTTTACGGAATCCTGCATATAGCAATCTGGTTTAGGATGGGCTGATGAGAGCTTCAACAGAAACTCCAGTAATTTGGAACATGAGAACAGTGCCAGGCAGACTTTTATGGTCTTTGTCCCGGAAATGACAAGATGACAACTCCAGTAGTTGGAACATAAGGACAGAGCTGGGTGGGCTTCAACACTCTGTGTCCCAGAAACAGCAAAAGAAAATACTATGATCGAGTATATAATATCATGTTCATTGTTGATTTAAATCTATTGGGCAGACTGGATGGGCCATTCAGGTCTTTATTTGCCCATTACTTACTATGTGATTGGATTATTGTGTGTTCCTCCCATAATGCACTTCCATGTAAGAGAGCTAGGGCTCTGTTTACAAAGGCATACTAGCATTTTTAGCACGTTCTAACTATATAGAAGCCCATAGAAATATTGTGGGCATCTACACGGTTAGCTTGCGCTAGTGCGCCTTTGTAAACAGGGCTCCTAGTTTATAATTACAACAAAGATAAATATCTTGGGAGATAAGCTTTGGAGGCAGATTCTTCCAGCAGATACATTTTCTGTTCTTTTATTAGACGTAGTTAGTGGTATATGCGTGCATAGGCTTTGGGGAGGTGGGGAGTAGAAGTTGAGCAGAGGTTGGGCACAGTTGTGAAGTATGCATATGTTATAAAATAGATATTTATGCAAACTTAAAGGGAAAGATATCAGTATAGGCTCCTGTTAAGACTAGTTTATTTTTATTTATTATTAGGATTTATTTACTGAATTTTTGAAGGAATTCACCCAAGGTGGTGTACAGCAAGAATAAGTTGAACATAGGCAACAGACAATTGCAGCAGCAAAAATATTCAAAGTATGCTACTTAAACTGTTAACACAATACACAATAAAACATCTTAATAGACAGCATGGGGTATAAGTAACAATAGAGTAAGAGGATTTAGAAATGAGGGGGGTAAATTAGAGAAAGCTGCATGTGGAGTCAGAAGTGTACATTTACGGTAGGAGTGAGTAAACAAGTCCTGCTACAGTATGTGCAGTTGGTGTTAGTCCTTGTGTGTGTGCAACCAGCAAATGAATTGCTTATTCCATTAAAGGTTTGGGAGAAGAGCTGGGCTTTCACCTTCTTAAGAACATAAGAATAACCATACTGGGTCAAATCAAAGGTCCATCTAGCCCAGTATCCTGCTTCCAACAGTGGCCAATCCAGGTCACAAGTACCTTTCAAAAACCCAGTTAGTAGCAAAGTAGAGGTAGTCTTCCATTTATTTATTTATTATATTGGGATTTATTAACCACCTTTATGAAGAGATTCACCCAAGGTGGTGTACAGCAGGTACAGGTTAGCATAAAAGTTACAATTTTGTTAACAGCATAATAATAGTAAAAATTGCCAAATATAAACATGAATAGAGTAAATGAGGTAAACTTCAGAGCAGCAAATTAAAACCTAATAGGACTGCCATGAAATAGTATCAAAAATATACACATTTAGTAGTACTGAAAGTCAAATATCATAGATATGATGCTAATGCTTTTCTACAATATAGCTTACCATGTAGCCGAGGGGCCAAGTGCAGAGATATAGATGGGGACAAGATGGGTGGTACAGAGTAATTTGGGATAAATGGGTGGCTAAACTCTAGGTAAGTTTTATGTACAATTAAACAACATATAAGGTACTGGTCTAAGTTACAGTGTGTGTAGCAAACTAGTCCAGGTGCAGAGAGGTATTTAATCAGTCACCCTATGTATTAAAGGCTCATGAGAAGAGCCAGGCTTTCACCTGCTTTCTGGAGTACAGATAGTCTCGAGTTAGACTTGTCCCCTCTGGGAGTAAATTCCAGAGCATGGGGGCTACTCCTGAGAAGGTTCGCTGGTGTCACATTGTACAATTTCTTTTAATGAGAGTACAGATAGTGATGCTTCTTGAGAGGACCTTAGAAGTCTCTAAGGTGTGTAAAGGGATAATTTATTCTTTAAGTACTCTAGCCCATTTTGTCTGAGGACCTTGAAAATCAAACATAGATTTTAAAATTTAAACCTGTAAGGTACTGGTAGCCAGTGTAGCTTTTGCAGGATGGGTGTGATGTCACTTCGCTTGCAGCGTTCTATCAGTCGTGCTGCAGCATTCTGAATTAGTTGGAGCTGATGCAAACTCTTTCTGGAGTTGTGATATCATTGCATGGAATATTGTTGTCAGACTCGTCTTATCAATATATGGAGAAAGGTTTTGTAGCTGCCTTAGGTGATAGAGACAATTTAAAGGTTGTTTGAATTATGGGATCAAGGTGAGTGATGAGTCTAGCAGTATCTCAAAATTCCTGACCTATGATTTTAGGGGGAGTTCATACTTCCCAAAAGGTATTTTGAAGTCAGATATTTGTCCGCTTGTGTTAATCTCTGTTTTGCTTGGTTTTAGGCAGAGTTTGTCGTTTGCCCATTCCTGTGTTGCGGTTAGATATGCAGTCAGTTTACTCAAGGCTGTAGGTAGATCTGGTTCAATGGGTATGAGTAGTTGTACATCATCAGCATAGATATAGAACTAAGCATTGAGCAAACCTTTCAGGGGCCTATTCCAGAGTGTGGGAGCTACTCCACAGAAGTCTCACTGGCAGGAGTCACATCATGTAATGTGGATGAATGGAGGACTGCCTTGTGGTTAGTGCAATAGCCTGGGAAACTGGGTTTGATTCCCTCTACAGCTCCTTGTGACTCTGGGCAAGTTACTTAATCCATTATCCCAAGTACAAAATAAGTACCTGTATATAATATGTAAAACACTTTGTAACCACATAAAGGCAGTATATCAAATCCCATCCCTTTCCTTTGAAGAGGGTGTTGTTAGGGAAACTCCTTGGGGAGGATCTTAGTGACCTTGGAGGTGTGTAGAAAGAGATCCTATTCTAAAAGTACTCTAGCCCATTTCCTTTGAAGGCCTTGACGATCAGGCATGGAGTTTTAAATTTATCCTTGTTTTGTACTGGTAGCCAGTGAAGCTTTTGCCGAAATGGTATGATGTGGTCACATTGCTTACAAACTTGTATCAGTCTTGCTACAGTATTATGAATCAACTGGAGCTGGTGCAAATCCTTGTTAGTCAGACCATTGTACAGTGCATTAGAGTAATTCAGTCTTGATGTTATAATGGCATGAACCATTGTGAAAAGACTTTCCTTCTCAATGTATGGAGAGGCAGCATAGTTGTCGTAAATGATAAAAGTAGCTCTTGAAGGTTGATTTGATTTGGGGGCTCAGTATTGAGTCTAGCTGCACTCCAAGGTTCCAGACTTGTGATTTAAAGGTGAGTTTGTTTCTCCCAAAAGAGATTTTGGTGTTAGGTATGTGTGCACTTGTATTAGAAACCCACAGGAGCTTAGTTTTTCTTGGGTTCAAGCAAAGTTTGTTCTTTTTAGCTCATTCCTGAATTGCTTTTAAACAGGTAGTTAGTTTATGCAGGGTTGTAGGTAAGTCTGATTCAATCAGTATGAGTAGCTGCATGTCATCTGCTTAGATGTAGAACTGAGTATTTATCGACTGAATCAGCTCGGTTAGTGGCTCGAGGTAGATGTTTAACAGAATAGGTGACAGTATTGCTCCTTGTGGTACCCTGCAGGTCAGTACCGATGGAGGTGATGAGGTGCAGCTAAACAGTAAGGTCTGTTGCCTGTTAGGATCTGAACCAAGCAGATGCTGTGCCACTGATACCTATTTCTGCCAGTCGAGCTAGCATGATATTGTGGTCCACAGTGTCAAATCTGCTGAGAAATCTAGCAGTACTGACACTGAGGCAAATCCCCTGTCTCTATTTCATATCTGGGACTGAAACCAGACTGAAATTGATCTAGCCAGTTTATCTCTTCTAGTCAATCATTGAGTTGAGCACAGACTGTTCTATAATTTTTCCTAGAAATGGGATGTTAGATACTGGTCCATAACTTTCAAGTTTGTCCTGGTCAAGGTTGTTCTTCTTCAGCAAAGAATGCACCACTGCTCTTTTTAACGTTGGTAGTTTCCCATTAGAAAGAGAGGGATTCACAATTTTTGTGTCCCCTTCTCTGAGGCTCTTACTTGCCTATTGCACTATCCTTGAAGGGCAGGGATCAAGGGAGCAGGTATTGGTTGAAGGCCTTTTAGGATTTTTTCAAGGTCCTCCTCTGTTATTGGGTTAAGAGTCCCATATGTCTGTGTGAGAAGGGAGCAAGTTTATTCACTCCTAGTTAACTGACTGCCAGCAAAATTAAAGGTCTCTTTCAGGATTTACAGGCAGTCTCACCCAGTTTCCTAAGTATGCAACAAAATCATTGGCGTTCAGTTTTGACTAGGCAGGTTGGTTCTGTTGTGGGGGTTGCAACAGACTGTTTACTATGCTGAATAGGTGCTTTGTTGAATTAGCAGATTGTTCAATGCATTGAGAGAAGTATTGTTTTTTGGCTGTTGTTAAGTTACTCCAACATAACGCACCTGTTCATACCCATTTCAACCAATCAGGATGACTTTTATTCTCTGCAATAATTGTGATGCTTTAGTTTCAAGGCCAATCATCTGGAGACTTAAAGCTTGTCCTATCTGTCTTCAGCTATCTACTTTAAAACAAGAGCTCTGTAAAGTAATGCAAGAATTAGATGCAATTAAAGCAACTTATAGGACTGTGCAGAATCATAACTCCTCACCACTGCCTCAAAGAATAAAACCACAGAAGAACAGATGGTTCACAGTAGGCTCAGGCAGACTTCATCATGTGACACAGAAGCATCCACCCGCACAAGTGTTACCACTACAAAATTCTTTTGCTCCACTACAGCACTGTGATGTTCCTGAAAATAAAACTGAAGCGGAAAAAAAAAGAAAAAGCAAGGAAGGGGGAACAAAAATATGAGAAGGTACCCAAAGAGAAAACACCCTCACAAATCACTAAAACCAAAACACATACTAGGAAATGTACATGGAAAGCAATGACCACAAATGCTCGCAGTCTAAGCAACAAAATTCATGACCTTCAAGCCCTGATTTTGGAGGCTGACTTGGACATAGTTGCAGTCACAGAGACATGGCTCAATGGTTCCCATGAATGGGATGTAAACATACCAGGCTATAATCTTTTTAGGAAGGATAGAGAGGGACGTATAGGTGGAGGAGTAGCTCTGTATGTGAGAAATGATATCCCAGCGACTGAAATGACAGGGAACTGGGGAAAGGAAGAAGCGATATGGATCACCTTAAAAAGAGAGGATAGAACCTTGGTCCACGTGGGTGTTGTCTATAGACCCCCGACACAATTGGAAGAACTAGATAAAGATCTGATCGCTGATATTCAAAAGTTGGGGAAGAAAAGAGAGATGCTGTTGTTGGGAGATTTTAATCTGCCGGATGTAGATTGGAAGGTTCCGTCTGCAAAATCGGAAAGAAGTAGAGAGATTGTGGATGCTTTCCAAAGTGCTCTGCTCAGACAAATGGTGAACGAACCCACGAGGGAGGGAGCCACGTTGGATCTGGTGCTCACGAATGGAGATAGTGTGTCAAATGTCCGAGTGGCTGCACACCTGGGAAACAGTGACCATCAAACGGTTTGTTTTGATGTAACGGCTCATGTGGATGGCAGCCACTCTAAACTCAAAGTCCTGGATTTCAAGCGAGCTGACTTTAACAAAATGGGAGAATACCTGAGGAAGGAGCTGATGGGCTGGGAGGACATAAGAGAAGTGGAAGGACAGTGGTCCAGGCTAAAAGAAGTAATAAACAGGGCCACAGACCTTTATGTAAGGAGAGTAAATAAAAGCAAGAGAAAAAGGAAACCGATATGGTTCTCAAAGCAAGTGGCTGAGAAAATAAAGATTAAAGAGTTAGCGTTCCAGAAACATAGAAAATCTCAAGAGGAGGAACACGGGGAGGAATACCGGATGAAACTGAAAAAAGCCAAGAGAGAGGTACGTCTGGCGAAGGCGCAAGCGGAAGAACAAATGGCTAGAAATGTAAGGAGAGGAGACAAAAACTTCTTCAGGTATATTAGTGAAAGGAGAAAGACTATAAAGGGAATTGTGAGACTAAAAGATACAACGAAACTTTCCTCAACCTCCACTTCCCTAAGTGCAAAGGCATAAAGTATAAAGTACTACATGCATCAACCTTCTCCTACAAGAGCACACAACTCTGGAATGCACTACCACACGGCCTGAGAGCGGTCTATGAGTTGACAGACTTCCGCAAACGATTGAAGACCTATCTCTTTGACAAAACATACCGCAAGGATCAAAACATATAAATCCCATATACACCATAACAATGCCTCAAGATATTACCCCATGTACTCCACTTCCCCGTACTCTCTCCCATTCAACAATCTACCCACAGATAAAAACTGTCTACCCCATCGCCCTCTTGCTATTATTCGATCAGCGTAGTAATTCCCCAACGTCACATCCTTTAGTTTCTACGCCCTAAAGGTGATTGATCTGACTCTGTCTTCCTTAACTATTCACAATGTAACCCATAATCGTAATGTAACAAACTGTATTTCCATCATTTACAATGTATTGTAAGCCACACTGAGCCCGCAAATAGGTGGGAAAATGTGGGATACAAATGCAATTAAATAAATAAATAAATAAATAGAACCAAGGTGAGTATTTGTGAGTGTGATCTAAGACATTTTTTAGTGGTGCGGTTTGTCTAGGGTCTTAGCTAAGTGAATATTCTAAACATCTGACACTGTATTGTGTTTTCATCCACATGTGGATAGTCCAAGGAAATTTTCAGCAGGCAGCTTATTCTTGTTTCTGATCTCCTTCTTGTCTCTGATCTCCATCCAAACTCTGGGAGATACCATTTGTTTCATGTGGTTACATAGAGAAAATTTGATTAGAAACTGATCTGTCCATGATAGAGATGTTATTTCAATACCGCTATCCCAGTATTCTGGGATGTCAACTAGATCTCATTGCATAAAATGGGACCTGTTCTAATATAACATATCTTAATATTTGATCACTTTGATAACTGTTCCCTTAGGCAGAAAAGTTGTGCATGCTTCAGAAGAGGGGTAACTTTGTGCAGGATCTTTCAGAGAGGCTGCTTTATAAAGGCACAAAAAATGTGTATGTTGCCTTTATAAAACAGATGCAACAAATGCACCTTCCTAGACCATGTGCCCAGTTACCAAATTATTCTCCACATCTGTCATCTTGAAGATAGAAAACCAGGAAGTAATTTTTCTATAGAAAGAAAAGATACTTATTGAAGTACAAATTCTTCGAGGATCTAGCAAGAGATCATATTTGTGATTTTAAAACAGGGTAATATTCAGCAGAGGTGGTTGTCAGCATTTGTTGTCCAGTTATGGTCAGCAATCCTGACAGTGGTCACCATATTAATTTAATTGCCATCTGTGGTGTTTAATACATATTTTCAGTGGCTCCTAAATACAAGTGTAGTATTCAGGACTTGCTATAAAATGTAATTAACTTTCTTAGAGTACATAAAGATTGCTTAATTTGTGAATCGAGCTTGACTTGATACGGGCCATGTTTTGGTCTAGGGGTTTGCATCAGGAATCTGAACAAATGTCACACAGTATGTATTAAATAGTTAATGAAACCATGTGAATTATCAAGTCGATCGGTATTGTGCAACAACTACTCAGCAAATACCGATCATTTATTTGCATACATACTGTGTGACACCTGCTCAGACTCCTGACGCAGCTCATAGGCTGAAACACGGCCCTTGTCAAGTCTAGTTCGGTTCACAATAAAGAACACCTACAGTGTTGATTTGTGGTTTGTGTCACCTCCGTTGCTTTTTGTGGTTTCGATCTGAGCTGTGTGGAGGATTGGTCTTCTGTTCCTTTCTTCACTTCCTGAATTATATCATTTTGAAAATTTATGCTTTATAACATCTTGCAATAGCTCCTGTCATTAATAGTAATATTTTTTTAAATAATAGTACATTTGTTTTTGGGTTATTTGGAAAAATATTGGGGGTCATGTTTTTCCAGCTACTGTGTATAAGCTGGTGCCTAGAGGTAGGTGCCATTAATTGACAGGTACCTAGGGGCATTAGGATCTATTCTATAAGGTAGCGGCTATGCGATGCAGTGCCTAATAGCAAGGAGGTGTATACATGAACAGAAGATGGGGCAGGCTATAAGCTTTTCTCCCAGTTACATGCATAGTTTATAGAGTACTACCCTCTTTCTAGGAACATGGAAACTTAAAGAGCTCAATAGAGTGATTCTTCAAACCCATGCAAAGCCTATGACTTCAGTGATTAAGTTTATTAATGTTTGTAAAACTTTCTTTAAATGGATAAAAATTTGGCAGATAGTAAAAACTGAATGTGGATTTCTATTGATTGATAGTTTTATATGAATTTTGCTGAGATCTGATACAGTCTGAAGAAACTGCTTGGATTTTGTCAAACCATATTGACCTATGCCTAGTTATTTTTTAATTCACACTGCATTGTTGCATCTGACCCACTGAGAACACTGTCAAGGAGCAGGTCCATATGCTTAAACATGCAAGTAGAAGATAGGGCAACAAGGGAAGAGTTATATTGGTTGGAAATAATTCTAAAATATTTAACTTTTAAGTATTGATTTATGTAGATTTTGCTCACACCTTTTTCAGTAGTAGCTCAAGGTGAGTTACATTCAGGTACACTGGATATTTCTCTGTCTCAGGAGGGCTCACAATCTAAGTTTGTACCTGAGGCAATGGAGGGTTAAATGATTTACCCAAGATCACAAGGAACAGCAGTGGGATTTGAACCGGCCACCTTTGAATTTCAAGACCAGTGCTCTAACCACTAGGCCACTCCTTCTAGTTTCCAAAAACTTATTTTTACCCTTAAGATTGTAGGCTATATGCTGCAATTGTTAAAACGAGGCTGTGGGATCTCATTATATCCTCTAGAAACTACCCACTCTCACCATGAACAAATCACTGGGTTGACATTTATTTGGTCTTCAAAGTTATCTTTTGATTTTCTTATCCTCTGTGTGCTTTACCTTGGCTTGTAAGCTTTTTGTGTTAGTGACATTGTGGTCACATAAATTATTTTTGTACTACACTGTACACAAGTGCATTTCACATACCAGACTTCTGACATTTAATTTATAGTTGCTAGTCAGACTTCAAAATTGAATAAAATTATCCTTATGACATCTTTTGTACTTTTAATTAAGCATATTGGATGTACTTTTGTTGTGCTTCCTCTATTATAATGTGACAGCAAATTCATGAGATACATTTTTTAAAAAGTCATTGTAAAAGTTGAGACTGAAGAATAGTAATGAGTAAAATAAATAAATAAATAAATAAACAAACACAACTCAGTAACTAAAATTACTCCCCTGTGTTCATATTAATTTGTATATTATCAAGGTCTTTATTATGAATACAGTTGCTAATGCATGGCTGTAATAAACACAGTATAATTGAATTTTCAATTTTTTGCCACCAGGGAGTAATTTTGTTACAAGACCTACATTTTGTCTTCTGGCTAATTGTCAGTAGTTACGCAGTATTACCATGCCATCATGTCACCAAACAGCGAATAGAATAATATCTGCCTTAAAGTACAGCAGGGTAGGAAGTTCACAGATGAAGAGGGGGAGTTAAAGTTGAGGTTTGTGCCTACTCTAAATCAAATTTTATGGCAACTGGTTCTTATAAGCCCAACATTTAAAGGCATGAATGATGTATTGCTACTGATTCCTAAAGAATGCTTTCATTTTTGCCCTCTGCTGTTGATAAAGAATTGGTATCTGATTCAGAGGGCAAGTCATCAGCATGGTCTGCCATTAAAATATGTTATTTTACTCTTAAATAAGTCTCATTGCATAACATGGGACCTGTGATAAAATAGCATGAATAAGTACTAAAATAACATCTTAATGGTAGCCCACACTGATAGCTATGCTCCTCATTGTGCCTAAGTATGCAGTGTTGCTTCACTTAAAGTGATTTTACTAAGGCTTTTGCCCCCTTTTCCATTTATTTAGAGTAGAGTGATGTGGTAACCGTGTTAGTCTACTTTTAAAGGTAATAAATAGAAATAAAACAAAACATAGAAAAGAAAATAAGATGATACCTTTTTTATTGGACTAACTTAATACATGTCTTGATTAGTGTTTGAAGGTAACCGTTCTTCTTGGATTTACCATCTTCCAATTAAGTTGTCTGAAAGTGAGAGAAAAAAAAAGCCAGGTTTTCACAAAGTTCCCTGATATTAAGTAATTGGTTTTCTGATGGACATGTATGGGCTTCATGTTCCACAGCACTGCTAGTACTACTTATTTCTGTACTTACGTAGGGTTGTACACATTATATACAGATTATTATTGGCTTGATTTTTTTTAGCAGGATGTTGACTTGAGAAGTGGCAAAAGGTACCTAGTATAAGCCTATTTCATAGGCTCTTTCATAAGGGGGCCTGTGTACCATCAGCTTCCATGTCCAGTCCCAATTGTACACGAATGCCGATGTACAAAATTACACCTGCTTCAAAGAAGGAGTAAATGTGTGTGTGTAGGCCAGTTTTGTTATTTACCAAGTGAGCCACTAAGCTGTGGCATTGAGTTACTGCAGGTTAGTGATTCCCATGGTAAACTAAGCTGCCGTAAAATGCCATATCTTACCACAGCTTAGTAACCCCCCCCCCCCCCACCCTACAAAGTGTAATGACCACATCTGTAATTCACATTAAATATGTGGGCTTAAAAATCATTTTGAATATCTCTGTCTGTGATTGGTTGAGTGGAGTAGAGGAGTAGCCTAATGGAATGCAGTGGGCTGAGAACCTGGGAAATTGGATTCAGTTTCCACAGTGGTTCCTTGTGACCGTGGACTAGTCCATTGCCCCCAGTACAAAAAACTTAGGGGGTCTCTTACTAAGGTGGAGAAAATCTAGGAACTGGGAAGTATCCGGAGAGGCAGGATTATCTAGATGAAGGTTGAGGTCACCCAGCAGGAGTATATTTGGGTTATTTAAGCAGATGTGCGAGATGAAATCCAGTAGCTCAGATTGACTGCAGGACCAGGCAACCGGGGGTCTGTAGAGCAGCGCACAGATTAAGTGGCCATGAAGGGAGGGATGATGAATCTTGACTGCTGCGATTTCCAGCGACGAACAGATCAAATCCGAGCTTGTGTCTACTGTGAGGCGGGAACGATAAATGAGTGCCAGCCCACCATCTCGTTTGTCTGTTCAGTCCCAGTGGATGATCTATTGCTTTATTGTTTGCACTAGTATATACTGTATAAATATAAGTACTTCTAAAATTTACATTCATTAACTTTGTGCTTAGTCTCTTTGTTACAGGGTCTTGACTGTTTAGAGGTTGTCAAAATTATGCACGTTAAGAAACCCCATAGAAAGGAAAGCCAATAACCAGTTCTAGGCAATAGCTTTTTATCTGAGATACACTTGTGAGTGGCCTGTGCACTAGCCTAGTGGAAGACAGATAGCACTTAAAGATTAGCAACAACAAATTAACACAATGAAAAGGCATCCCTCTACAAGTTGCTTGTTGACTTCATTTCTACATATTAAAGTGGTTTAACACGGTATTCCCATTACTTTATTCAAGATAATAAGAAAAAAAAAGCATAATGGAATAATAGATTTGTTGGCAAACAGAGCATTTAATTTAATGCATTCCATTGTATAATGCATGTGCACTTACAAAGCAGAGTTACACTAAACAACTTATTATTTATAGACTCCTAAGCAGTTTGCTCACCTAGGGATGTCTTGTTAGCCCATGTGTTGTGCTGTTTGTGTTTATACCAAACATGACATGCTACTGCATGCTTTTCCTCCTGTAGTTATTCAGAGGACTTACCAACAGAAAACCTGTCCTATTAATATTTGTTCTGCAGTCTCAGCCAAATGTTCAATGGAAACTGATCCTCTGACTGAAACATTTTAAGAAAGGGAATTGAGGAATCCAAAATAAAATCTCAAAGATGTGAAATTTAGCATTTGCGTCAAAATGTCATTTAGTGAAATAGAGTTAAATGCCAGACATAACAGTTTGCTTTTAATTGTATTAGTACAGGTCGCCGCATCTCAAAATAGATATAGTGGAATTAGAAAAGGTGCAGAGAGGGGCAAAGAAAATGATAAAGGGGATGGGACGACTTCCCTATGAGGAAAGGCTAAAGCGGCTGGGGCTCTTCAGCTTGGAGAAAAGATGGCTGAGGGGAGATATGATAGAGGTCTAAAAAATAATGAGTGGAGTGGAACGGGTAGACTTGAAGCGTCTGTTTATGCTTTCCAAAAGTACTAGGATTAGGGGGCATGCAATGAAGCTACAAAGTAGTAAATTTAAAACGAATCGGAGAAAATGTTTCTTCACTCAATGTGTAATTCAACTCTGGCATTCGTTGCCAGAAAATGTGGTAAAGGCGGTTAGCAGCATAAAATGTTTTGTACTTTTTTGGGGATCTTGCCAGGTATTTGTGACCTGGATTGTCCACTGTTGGAAACAGGATGCTGGGCTTGATGGACCTTTGGTCTGTCCCAGTATGGCAATACAGTGCAATCCGCTTAAGTGCAAGGGTCTGGGACCAAAAAAATACATGCAGTTAACCGGAGCATGCACTTAACAGTTGTGACCCAAAGAAGCTTGACATCTGATAAACTGTTTATTATACGTACAGTATTCAGTTTGCATTAACTGACGTTATACAGTCTCCGTTAACTGACGTTAGGCTTACTTGAAGTAGTCAGTCATAGTCCTCTGTACACGCTTGTGTCTGTGAGTTCCATAGACTATGTCTGCCAGACGGTAAAAACTGTCATAGCACTGACATCCAGTGGCCTCCAGATAGGCCCGCACGGTGTTGAGACTCTCCAGCGCTCAATTGAGGTGCCAAGTGATAGAATTGCACCCATAGTGCACTTTCTAGATTTGTAGTGACCCCTGATGGATAGCTGTGGTTTGTCTTCAAGTAATACAGAGAACATTAATATATCTTTAATATTTCACCCCAGGGTCTATGTGTGATAATGTCCTTTTGAAAAAAGGGGTGAAACACTGACACAGAGAACATGACTGCCGAAAGGCCTATCCAGTCTGCCCATCAACATGACTGTGATCTCTACAATCCTTTCCACACTCTGATCCTATGTGCTTGCCCCATGTCTCCTGCACTATCTCCACTGAAAGACTGTTCCATTCTTCCATTACGCAATTAAAAATATCTATCTATCTATCTATCTATCTATCTATCTATCTATCTATCTATCTATCTATCTATCTATCTATCTATCTATCTATCTATCTATCTATCTCCTTAGACAGTCTGCTCCCTTGCATCCTTTTCCTGTGATCCCTCATTCCAGAGCCTTCTTTCTGTTTAAAATAGGTAGGGTAGAAAATGGTGCTGTAATCCATATTTTATAGTAGACTGACACATCTGTACTATAAGATGACTTTATATTTGGGACTCAAAAAGTCAGTCCTTTCATGAATCAGCATAGTTAAATGAGTCAGCTTGGTTTTCTGGTTAAAACTAACAGTTCAACATAAGTGTTGCCATACCAGGTGTCACGTTTTCAAAGCTGGAAACTGGTTTGTGAGCCCTTGGGCCACTGCCGAGGAGCGGCAGAGGCAGGCAAAACCACCCCACACCAGAGACTAGGCAGAACAGGACTGGAACTCCGGACTGGAGTTGCAGCAGAGGCAAACAGGCAGGACTTAAGAAGAGCAGGCACCCTTAAACTTCACCTGCACTTGACCACTTTTCACAAAAGTTGAGCTTCTGGCTGCAGGTGGCCGGCAGGGCGTACTGGGCAAGGCAGGACTGGATACCCCACTAGGCTGAACCAGGACTGAGGGTCAGAGGGGAGAGGAATATACAGAGACAGCCAGGCAGGGAATGAGAAGCCAAAAGACCAGACTGAAAGCTGTAAACAGCCACTGCAGCAGGGAACCAAACACTGAAAAACAAAAGACAGACTGAAAGCTGCCAGGCGGCCACTAAACAAGAAACACAGAGAACCCAGAACCAGACACAGTAAATACAAACAAGAGTCAAGACTAGGACAGTACAAGCTAAGCTACACATAAACTAAACAGAATCAGGCAAGGAACTAGAACAGGAATTAAACTAGGCTGAAGTGCAACATGCACCAACATACCAGGGCCTTAGACGTGATGCAAAGGCAAAGCAGAAATGTTCCAAGATGGCTGATAAGCACAGAAGCAGTTGGAACTCAGCTGCTGCAATCACCAGGCAGCTACGGGTGCTGTGCAGGCTCAAACAGCACAAGCAAACCTGGCAGCCTGGAAGATCCGGACTGGACTGAGCTGAAATCTGGAACGGGTGATGGTCCACAGCAGCCACCGGTTCTAGCCACCAGAGGGCGAGGTGAGCACAGATGTAACACCAGGCTAGACTGAAGGTCCACCCAGCCCAGTATCCTGTAATAGTGGCCAGTCCAGGTCACTACCGTAGTACCTGGCAAGATCCCAAAAGAGTAAAACAGATTTTATATTGCTTATCCCAGAAATAAGTAGTGGATTTTTCCAAGTCCATCTTAATATTGGATTATGGACTTTTCTTTTAGGAAATTATCCACATGTCTTTTAAGCCATGCTAAACTCACTGTGTTTTTCCACATTCTCTAGCAACAAATTCCAGAGTTTAATTGCACATTAAGGGACGAAATATTTTCTCTGATTTGTTTAAAATTTACTACTTAGTAGCTTCATTGTGTAGTCCCTAGTCCTTGTATTTGTGAAAAGAGTAAACAAACGATTCACGTCTACCTGTTCCACTCCACTCAGTATTTTATAGACCTCTATCAGCCATCTCTTCTCCAAGCTAAAAATCCCTAGTCCCTATATTCTTTCCTCATAGGAAAGTTGTCCCATCCCCTTTATTATTTTCATCACCCTTCTCTGTACCATTTCTAATTCTGCTGTATCTTTTGTGAGATGCAGTGATCAGAATTGCACATCATATTCAATGTGTGGTTGCACCATGGAGAGATCGAAAGACATTATAATATTCCCATTTTTGTTTTCCATTCCTTTCCTAATAATGTCTAATATTGAATTTGCTTTTTTACCCACCACTGCATACTGAGCAGAGGGTTTCAATGTATCATCAATGATGACATCTAGATCCTTTTCCTGGGCGGTGACTCCTAATGGGGAATCTTGTATCATATAGCTGTAGTTTCGGTTCTTCTTTCCTACATGCATCACTTTGCACTTGCTCACATTAACGGCTGGATTCTATATATTGTGCCTTAATTTCTGTGCTGAATTTGAAATGTATTCTATAACAATTTGTGTAACTTAATTGGTTAACTACCTAATCAGTGCTGTCAGTTGGATGTTAACAAACAATTATTATCACTAATTGACATTAAGATTTATGTGCAGAAATTGCTAAGCATATTCTGTGATGTGGTGCATGAAAATTCTGAGTCACATAGTTGAAAAGAGGTGTCCCCATGGGCAGGGCATGGGTGTTACTAAAATCTATGTGCGTTGTTATAGAATGCACCCACACTGTGCCTAATTTAGGCACTGGGATTTACACCAAGTAAAACATGGCGTAAATGGCCGTTATTAAATTTGGTCACGTGGAGAGGCACTCGGCGTGGAAATTTACTCATATTCTATAAAATTTAGGCACACTTTAGATAATATGCCTAGGAGTATTTTTTTTCCGTGTGGAATTTTCAGGCACCATATCTAGCCCTAAATGTCATCTGCCATTTGGATGCCCAGTCTCCTTGTCTCTTAAGGTCCTCTTGCAATTTTTCACAATCCTCTTGTGTCATTTATAAATATGTTATAAAGCACTGATCCTAGCACAGACTCCTGGAGAACCCCATTGAGAATACTGACCATTTGACCCTACTCTGTTTTCTATCTTTTAACCGTAATGGAACACTTCCTCCTATCCCATGACTTTCTAATTTCCTCAGAAGTCTTACATGAGGTGCTTTGTCAAATGCGTTTTAAAAATCCAGATACACAATATTGTCTGTTTCACCTTTATCCAAAGGTTTATTCACCCCTTCAAAGAAATGTAACAGATTGATGAGGCAAGATTTCCCTAGATTAAATCCATGTTGGCTTTGTCTCATTAATTTATGCCTATGTATATGCTCCTTAATTTTGTTCTTTATAATAGTCTCTACCCTTTTGCTGACGTCAGGCTCACTGGTCTATAAAATCACCCCTGGAACCCTTTTTTAAAAATTGATGTTATATTAGCCACCCTCCAATCTTCCTGTACCATTCTTGATTTTAAAGATAAATGATATATTACTAATAATAGCTCTGTAAGTTCATTTTTCAGTTCTATCAGTACTCTGGGATGTATACCACCCAGTCTAGGTGGTTTGCTGCTCTTATAATTTATCGAATTGCCCCATTACATCTTCCAGGTTTATACATATTTGTTTCCGTTTCTTTGACTCATCAGCACTGAATACCATTTCTGGCACTAGTATCTTCCCCACATCTTCCTGGGTGAAGACTGAAGCAAAGATTTCATTTAGTCTCTCCACTATGGCATTGTCTTCCATGAGTGCTACTTTTATCCCTCAGTCATCTAGCAACCAAACTGATTCTTTTACAGGCTTCTTGCTTTTAATATACCTAGAAAGGTTTTTAACTATGTGTTTTTGCCTCCAATACAATCTTTTAAAAGTCTCTCTCTGCTTTCCTTATCAGTGCTTTGCATTTGAATTGCCATTCCTTATGTAGTTTCCTATTATTTTCAGTCAGATCTTTCTTCCATTTTCTGAAGGATGTTCTTTTAGCTGTAATATCATCTTTCACCTCACAACTATGTTGACTGTCGTTTGGCCTTCCTTCCACTTTTTTAATACATGGAATATATTTGGTCTGGACTTCCAGGATATTATTTTTGATTAGCATCCACACCTGATATACATTTTAGACTTTCGTAGCTGTGCCTCTAATGTTGGTTTGTTTTTGTTTTATTTTATTTTTATTATTATTTTTTTACCATTCTTCTTATTTTATCATAGTCTCTGTTTTGTATACTTGATCTTGATTTGTTCTCATCATTTTCATGGCACAGACTGTAGAAGTCTGCCTGGCATTGGCCTTGTTCTCTAGTTACTGAAGCCAAATCTGACCACCTATGATCAGGGCACATACTGTAGAAGTCTAACAGCACTGGCTTTGCTTCCCAATTACTGGCGTTGCCATCTAATCACCACTAAGCTTGTTTGGCTCCATGCCTTCTATACAGGATCCCTTTGTGTTTTTAGAGAGTTCACCGCTAACATATTGGGTTTTCTGTGTGTGCTTTCTTCAGATAGTATATCAAATCTAACAGTGTTATGATCACTGTTATCATGGCCCCAGCACCATTACCTCCTGCAAGAGATCATGTGCTCCACTAAGAAATAGGTTTAGAATTGTTCCCCCTCTTGTTGCTTCCTGAACCAGCTGCTCCATAAAGCAGTCCTTTATTTCATCTAAGAAGTTTACGTCCCTAATATGTCCTGATATTACAGTTATCCATTCAATATCGTGGTAAATGGAATCACCAATTATTGTTGTATTGCCCAGTTTGCTGCCTCCCTAATTTCTGATAACATTTCTGCATCTGTTTGTTCATCCTGGCTTGGTGGACAGTAGTATACTCCTATTGCTATCCTTTTCCCTTTTACACATGAAATTTCTATCTGCTGAATTTTTAGTCTATTTGATTCAATTCCCTCTTTAACATATAATTCTACCTCTTCACCAATTCCATTCACCCTTCCTCCGCTATATAATTTGTACCCTGTTACAATGGTGTCCCATTGGTTATCTTCCTTCCACCAGGTCTCAGAGATGTTTTTTATATCTATCTTTTCATTTAGGAGTGAATTCTATTTCTGGTGCTGAAAAAAAGTTCTATTCTACAAGCTGCACTTAAATGTTAGACACAGTTAATAGAATCATGATTATGCCCGGGACTCGTGTCTAACTTTAGAAACAGCCATTTACACCAACCGGAAAGTAGTGCAAAGGTACGCCTTAATTAGGTACATATTCCCGTTATTCTATAACAACACATGTAAATACTAGGAATATCTCCTTTCTGCCCATGACTCTTCTATTTCTACACTCCATTTTCTTTACTCATGAGTAAAATTTAAGCATGCAAGTTCAAATTAAATCTAATTAGTGCCAATAATTGCTTGTTAAATGGCAATTATAGGCACTAACCAATTAAATTGCGCACATGCTCAAATATGTGCACACAATTTTTGGTAGCTTTTATAGAGTTAGGGGTTAGTGCAATATATTCTCTCTGTGGTAATGTAAGCGAGGGGGTGGGTATTGAGCTAGGAAAAAAAACTGGAGCTACATAACAGGTGCAGGTCAAACAGAATACTGTTTTATTATAAGTAGGGGGATAAAAATAAACAGAAAAATGTTCTTGGATTTAACAACATAAGAACATAACATAAGAAAATAAGTGTTGCCATACTGGAACAGACAGAAGGTCCATCAAGCCCAGCATCCTGTTTCCAACATTGACCAATCCAGGTTACAAGTACCTGGTAAGATCCCAAAACAGTACAATGTATTTTATGCTGCTTATCCTGGAAATAAGCAGTGGATTTTTCCCAAGTCCATCTTAATAATGGCTTATGGATTTTTCTTTTAAGAAGTTATCTAAACCTTTCTTGAACCCCGCTAACTGCTTTTACCACATTCTCTGGCAACAAATTCCAGAGTTTAATTACACATTGAATGAAGAAATATTTTCTCCAATTTGTTTTAAATTTAATTGTGCCCCCCCCCCCCCAGTCCTAGTATTTTTGGAAAGAGTAACAAGAGATTTACGTCAACCCATTCCACGCCACTCATTATTTCATAGACCTCTATCATATCTCCCTTCAGCCATCTTTTCTCCAAGATGAAGAGCCCTAGTAGCTTTAGCCTTTCCTCATAGGGAAATTGTCCCATCCCCTTTATCATTTTCGTTGCCCTTCTCTGTACCTTTACTAATTCCACTATATCTTTTTGAAGATGTGGTGACCAGAATTACACACCATATTTGAGGTGTGGGCGCACCATGAATTGATAGAAAGGCATTACAACATCCTCATTTTTGTTTTGCATTCCTTTCCTAATAATACCTAACATTCAATTTGCCTTCTTAGCCGCTGCCGCACACTGAACAGAGGGCTTCAAAATGTCATCAACAATGACAACGAGATCCCTTTCCTGGTCTGTGATTCCTAAGGTGAAACCTTGCATCATGTAGCTATAGTTTGGGCTCCTCTTTCCCACATGCATCACTTTACACTTGCTGACATTAAATATCATCTGCCATTTGGATGCCCAGTCTCCCAATGTCCTCTTCTAACTTTTATAAGAACGTAAGAGTAGTCATACTGGGTAAGACCAATGGTCCATCTAGCCCAGTATCCTGTTTCTAACAGTGGCCAAGCCAGGTCACAAGTACCTGGCAAAACCCAATTAGTAGCAACATTCCATGCTACTAATCCTGGGCAAGCAGTTGCTTCCCCATGTCTGTCTCAATAGCAAACTATGGACTTTTCGTCCAGGAACTTGTCCAAGCCTTTTATAAGTCCAGATACGCTAGCTGCTGTTACCACATCCTCTAGCAAAGAATTCCAGAGCTTAACTATTCATTGAGTGAAAAAATATTTCCTCCCATTTGTTTTAAAACTATTTCCATGTAACTTTCTTGAGTGTCCCCTAGTCTTTGTATTTTTGGAACAAGTAAAAAATTGATTTACTTCTATTCATTCTACACCACGCAGGATTTTGTAGACCTCAATCATATATCCTCTTATCCTTCTCTTTTCCAAGCTGAAGAGTCCTAGCCTCTTTAGACTTTCCTCATTCGAGAGTTCTAGCCCCTTTCTCATTTTTACTCTTCTTTGAACCTTTTCTAAATCCGCTGTATCTTTTTTGAGATACGGTGACCACGGCTGAACACAATACTCAAGGTGAAGTTGCACCATAGAGCGATTGTCACAGCTGGGGCCGTGCCCTTTTGTCCAGACCTATTGTTTCTCAGTATCTGGCTTTGTGACATCTCCAGACTGTTCTTTCCCTGCTGTTGATGTTCCTGTTAGTCAAGCCTCACTTTGGTGTCCCTGAAGCCAAGCCTTGCTTTGGTCTCCCTGTTTCTGCTTCATTTTCTACTTGTGACACCATCAGCCAACTCCTTTATAAGGACCCGAGAACTTTCATGCGGGGCCTTTGCAACAGGTCTATTTTCCCTTTTCTTGTCTGATTCTGAGGGAACTGTGGGTATGGTTCTGGTTTGAACCTGAATGGATTACTTTCCTGTTAATTATGCTTTCCAGCTAATCCTTTTCTGTTTCCCTGTGTGTGTGGTTCTGGTTTTAACCTGAATGGATTACTTTCCTGTTAGCTTTGCTCTCAAGCAAAGCCCTGTTGTGTTTCCCTGTGTGTATGGTTCTGGTTTGAACCTGAATGGATTACTTTCCTGTTAATTATGCTCTCAAGCTAAGCCTGTTCTGTTTCCCTGTGTGTGTGTGTGGTTCTTGTTTGTACCTGAATGGACTACTTTTCAGTTAGCTTTGTTTTCAAGCTCTGCCTGTACTGTTTCTGGTTGTGTGCAGTTCTTGTCTGTTTGTTCTGAGAGTCTGTAGAAGCTAGCCTCGTTCCTGATTACTTCACTGCTGTGCAACTGTGTCAGCTTCTCTCTCTTCCTGCCTTCCCTTTCCCTACCCGGCTGTGTGTGCTGGCTGAGTTCTGGTAAGATTGTTCTTTATTTGTTTGTTTTACCTTTTGTCTGCAGTGTTTGTTATTTGGCTTTTGTGAGCACTGCTTCTTTCTGACTTATGTATTAGAAGCAGCTTTTCCCTTTAGTCTGCTTTAACCCTTTGTGTGCTGTGTTTGTGACCTGGCTCTTTTGAGCACTACTCCTTTGCTGACTTCTGTATTAGTAGCAGCCTTTCCCTTTAGCCTGTTTTATCTCTTTGTCTGCTGTGTCCATAGACCGTTATTAAATGGACTTGGGAAAAATCCACTATTTCTGGGATAAGCAGTATAAAATGTTTTGTACATTTTTGGGATCTTGCCGGGTATTTGTGACCTGGATTGGCCACTGTTGGAAACAGGATGCTGGTCTCGATGGACCTTTGGTCTTTCCCAGTATGGCAGTACTTATGTACTTATGTGTTTGTTTCCTGGCTCTTGTGAGCACTCCTCTTTATATGTCTTTTGTATGCAAAAGCAGCCTTTCCTTTTTGCCTGCTTTTTCCGTTTATCCTTGAGTGCCATGTAGCACAGCCTTGTGTATTCCTTTGAGTGGCTTCCCTTTATCCTTCAGTGCTGTGTGGCACAGCCTTGTGTATTCCTTTGAGTGACATCCCTTTATCCTTGAGTGCTGTGTGGCACAGGCTAGAGTGTTCCTACAAGTGGCTTTCTTTTATCCTTGAGTGCCAGGTGGCACAGCCTTGAGTATTCCTTTGAGTAGCTTCCCTTTTCCCTGAGGGCTGTATGGGACAGCCTAAAGTGTTCCAATAAGTGGCTTCCCTCTTCCCTGAGTGCTTTATGACACAGACTAGAGTGTTCCTATGAGTGGCTTCCCCTTATCCTTGAGTGCTGGGTGGCACAGCCTTGAGTATTTCTTTGAGTGACTTCCCTTTTCCCTAAGGTCTGTATGGTACAGCTTAGAGTGTTCCTATGAGTGGCTTCCCTCTTCCCTGAGTGCTGTATGGTTCAGCCTAGAGTGTTCCTATGAGTGGCTTCCCTCTTCCCTGAGTGCTGTATGGTTCAGCCTAGAGTGTTCCTATGAGTGGCTTTCCCTTATCCTTGAGTGCTGTGTGGCACAGCCATGAGTGTTCCTTTGTATGGCCGTGCAGTTCGGTCTTGAGTTACTTCCCTGTGTGCTTTCTGTTTGAGCCCTCTCTGTGAGGTTTCTGTTTGAGTTTGAGTGGGTTGCTCTTCTGCTTAGCTGTGACTACTAGCACAGCCCTGAGCGGCCTCTCAGTGTGGCATGAGTGGGCTGTTCTTCCATTTAACTGTGGCTTCTAGCACAGCCTTGAGCGTCCGCTGTGTGTGGTTCTGTTTGTGTTTGAATGGATTGCTCTTCTGTTTAGGTGTGACTACTAGTGCTGCCCTTAGCGGCCTCTGTGTGTGGCACAAGTGGGTTGTTCTTAAGTTTAGCTGTGACTACTAGCACAGCCCTGAGCATCCTCTCTGTGTGGTTCTGTTTGTGTTTGAGTGGGTTGCTCTTTTGTTTAGCTGTGTCTACTAGCACAGCCCTGAGCTTCCTCTCAGTTTGGTTATATTTGAGTTTGACTGGGTGGTTCTCCATTTAGCAGTGTCTACTAGCTTAGCCCTGAGCTACCTCTCTGTGTGATTTTCTGTTTGAGTTAGTTAGGTCTATTCGTCCGTATGGCTGTGGTTCTAAGCATAGCCCTGAGCTGCCTCCCTGTGTAGTTACCTTTTTCTTGTTGATTGTACTATGTGAGCCTGAGTGGGGTTGCCTTTTCCCTTCTCTCCCCCCCCCCCCCCCCCCACACACACATTGTCACTTTCCCAATGGGTGGAACTTTAAGTTTAAAGGTTGTTCTGACTCCATGAGGGTATGTCCTTAAGGGGAAATGGCTGCGTCCTATAGATTCCCTCATACTCTCCCATCTTATTTCGTAGGCTCGTAGCTTCTTACATTTACATACAGATATTTCAAACAATGTTTGTTCCTCCTATTTAGAACTTGATTAGCAGTTGAAAGCGGTAATTTGCAATCTTTGAATTCCCTCTCCTCTTTATTTAAAGACACCTGGTCTACTATGGTCTTTATTGCAACCTTGCTATCAGAATGCCCTATCTTCCCTGTTTTGGTGATATCCTTCAAAGTTACCTTATTCCAAACCATATGCTTTTGAGTGACTGTTGGCCTTCCCCTAATTTCTAGTTTACAAGCTGCTCTGTCTCCCTTTTTAAAAAGTTGATTCTACTAGCCTGGTTTCACCCTGGTTAATGTGGATTCCGTCTTTCTAGAATAGGCTCCCCTTTCTCCAGAATCTTTCCCAGTTACTCACAAATCTAAAGCCCTCCTCTCTGCACCACTGTCGCATCCATGCATTGAGACTCTTGAACTCTACCTTTCTCTTGGGTTCTGCATGTAGAAAATGGAACACTTCTGGAAATGCTATCCTGGAGGTTCTGGGTTTTGCTTTCTACATAAGAGCATCCAGAAATTTGGCTTCCCTAACCTCTCTCACACATTTTCCACCTTCTCCCCAGCACTGTCTAAAATCTTATTTAGGTGATGTTTGTGGTCCACCACCTTTGCACCAGGTAGGCAAGTGATCAAGCGATCCTCACATCCATCTGCCACCTAGCTAGCTACATACCTAATGATTGAATTTAGAGCTAAAATTGTGGTTCTAACTCTTCCCTCATGGCCAGAAACCCCTGAAGACATATCCTCAGTGTCAGAGGACATGGCATCCTTTGGAGGGCAGGTCCTGACTCTGTTCCTTTGTTGGTAATTGCACTCTATCAAGAACTTTTAATAAACAGATATATTAAGCGATCATTTCCTGCCTCTCCACTGTGATGCTCTCCCTTCAGGTCTCCTTTCTGTTCCACGGTAGAACAGAGGTTGCCAGACTGGAGGTGAGACTTCTCTATTATGGACCTTTAGGCCTTTTCTATAAACCTCTCTGCCTACCTTAGCACTTACAAGTCTGCTACTCTAGCACTCAGAGGTCAGACCTATTTCTTGAGTGCTAGGAGCTCTTTTCACCGAGTAAACACATATGGACTTCTCAACAACTGGAAGGTAATCAAACATGTGATACTCAGTGCCAAAGACTGGTCAGACCCCATCTCTCTCTTAGACTGCTGCCTGTATTTTATTATTGTTGATTTCTTAATTAATTTGTTAATGGAGTAGAAATATGCAAACTACAGTCCCCTAAGATTGCTATTTATATGCTTGGCTTTGCTCATTTTTATTAGTCTTCTTCTTATTATTATTTTTTAGGCAGTTCCCCTCAATGCACCTAAGCAGACTGCATTTCTAAGAGCTACATAGTGGCTGATAGAGATGCCATAATTAAATTTATAGCCTCCTAATTGGTTCAAGTCTAAACTGAGGTTTCCTGTGACTATTAACTGTGCCTTATACTGATACTATGGTAACTTAAAAATAGTCCCTTCAAATACTAGACTGTGGAACTATAACAGAGACTTTAAATGCTATAATCTATTTCTTAAATTTTATTTTTTTTGTTTCATTTGTACCCCGCGCTTTCCCACTCATGGCAGGCTCAATGCGGCTTACATGGGGCAATGGAGAGTTAAGTGACTTGCCCAGAGTCACAAGGAGCTGCCTGTGCCTGAAGTGGGAATCGAACTCAGTTCCTCAGTTCCCCAGGACCAATGTCCACCACCCTAACCACTAGGCCACTCCCCCACATCCTTGTCTTTCCTAAGGGAGCAGAATAAGTTAAAATAAAGACATTGAGGTTATCTATTTAACTCTGTCTACCTTTCACAAAGTTTAAAAGCAATTTCCTAGCAAATACTTACCAGTGAAGTTTTCTTCCTATCTGGAAGTCCTGTCAGAGCACATCATCTGGACTGAGAACAACTCAGCCCTGGCTTACCTATGTGTTTGTTCTTTCTTGATGATTCACACTGCAGTCAGTGTACCAGTGGGGCCCTTTAGAACTTTTCTTTAATCAGTCACTGTGGTTTGATTGTCAGATAACTGAATGCAGTGTTTATCTTACTAAAAGGAAAACTCTTGCAAAAGGTTCTCTGTAAAGGTTACTTTCTCTAGCAAATAATTTTAACTATATATTCACAAGAATGACCCTATTTTTCCTTTCTGGAAGTCTTCTCACAGCTCCTCTTCTGGACTGAGAACCACTCAGCCCTGGCTTACCTATGTGTTCATGCTGCCTTGATGATTCACACTGCAGTCTATGTACCAGAAGTGCCCTTTCAAACTTTTCTTTAATCAGTCACTGTGGTTTGATTGTCAGATAACTGACCCTACCTTGCTTTCTGTTTAGAATTTAACTTTAGCCATTTATCAATACAAACTGAGGTTTCCTGTGACTATTAGCTGTGATTTATACTGATACTATGCTAACTTTAAAATAATCCCTTTAAAGGCTTGCCTATGAACCTGTAACAGAGACTTTAAATGCTAAAAAAAAAGTAGTAGTTAAACCGCCTTTTCTAATTGAGTAGAGTAACTTAAAAATAAAGTCACTGAAGTTTCTTATTTAACTCTGAATATACCTTTCCCCAAGTTTTACTCTAAATGTACCTTTCCCCAAGTTTAAGTTCCTAGCAAATACTTACCAGTGAAGTTCTCTCCCTCTCTGAAAGTCCTCTCACAGCACCTCTTCATAGGCTTAGTAACTGCTTCTAGTGAATTAAATTATGACTCAAAAGTAGTTGAATTTATTTTATCTTGGGAAATATGTTTCATTGGAATCATTTTTAAATATTAGATAGTGAAGCTTGGCACATATAGAACAAACTTTAAAATCTGAACCTTACATATCTAAAAGCTAACTCAATGAAATTTCTATTCAGTTAGAAATGCATTCTAGTATGAGGTAAGCATACAACATGAAACTCAATAAAGAACACTAATGTATTAAAGTTGCATATCACTAGATGGATATGCAAAGAATAACACTAAAGCTCTGAGAGTGTCCAAGCAACATATCTCTTAGCTTAGGTATATGTTTAATTGAGTATTAACATTAAATTCTATGAGAATGACTGCAGAAAGTGGATCCCAGGTGGCCTTTAGGATCTGCAGAGCCAGCTGTTCCACAGCTCAGATAACACTTTTTGAGATCTGCAGATGCTTTTGCATTTGACAGGATGTGCCAAGTCTTTGTACTGCCCAGTGCTGATGTTTTAAAGGAGAACAACTCAATAATTTATTAACTGCTACATTTCCTTTGGGCTTTATCTGCGTGATGCTATTGAGTCACTCAACACAAAAATACATAGATGTTAACAGAAGGAAATCCTTTAGGAAAGCTTAGTCCTTTCATTGTTGCCAAGGACTCCTCGGAGTGCTCCTGTTGGGTCACCTAGCTGGAAAACACAAGAAAATGTTCTGCTTTGTAAAATGAGATTGCTACATCTTTTAAGTTTGCTAGCAGCTATCCCATGTTCGTGATATATTTAGCTGCATGATGATAATACAGTTTATTTATTACATTTGTACCCTGCGCTTTCCCACACATGGCAGGCTCAATGCGGCTTACATAGTAACAATAAAAATAATTACAAAGTCGTAAGAAGGATATACAGTTTGTGGTAAGTGCAAAACTAATGGGGTTAACGGAAAGTAAGTTAAACATAGGAGGGATAGGGTTCAGAAGGAAGAGAGCATTGGGAGGCAGGCTTAGAAGATGGAAAGGAATGGGGGGTAGCAGAAAGGATAATGGGTAACATGGTCAGAGTATAACTATTGTCAATTAGAATCGTATGGGCAAGTTTTGGTTAGGTTGGATCGTTAGGGTAGTTATCTCCCCATATTAAAACTTCCCTCTGTTTAAGAAATTGGGCTTCTGTGTCAGAAGAAAAATGTGTTGTCACAGTGTAAAAAAAAGCAGCAAGGAATTTTATATCAGCTTGTGACCCACTGCTCCTGACGCAGCCCTTTTATACTAGCGAAGCATGGCCATGTCGGGCATTTTGTTAAACTTCTGGGAGTTTTTAATCTATTAATTAAAACTGTGTTTTTTTTACAAGGTCTGCCTTGTTCTTTTTTTTGTCACAATGTAAGGCATACTTCATTTTTCCATAGGTTAGGATTTGAAACGTTCACCCTTTGCTCTCGCAATAAGCTGAATTCAATTGCAAACTTATACTCATTAAATAAAATTGAGGCTAATGTAATAAGCTGCATTTTAATATTGTGCTCTGAGATTTTACTGCATGCACAAAACAAACAAAAAAAAAAGAAAGAAAATGTTTCTCTCACGATGTAGTAAACTAATGGCATGTAGATGACTGTGGTGTTCTAAAAAATGTTCAGAAACCACCATGGTAACGTGCCATAATTTTCTTAATCCAGCAGAAGTCTCTCTTCTTTAATCCTTTTCTTTTAGTTCAATATTTAATATTGAATGTGGGTTGGCTTATGTCAGGGATTCTCAACCCAGTCCTCGGGACACACCCAGCCAGTCAGGTTTTCAGGATACCCACAATGAATATGCATGAGATAAAATTACATCTATTACCTCCTCTGTATGTCTGTATGCAAATTTATATCATGCATATTCATTATGGATATCTTTAAAATGACTACTTGATGTCTCTTGAGGGCTGGGTTGACAGGAATGTTGAAAGCAAAGAGACTTATTCCCCCCCCCCCACACACACTTTAGGGGGCTTATAAGGACCGGGGCATCACTTACCTGGCCACTGTGAGCAAGAATATTCCAGTCTTGGGCACTTAGTTATAGTTTATTAAACTTGCTTCGCTGCTATAGCTTCCAGAGCAGAGCAGTGTACAAAGCTAGCAATAAAAAAACATACAGAAAATGGAAAAGAACTACAAATGATGATAAGAAAGAGTATCACACAAAGAAAACTGATAGGAAAGAGTAAGCACCACACAAAGAAAGAAAAAAGGCACCATCAGTCAGAAAGAAGTATTAGAGCACACAGTCAAAAGCAGAGGTGACTCGACCTGACTAGCTGACAGCAGCAGCCTCTAGTCAACACTCATCGCCAAAGGCTTGTCTGAAAAGCTAAGCTTTCAGGTTGGCCTTGAAGCTCTTAAGAGACAGATCACTATGTGGGTCAAGGGACAGAGAATTCCAAATGTGAGGAGAAAGGAAGAAGAAAGCACGGTGTCTAGTTGTCTCTAGTTGGGCAAATTTAGGGCTTGGTAGAACTAGACAGTGGTCATTGAAGGAACAAAGGACCCTGGCAGGGGAGTAGGGAATAGTTAGGCGGGAGAGATAATCAGGGGAGCATAGCCTAAAAGACTTAAAAGTCAGCAAGGCAACTTTGTGATCAGATATTCTACTGGAAGCCAGTGGTGGTGCTTTAATAGAGGGGATGTGTGATCAGAATGGTGGATGTGGCATAGTAATCTGATGGCCGTGTTTTGTAAAGTCTTTAACTTCTCAAGAGCAGATTTAGGTACCAGTGAAGCCCTTGACCAGAGAGCTTCCAGAGCTGTTTCAGCTCAGTGGACCAACTCAATGGCTTTTCATTGTGTATTGTGCAGCATTCTCTTCATCTGCCACTATCTTGGAAAATAGTACCACCCAAGTGCTGCCATTTTCTAAGATTATGACACCAGAGGCAGAAGCATGTGGATATCATTCCTGCCTAAATGTGAGCTGGTGTGCAGGGGAACGGTGTGTTTGGGGCCTACTTTGGCTGCCATAGATTTTGAGGGAAAGAGATTGAGCACTTAGAGGCACATTTGTACCACCAAAGGGTGTTTTATTTTTTTTTTAAGGAGGAATGGGTTGCGTTTTGGAGGTCACTTGGGTCAGCAGAAACTTTTCTGGGGAGTAGGGAGGAAGTTTCTAGGTACACTTGGGCCAGCTTGGATTTTTTTTAAAGGGGAGGGGATGTAATTTGGGGTTTACTGGGGGCCACCAGGAATCGTTTTTTTTTTTTTACTAAGGCCATCTGAGGTGAAGTTCTGCAGTTTTCCTCAAACAAGCGTTTAGCTCCCATGTTAGAATCTTAACTATAGTTGTGAACTGTAGTAAACATTCAGCGTCAAGGTAAAACTAAAAGAATAGTGCCAGAATTTACCACCATTTTAAAATATTTTGCATGCATTTACATAGTAATGATACTTCCTTTGATGTGGTAGCTTTATTGTGGATTGTTTTGCACTAAAACCTTTCTTAAGTGTCCCTTTTACTAAAGGGCATTAAGGGTTTAATGCACAGTTAGCATCTGAAAACAAGCTAATGGAAAGACACTTAAAAGTGTTTTGCAGCATTTGGCCTGTTTTTATGTGCTAGTGAATTTTCCAAAATATTTTTGAGAAGGGGGGTGGTATGGGCAGAGAGTGGGTGCAGGTGCTTTAAGCAGCTAGGCTGTTATACTCAACATGTGCTAACTAATGCAGAGTTAATGTGATAGCATTTAGTGCCGCTTAAACAGGAGGCGGAAAGTGCTCCCACATTAACCCTAGGTAGGGTGCTGCACACTAATAACAACCTACACATGACCAGCAAAATATAAATGAAATAAAAATGTTAAAAAGTGCTGCATTAAATCTGCACTTAATATGTGGCAAAATCCCTCACTAAGCCGTGTTATGTTTAAATCTTAATGCACTTTAGTAAAATGGCCCCTAAATCAGGTGGGGATTAGCACAGGAGAATCCTGAGTAAACTGCCATGCTAAAGGACAACACAGTTTATTACATTGGCCTCATTATTAGTAGCAATTTCAACAGTGCCAAGGCAGAATCCTAACCTGCCTCTCCAAAGCTGATAACAAAGTGGCCTAATATATCAACACAATTTATGTTGAAATAATTTCTGCTGCAAAATATCTCTTGCTGTTCACAGGACATGGTAATAGCAGTGACAAACTTATTGTGTGCTGTGGATTGCCCTCGACTGCAATGAAGCAGTTTATTCTTTTGGCAATAATGTCTGCTTTTAATACTTCACTGCAGCTTGTGAGATAGTCTAACAACATTGAAGGACAAGGTTAGTAGGCCACTAACCATATGATAAATAATATTCTAGAATAGCACTGTGTTTTTCTTCCATTCCCATTATTCACTTAATCATGTGTATAACCTTGGTTAAAGTGTGTACTCCTAGAGTTACAAGACAAAAATAATGTTGTGCTTGTTCATAACAGGTTTTTAAAGACAAAAGCAGAACATATGAAAAGAAAGCCGTCAAAATGGTTTGTTCAGGAGCTCGTTTTCAAAACAAAAATGGCCCTGTTTACTAAGGTGGGTTAGTGTTTTAGCGAGCCTACACTTAGCGCGTGTGCTAACCATGTAGCTGCCTGTAGGGATATTGTAGGCATGTACATGGTTAAAGCGCGTTAAAAACATTAACGCGCCTGTAACGCTGCTTAGTAAATAGGGCCCAAAAAATAAAAAAAAAAGTTATAAGGTGGTAGATGGATATTTTTTTCTCAAAAATGTCTAAGTTGCTATTTTGACACTCTGAGTTTAGACGGGGTTTTTTCCCCCATAGTTTGTACAAATTTCATAGGGGTGTGTTGGGGGATTTTTGGGTGGGACCTGGATGGCACCAAAAGGTAGACATTTTTCTGTAATAATGAAACATAACAAAAATGTCTAGGGCCAAAATAGACCTGTTTCAAACATGAATAAGGTAGAAAATGGAGCTCTAAATGACCAGATGACCACTGGAAGGATTAAGACATGATTCCCCCCCCCTTCATCCTCCAGTGGACACTGACCTTTTCCCACCTCTCTAAGATGTGAAAGTGACAGTACATACTAAGCTGTATGACAGCTACAGATATGATGGCCATTCTTATTAGTGTAGCAAGCAGGTCCTAGGAATAGCCTAGTGGTTGATGCAGTGGACTGTAGAGAAGTGGACCAAGGCCCATATCCCACTCTAACTTGAACACTTACGGTGGAATGTGTGAGCCCTCCCAAAACCACTAAATACCTACATATAGATGACACCTGCAAGCTTGAGGGCTCTTGTCATAGTGTACAGTGTGAGGTACAGTAGGTGTTCCTGGAGGTCTCACCATACAATATAAGGGAGTTATGGTGAGATGCATACCTGGGACCTTTTATGTGAAGTCTACTGCAGTGTCCCCTAGACTGTCCCACTGCTCTGCTGGGATGTGTGTGGCCAGTATACTAAGAATGAGCATACATCCCAATAGCTGTTTTTTGGGCATTTTTTTCTTGGATTTTTTTCCCCCAAAATGGTCCCAAAAGAAAATAAAAACAGCATAAAACATCTAGGAAAATAAAATTTTCAAACCAAAAAGACAGACATTTTTCAGGTTCGAAAATGGCTATGTTCGCCACTCAATTTTTAGACGTTTTTATAAAATGTCCAAAATTGGATGCTCCTCCACATGTGATTGGGATCAATATTGAAAAGCACTTGTGAGGTCAGTGATGGTGATGACCACCACATAAATGGTTCCAAAAAAGATCACTTGAATGAATAAATGGTTTAAAAAAGAAATCCAGATCACTTGAATGAATAATTTTGGAAATCAAAAAAGGTGGAAATGACCATGCAAATGATCCAGGATGACAGCAACAGACAGTTTATTAAGGGCCCTGTTTACTAAGCAGCGTTGTAGGTGCATTAATGTTTTAAATGTGCATTAACCATGTAAGTGCCTACAATATCCCTATAGGTGCCTACATGGTTAGCGCGTGCGCTAAGTGTAGGCTCACTAAAAACACTAACACCTTAATAAACAGGGCCCTAAAAATATTAAAAGTTGAATGTGCATAGAAAGCCAATTTGATGGACAATGGACCCAACATGAGCCATGTTTCTGCTCATGTTAGGCCTATTCCATGAATAAACAAGGAATACACATTTGATTCAACAACATTAAAACAACAAAGTGCAAGGATTTGCCAGCAAAAAGTGGCTTTCTTGGGTTTTCCCTGCATGCTAAGACCATTGTTACCACAGCCATAAAAATAGTCTTTTTTCTTTATGGTCATACACTAGTGTTGCCACTAGCTTGTTGCTATTAAAGAATTTTACCACATGAGCACTTACTGCCACCTATTTTGTAAGTGGTAAGGGCTCATGCGTTATCCTTGTGCTGACCAGATCGCATGTAGTAATGTAGCTGTGCAGGAATGCTCATTCTCTACCCCTGAAATGCCCCCTGGAAAAAAAAAAATATATATATATATATATTAGCGCACTGTTCATGCTGATTTGGCAGTTGCCACAGGCTGAATATAGATATTCGATAACATCTAGTTTATATGTTTCAAATGATATGTTCACCTTATGGATGAATATTGTTGTCAATATCTTTATTACTACAAAATGTCCCCTAAAGTGATTATTTTGTACTATGGCTTATTTCTAGTTCTAGAATAGAAAACAAATTCTTCCAAGATGGAGAGGGTGAAGTCAGTTGTAGAGGAAGTATTCCCGATTGTTGTAGGAGTTGAAGGATATAAAAGCAGATTTACTGGAGTAGCGGTTTGGAAATCTATCTTTCATGGTTGTAGTTATCAGCATAGGCGTAGTTTGACTGTTTCATTTGGGGGGGGCAAAGGAAGGGGCGGGGCATATTAGCATATTCATTTGCATATATGTATATGCAAATTATGCTAATATGGAGGAAGGAAGGGAGCAAGAGCTGGCTTTTTTGGGAATAACCAGTGTTCGTTTGCCAATGGATAGCCACTGAATCAGAGAGGCAGCGGGTTTGGCGACAGGCAGTGGTGTGCTGGCAAATGTTTAACAACAGGCTCTCCCCCCAGTCCCCCTCTGCGCCCCCCCCCCAAATTGCAGAGCTGGCTATAGCCGGGGAGAGAGCCTGGGGGGGGGGGGGTATAAATAAGTAAATATAAACTTTTAATGTTGAGCACCTGATTCTCAAAGTGAACATATTCCAAACACTATAATGAAAATAAAATGATTTTTTTCTACCTTTGTTGTCTGGTGACTGTTTTTCTGATCATGCTGGTGCAGTATCTGATTCTGCTGCTATCTGTCCTCTTAACTCCGTTTCCAGGGCTTCCTTTCCATTTATTTCTTTCTTCCTTTCTTCTTCATTTCTGGTCCTCAGCTTCTGCCTATTTTCTTCATCCATGTGCAGTTTTTCTCCTCTCTTCCTTTTCCCTCATCTCATCTCCTTCCTCACTCTTTCCTCCCCTCCATCCATGTCCAGCATTTCTTTTCTCTCCCCTGCCCTCCATCCACCCAGTCCAGCAGTGACCCTCCTCTCCCCTGCCCCCATACCCAGTGGCCCTCTTTTCCCCTGCCCTCCATCCACCCAGTCCAGCAGTGACCCTCCTCTCCCCTGCCCCCATACCCAGTGGCCCTCCTTTCCCCTGCCCTCCATCCACTTAGTCCAGTAGTGACCCTCCTCTCCCCTGCCCCCATGCCCAGTGGCCCTCCTTTCCCCTGCCCTCCATCCACCCAGTCCAGCAGTGACCCTCCTCTCCCCTGCCCCCATACCCAGTGGCCCTCTTTTCCCCTGCCCTCCATCCACTCAGTTCAGCAGTGACCCTCCTCTCCCCTGCCCCCATACCCAGTGGCCCTCCTTTCCCCTGCCCTCCATCCACTTAGTCCAGTAGTGATCCTCCTCTCCCCTGCCCCCATGCCCAGTGGCCCTCCTTTCCCCTGCCCTCCATCCACCCAGTCCAGCAGTGACCCTCCTCTCCCCTGCCCCCATACCCAGTGGCCCTCCTTTCCCCTGCCCTCCATCCACTTAGTCCAGCAGTGACCCTCCGCTCCCCTCCCTTCATTCCGCCCTCTCCCCGTTCCTTCTCCTCCCCCCCCCCCAGCGAGCCAGTTCTCCTCCCTCCCTCCGGATCCGTCCCTCACCAACGATCTTAGAATTTTTCACCTGCCCGGCCCGCTAGCGCTGACTCTCCACTGCCGGTTCACGCTTCAAAATGGGCGCCGAGACTTCTCGCGAGGCCGCCTCTGAAAGTCTTAGCGGCCATTTTTAAAGCGCGAACCAGCAGGGGAGAGAGCGCTAGCGCCTAGCGGGCAGGCAAAGGATTCGAAGATCAGGTCGGTGAGGGACGGATACGGAGGGAGGGAGGAGAGCCGGCTCACGGGGGGGCCAGGGGGGGAGGAGAAGGAACGGGGAGAGGGTGGGGTGTAGGGAGAGCTGCCTGTTGCCAGCCCTGCGTTTGGGGGGGCATTGCCCCCCCTCGCCCCCCCCCCAGTCTACGCCCATGGTTATCAGGATTATTTTTTTCAAAAATTTGAAACATTATTTACGTATGCTTTATGATGAAGACCACTGACCACTTTAGTAGACACCCTCTGCACTGACTCCTATCCTTGAGAAGGTGCGGTCTTCAGATATGCACCCAGTACTTTATCCCACCAGAATGTTATACAGATGCACTATCTCTTCTGTTTTCCTGCTGGTTATTCATTTCCTATGTGCCAAGCCCACCTTGCTTTTACATTTTCCTTATTTATCTTTTAACTACCTTAAAAATCATCAGATACAATCATGATTTTCATGTTTACATTTTGTAGGGAAACAAGTATACCTAGTTTCTGGATGCAAAATTTTGTATTTGTAATTTGTTTGTTAAATGGATTGGGGAAAAATTGTTAGGGTTATCCATATTTTTAAGGTTCTCCCAAAGATATTCATTATGTCAGCCTTTATTAGCTATGATTAGACTCACTGATGAGTCTTGAAAGAGATCTTTCTCATACACAGGCTTTTTTCTATGAAACTTTCTATCAAAGTTTGTTAGAACAGTGAATGTTTATCATTTTAAAAGGTTTGTAAACTGATGTTTTATGAAATTGCTCTGTGTGATCAGTTTTTGTTTAATTTATTATGATTAGTATATCTTTTTATTGTCCTACTATTGTGATGCTAAATAAGTTTAATTTTAATGACTGTTTCTAATTAGTATTTTCTATGCAGTGTGATATTATCATTTTAAACTGTGTTAAGTGCTATCTATATCACGTTGAGATTTTAGTAAATAGGTGGTAAGTCAATTTAAATATATAATAACAAAAAATAACTTAATAGAAAATGATAATTCCATTGCTTTTGTATGATACAATTTACATATTGTGCAATTTTTTGATTGACCAGATTTTAAATATGATGAAAATTGCCCTCATTGGAGCAAACTTTGCAGGTACTTTTATCCCACAAGGTTTGCACAAGTAGTCAAAGTAAAACAGCCCATGAAATAGCATTACAAATATATAACCCTGTTTACTAAGGTGCACTAGCATTTTTAGTGCCTACACAAATTTAGAGTGTGCTGTGTAGTCACCCATAGGAATATTGTGGGTGCCTACACAGCGTGCGCTAAAAATTCTACTGCACCTCTAGCACGGATTAGAAAACACGGCCCATAGCTTTAATAAGAAATGTCCAAAGCCTTGTGGGAGAACATGTAAGAAAGATCAAAAGAAAAAAAATTATAGGTGCTCTAAATATATAGGGTCCTTTTACTAAGCTGCAACACTAGCTCATACTTACTATAAGTTGAAAGGGCTTTCTGCGGGACATGCTGATGTGTTGTCCCATGGTAAATTCCAAATGTGCACATACATACCACATGCTAAAAAATATTTGTTTTATTCACAGAGGGGGCATGTCTGGGGGTGGAGAGTGGATGTTTCTGCACTAATCAATCAGCGCATCTACATTGCCATATGCAGATTGATTAGCATGGGATTAGTGCATGAGCCATTACTGCTTACAAAATAAGTGGCCGTAAAGGGTCATGTACTAATTTTGGGTAATGGCTGCATGCTAATTGTAACATTAGCATGTGTCCATTAATTTGGAAAATAGAAAATTGACTGTTTTCTGGCTGCATTAAAAATGAACTTAGCATGTGGGAAAGACCCATGTAAGAGTGCGCTAAGGCCACTTTTTACCGCAGTTTTATAAGGACCCAAAAGTATGATCAAGTAAACTGTTAAATAGCATTATCTTGCACAAGGTGACATAAATCTAGTAAATCATGTTGTAATAATTAATCAAGGGGACACTTTTCAAAGAGATTTCCACAGGTCATAGTAAAAAAGTACTTGCAATTTTAGCTATTCCTTTACCTTAAAAAAAAAAAGTCTTTGGATGAAATTATTTTCAAGTGATCTTTCTCAGTTAAGCTCACTGATGTAGTATTGAGTAATCCAGTGTAAGGTTTTATGAATGAAATAAGCATAATTTTGTAACTCTTTCCGAAGTAGTTTCCCTATGAAAATGGAATATAATTTTTATAAATAATTAAATTTAAGTATTAACAAAATCACACATTACATTTATTCCCTCCACTTTGTCATTTGAAATACTAGCTGTGAAAATAAAATGGATTTTCTATTAGAAGTGCTTTATTCTAAGCACTTAATAAGCCAAATTGACCAGTATTCTTCTTTAGGCACATACACAGTAGACAGCCTGAATTCCCAACCTGTCATCTAAGGCGCTTTTGCTAATGTGGCATTGATCTATGTACAAATCCCAAACTGTGGAGAAGTGATAGAAATATTGGCTTCAGGATGCAATAGAGGATAGCAAGATAAATCGTTTGGGTTGTCTTTTTGCAAGTTTAAGGTCAAAATTCATTCATCTTGTTGCTTTGCTCTATCCCTTTAGTGGCTTCAATTGCAGGCTTAAATATTGAATGGTGGCAGATCATTCAATATATGGGCCCTCATACTTTGGAAATGGAAGGCTTTTCATGCTGAGAATAGAACTGTGTACACACAGAATGCCAGAGGTAATCGTGCTGATGATCTGTTCTGTAAGATTAATCCCTCAACAATATTATCAGGCAATTCTCAGCACATTGATTCATCTCTGATATGACATTTCTGAAACAAATGGATGTGCTAAGCATCTCTGGAATGCTAGTATGAATTTGAATTATTGTCGGAAATCTGCCTGCCTCAAAATATCAACCAGATAGGCGACCAGATGAGCAGTTTAGAAAGTTTAGTTTGATTAACGCTTGTTGACAGTGTTGTTATAGAGGTTCTTTTTCCTTAAATATCCTAAATGAGCAATAATGGCTGTCATATTTTTATTTAGTGTAAGTAACAGTGCTTTGAGGAGCCATTTAGGTCACGTAGGGGTCTTTTGCAAAGGTGCGCTAGCTTTTTTAGCGCTGGCTAATGATTAGTGCACGCTAAACGCTAGAGACGCCCATAGGAATATATGGACATCTCTAGCGTTTAGCACACGCTTATTTTAGCACTCACTAAAAACTCTAGCGCGGCTTAGTAAAAGACCCCCTTAAACAGCAAATGCACATTGTGACGTTTAGTGGAGGAGAAGCCTAGTGATTATAATAGTTACCTAAGAGCAAGACATGCCAGGGTTCAAACAGATGCCCTTTATGACTTTGAGTAAGTCCCTTCACTCTGTCTCCTCAGGTACAATTTACATTGTAAGCCCCTTTGGGCAGAGAAATATTTACTGTAACTGTGTCGCAACTCATTTCGAGTTCAGATTAAAAAAAAAAAAAATCCAAATCCGTTACTGATGTTTCTGAAAAAGAACAAAACATATCTGTTTTATTTAAAGCTATTAAGGCACAAGTGATTATATAAGAATGGTCATTTTGCCCAAGCATCCAGTGAGAACAAAGAGTTAACATTTCAGCATTGCTTTATGTTTTTAAAGATATCCAAAGAACATCCAGTATGCAGTGTTTGCTAGAATTTTAATACAGAAACAGAAATTTTAATATTGTCCAGAAACAATACAAGTTCCTGAAGAGTATTTACACTTGTAACTTGTATCTGATAATTTTGCCTCCCTGCTTTACATACATACATGTGTGTGTGTGTATATATATATATATATATAATTATATTATATACCACCTGCAAGCTCAAAAGCCCAGCAAATATTTTTCTGTCCCCAGAGGGCTTGTAATCTGAGTTTGTACCTGAGGCAGCGGGGCCCTTTTACTAAAGCTTAGCATGTGCTAGGGATATCACATGATGTGCTAAACGGGACATCTGATTTTTGCAGGAGCTCCCAAGCTCTCCAGCAATCTTTCCAGATTGGGCTAAATTCTGCCATTCCAGGACACACCAGTACCTTTTATTGATTTATCCTCCCCATGGATAAATGTGTCCACAAGACCCCAACTGAGATGACAGTGCAATCTGCCAAAAAAGAGAAGCTGAAACTTACACTCGCTAATGGGCCTAAGATGGTGGAGGACGTGGAGGAAGCCAAGTTCGTCAGTCCAGCACTGATTCAACAGCTCACTGATGTTGTAGTACAAGAGCTCGAAAACTCAATTTGATGACTTATGCGAACAATTATATCTTTATCCAGGTCAGATTTGGTAGTAGGCTCATTACTTATGAGGAGCGTCTTGGTGTTGTCAAGGACCAATCAGGCAAAGCTCAGACAGAACTAGCCATGCTAAAGGCCTCCTTAGCTCAATAGCAAGACAAACCTGAGGATTTAGAGAACCAAACTCGATGCAGCAACTTCCTTTTTCTGGGATTCCCAAAATCGGTGTGATGCAGGAATTACCACTATTGTTAGCAGAATCTGTGGTACTTCAGGAGTCAAACACCACACACCAGAATGAGAGAAAAGTCTTCTTTATTTGCCAGCAAACAAAGTAGAACATCAGCACTAGGTCTCTCCTTCTCTTCAGCTCTCTGTGTCTTGTCTCTCTCGTCTCAGCTCCTTCTCTTCTAACGTAACCTGCTTCCTTTCCCATTTATACCCTTCTAGCCCCCCCTTTCTCACCAGATGGTAAAGAATAGATTGATTACCCTGTCTTGAACTAATTATTACTTACACATTACTTAAAAATATCAGTTACATTGGTTTGAGATATTTCCTAAACTGACCTATGACCTGGGGCCTCTCAAACTAGACAATGTGGCACCTATCTCCTGCATTTTATTATTATTCACATAATCAGATTCCCGGTCATATGGGTTCATTGAGGGGCTAATCTTGCTTAATGGCACACAGACATGGTTTGTTATTACTTTCAGAAGACCAGTCCTACACTTAGTTATAATCCATCAAGGAGAAGAGAGTTGACTTTCCCTGACCTCTTTCACCTAGCTAGGACTGTGGATAATTCAAACCAGATGATGACCTCTTAAACTGCAGACAAAGCTCACTTGAAAAGTCAGACAAAGATGTAACACTGAATTGAAAAGATATTTTACATAGAAATAGAACTTATTAATTAAACAGAATAAAACATATTTTAAAATAAGCAGAAATCAGAATTCCTTATAAGACAAAATCTAAATTATCAAGAATATCTATATCTAAACTATCTTCTTCTAAACAGCGTTCAGTCTAATCCTTTAAACTGCCTGCGAAACTGTCCAGTATGCCTTGCTCATAATGGCATCCAGATGTGGTATATTTATTATGAACAATCCATCACTCAAAAAGGGACAAAGAAAGTTTCATTTCTCTCTGACCTTTCTAACCTCTAGTCTAGCAAAAGCTAGACATTTGAGCAATCAAAACCAGATGGCATTCCATCACTTGCAGGACTGAACCAAACAAACAGAATTAACAAATATGATTTCTCTGCCCAGGCTGCCTCAGGTGAAGGAGGCCAGTTTGATTGGAATTCTCAGGGCCTGGCTTATTCAGAGCTGGCGCGAGATTATATGCATTTGTGCCCACTGCACATGGAAAGGGAGCATTGGTTGGGCCACCAGATGGAGGATGAGGACACCCACATGCAGTCATTGCATGTTTCCTTAATTTTCGCCATAAGGAACTGGTGCTCCAGGCATATCGATGCCTATGAGAGGTTAAGTATGAAGGGAGATGATTCTTATAGTTCAGGAATATTCGGCAGAGGTAGCAACCCAAAGGCAAACTTTTGGCCCTTTATATAAAACATTGGCAGAGAAAAGCATCTGCTTTACGCTGCAATTCCCTGCCCGCCTACAAATCATTCATAATGGAGTCCCGCATGCATTTTCTACCCCCAGTTTCGCTCCTTTTCTTCCATAGTGGAGTGAGAAACTGTTTGTTGAAGTGGAGGGACTACATAAGACTATTGTAAACTTTGGTGTGATTTGGTGTGGAACCTGGGTATTCTTTGGTACAAATTCAGGATGAGAGGATGGGTGGGTATGGTTAAGCAAGAGTGATCCATACTTCATTTCATTTTACTTATTATACCGCCTTTGCTAACTGGCAGACCAAGGTGGATCACAGTCTAGAATTACAAAACAAATGGAAAAAGAAACTACAATATTGTGATAGGAGAGAAACTCATACACACAGGGGTAAAACTAGAAAAGAGAACTAAAGTGCAAGGAATAAGCTAGTGATTATGGGTGATTTTGTAATTCATTGAAAATTTACTTTTTTTTTTAGCTCAATCTTCAACAATGTTAGAACTCACAGCTAGGGCCCTGTTTACTAAGCTATGCTAGAGGCACGTTAGTGTTTTTAGCGTTCACTAGTCATTAGCACACACTAACTGTGTAGGTGTCCACAATATTTCTATGGGTGCCTACATAGTGCGCGCTAATTTTGTTCACATGCTAAGAATGCTAGTGTCCCTTATATTTCACTTCTTTTTGACACCCCAATGAATTTTCCCCTATTACTTCCTATTTAATATTTTTATGATGTGTTCTTTAAATGTAATTTTTTTCTTTTCTTTTACGTTTATATTGTAAGCCACATTGAACCTGCGTTCCACTTGGGCTATTGTGGCATTTAATAAATCAATCAGTGCTGATAATGTGATGTTAACAAGCAATTATCAACACTAATTGGCATTACTTAGAATTTACATGCAGTACCTGCTAAGCAAATTCTAGTGCGAACTGACGAAAAAGGAGCATGGCTATGGGCATGGAATGGATAGGTCGTGGGCATTCTAGAAAACTATGTGCAGAGTTATAGACTATACCTGTTCTGCACCTAACTTAGGCACCGGTATTTATACCAAGTTTTACTTGGTGTAAATGGTTGTGCCATGAGTTAGGTGCAGTCATAGCCTCTTGGCGTATTCTATATACCGCGCAGAAATTTAGGTTTATTCTACAATTACACCTAAATTAAGGCATGCTTTATAGATTCGCTTTGGTGAATTTCATTTTGGCGCCACATTTTTAGGCATGATATATAGAATGTAGTCCTATGTGTTTTTAGTTGCACGGGGAGTCATTTTATTACAATGGGTCAGTAATGTTACTCCCAATCGGACTCGGTGGTTAAGCTTACTTTAGTCTGTTATGATTCTGGAATGCCACAGGGCAGGTTGTAATCACCCCACATGCTGGAGGAAATTTCAGAAGATTTGGTAACCTTTATAGTCAGTAATGCCACATAGAGCACGCATCTGGATTTGGAACTGTTTACTATCTAACCATGAGGACAAACTACTTGGCTCACTTGCTTCATGTACACTTTCAGACTTGGATAAGAGTACACCGAGGGGTCCATTTACTAAGGTGTGCCGAAAAGTGGCCTGCGCTGGTGTAGACACATGTATTGGACACGTGCAGGTCCATTTTTCAGCGCACCTGCAAAAAAGGCCTTTTTGTTAGATGAAAATAGATGTGCGGCAAAATTAGATATGCGGCAAAATAAAAATTGGCGTGCATTCATTTTGGGCCTGAGACCTTACCGCCACCCATTGACCTAGCGGTAAAGTCTCACGCATTAACTGGGCGGTAATTATCAACGTGCGTACAATTCTGATTACCGCCTGGTTAGCGCCACACACCAGAAATTTTCTGGGGCGCGTAGTGAGCACGCTTAGAAAGTGAAATTACCGCCCGGGCCACGCAACTTAGTAAAAGGACCCCCAAGCTTGGAAGTATGACTCGTCACATGATGTGGGGGGGGGGGGGGGTTGGGGGATTGTAGGGAAGGGAATGGGAGGTTTGTATTGAGAGAGGAAGGGGTGAAAACATTGAAAAATCTACTGTGATGTTTATTATTCTGTTTGCTATATTCTTCTCAATAAAAATTATAGTAACAAAACAAAACTTAGAATGTGCTAATGGATTTAGAGGCTCCTTTTCAAAGCACATAGACTTACAAAGTTTCAAAGGTTCCTATGGAACTTTGTAAGTCTATGTGCTTTGAAAATGAGCCTTTTAGTATGCTAAATGTGTATCTTGGCATTTAGTGCATGCTAAGCTTTAGTAAACGGGCCCCTAAGTGGCTTGCCCAAGATTACAGGAAGCTGCAGTGAGATTTGAACTGGGCTCCACTGGTTCTATGCCAACTGCTCTACCCATTAGACTACTCCTCCACTCAGGAGTTTAGGAGACTGTAGAAGACAACAGAATTGAATAAAATATATATTTACAAGATATAATCCTATGGGAAGTGACTTTAAAAACTTAAAAAAAAAACATCATTTATGGGAAAATTTGCCCTTTGCCCCCAATCTGTTTTTTTTAAAGGCCATTTTTTGTACAGCCAGAAAATAGCCTATTTTCTCAATGGCCATGTGCTATTTTTGCCATGAGTGCATGGGCCATAAAAAAAAACAAATTAGCACATAAGCACTTACTGATACCTATTTTGTAGGTGGTAAGAGCTCATGTGCTAATCAGTTAGCACAGAGTAATGTAGCTGTGCTGACAGTGTAGAAATTCCCACTCTCCACCTTCCCAGCGCAACCCCTCTGCAGAAAATAAAAAATGTATATATATTTCAGGGCGCAGTTTGTATGTGCAGATCTCAAGCTTACTGTAAGACATCTGAGTGTGTCCTGCAGTAAGCTGTTTTAAGCTGTGATAAATGTGTGCTAGTGTTTACTGCTACTTAGTAAACTGAGCCTTTAATTTGCTTCTTATTTAGTTGTCTTGATAACTAATATATTAATTTAAAAAAAAGTGTCAATTTTATTTTTAAAAGGTAAGTTTGTATGCGTTTTGATTGTATTAATTCCTTCTTTGATCATTTTCCTGGTTCTCATTTTATTTTCCCCATAGCACATTTCTTTATTTTATCACACTTTCCGGTAAAGGCTGTGCAAAAATATGTTTACATAATTTATACATAAGTTAATTTGCCCAGTTACAGATATTGGTAACATGTTAATAAAGGTCAACAAATAAGTTGCCGATGACACCTTTTTATTGAACTAAAAATAAATGTGTGACTTTCCTTTGACAGCTGTGCTCTTTGTAGGCCAACACAAAATGAGCTAAGCATGGTTAATCTATTGGCAGATGTGTGAGAGAGTTGACAAAAAAGCAGTACTGAATGGATTCTCCTGCAGGTGTAAATTCTGATGCACATCTCTGCTGATCTCCTCACTTCTCTGCTAATACATTGAATTCCCTCCCTTTGGCACACAATCCCTTCTGTTTTACAGCCCTTTCCAACTTTGAAATGCACCATTGCAATGCAGTCTGTGATCGAGCTATATGCTTGGACAGTTCCATGCTTAGTCCGTGTTGTATTTGCTTGAGGAAGGGAGCATAGCCTAAACTTATTTGACCAGCTCTGTTTCTGCACATTACTTTATTCAAGGTGTATCAGCGTAAGAGTTCAAACTTTCGGTTCTACAGCACTTCTAGGCAAGAACTCAGAAGTCCTTGGAAACACTCTTCCACAACTGGTATAGAGCTGGCAATAGGAGGGAATTAGTGGCTCTTTGGACTGTGTCTTCCTCCCCCCTCTGTTCCCCAGAGCCGGAGTCATGATTTAAATCATGTGGCTCCATCATGTTTTTCACGATTAGAAGCCACATTTCTGGGCCAGAGCTGTCTCTGCTCCCTCTACACACCAGCCAGCTTGTAGTCAAGAATAGGGGAAATTGGTTTGAGGTAATGGGAAAATGTGCTTGCATGGGAGGAGGGGGCGGGGACTAAGGGGAAATTGTCCGAAGAGGTTGCGAGAACAAAGGTTAGCTTTGGAGGAATGATTGTAACGAGATTAAAGCAAAAAATGAATGTGTAGTGGTCAGCATTTAGGGGCCCTTTTACTAAAGGGTTGGTGCGTGGCAATGGGCTTAGTAGTTCCCACCCCTAGAGTGTGCCATTTCCAGCACTACAGAAATATTTTCCATATTTTCCACCACAAGAGGAAAAATAGATCCGGCAATATTCTGGCAACAGATCTACCGCGACGGATGGACAATAAAAATGGACACAAACCAATTCCTCCTGGAATGGGACGACAGATGCAGAATAACACTAGGTAATATTGCCCCAACTCAAACCAGAACCTCATATAGGAAGAAATCAAATCCATGGTTTACCGAAGAACTGAAAAAACTCAAAACACAAGTTAGAAGGCTAGAACGTGCATGGAACAAAAAGAAAGATGACCCAACACTTAGTGCATGGAAACAACTTCAAAGAAAATATAAATATACCATAAGACAAACCAATAGACTATTCTATAAAAACGAAATCGGACCTGTTACAATTCGACATGTAAAGCGCCTTCGATATGGTTGATCATGGAATACTATTACGGAATCGGAGGAAATGTTCTCTACTGGTTCAAAGGTTTCCTAACCACACGGTCATACCAAGTTACATCTAATTTAACTACATCAGCTACATGGATACCTGAATGTGGTGTTCCACAAGGATCCCCCTCTCACCAACTCTATTCAACTTAATGATGATACCATTGGCAAAACTACTATCAAATCAAAACCTTAACCCAAACATATATGCAGACGATGTAATGATCTACATTCCATTTAAACAAGATTTAAAGGAAATTTCCAATGACATCAACCAAAGCCTAAACATTATGCACACATGGGCAGACGCATTCAAGCTGAAACTCAATGCAGAAAAAAACCCAATGCCTAATACTCACCTCACAATATAACACGAGCAAATTCACCACCATTGAAACACCAAAACTGAATCTTCCAATTTCGAACACCCTAAAAATTCTTGGGGTTACCATTGACCGACACCTAACACTTGAGAACCACGCGAAAAATATAACCAAGAAGATGTTCTACTCAATGTGGAAACTAAAAAGAATAAGACCTTTTTTCCCAAGATCTGTCTTCCGCAACCTAGTACAATCAATGGTACTTAGTCATCTAGACTACTGCAATGCACTCTACGCTGGCTGCAAAGAACAAATAATCAAGAAACTTCAGACAGCCCAGAACACGGCAGCTAGACTCATATTCGGTAAAACAAAATATGAAAACGCCAAACCTTTACGAGAAAAATTGCACTGGCTACCACTCAAAGAACGTATCATGTTCAAAATTTGCACCTTAGTTCACAAAATCATTCACGGAGAAGCACCAGCCTACATGTCAGATCTGATAGACTTACCACCCAGGAATGCTAAAAAGTCATCCCGTACATTCCTTGATCTTCACTTCCCAAATTGTAAAGGTCTCAAATACAGACTAATGCATGCATCAACATTTTCTTACCTGAGTACACAATTCTGGAATGCGCTGCCGCGAAACCTAAAAACGACCTATGAACAAGTTAACTTCCGAAGTCTACTGAAGACCCACCTCTTCAATAAGACATACAAAAATGATCAACAAACATGAACGCTATACACATATCCAGAAATGCCCCAACCTTATTTGGTTGTCAAACTACTACCATCTTCTTTCTCAGCATCATGTTACTATCATCTTTCTTCTCAGTTTCATGCTACCCAAAAACCTTTTGTTATCACTAAATGCACACTTTCCTTAATTCTTATACTCCTCCTATATATCTCTTATTATGTTTGCTTGTTATAATATTACCATGTCCTTTTACTATCATGTACCAAAACACTTCTGCTATTACTAAATGTATAATTCCTTATGTATTACAATTATTCATGATGTATTGTAAGCCACATTGAGCCTGCAAAGAGGTGGGATAATGTGGGATACAAATGCAACTAATAATAATAATACCTTGCGGTAATCAAGCAATGCCACGTGCTGCTCAGTTACTGCTGGGTTAGCACAGGAGTCCATACTGCCACCTCAGTGGGTGGCAGTAAGTGTTCCCCCTCCGAAATGGCCATGCGGTAAGTGGTTCCCTTACTGCACGCCCATTTCTTGTTGAGAAAAAAAGACAGCCTTTTACCCACTGCGGTGAAAGGGGGCCTCAATGCTAGCCCAGGGCCCCCGTTTACTGCAGCTTAGTAAATGGACCCCTAAGTGAAGTTGCTGCATTTATTGGGAATGATTCACTGTCCCTTATATGATGGCCCCACCACACTAAAATACTGATGAAAAAACATGTTTAAGAATTATCATCATTATGAGTTTATTATGAATAGCATAGATCATTATATTTTATTATTATATGGCTAGAATGCTTTAGTGGTTTTTATTTTATAAAGACAACATAAGCCTGTATATGTCTTTAAAAATGGGCTCCTAGAATAACCTCAACAGAAAATTACCCTTGCTCCAAGGCCAAATGCATTATCCTCTGAATTCTATATAGTGCACCAAATGTCAGGCACCTAAATTTTGACACTCAAAAGGAAGATAATGGAAGTTAAGGGGCCCTTTTACTAAGCCCCATAGGTGCGTACGCGTGTCCTATGTGCGTCAGTTTTTAACTACCGCCTGGCTATTTTGTGGCCCGGGCTTTAATTTCATTTTTTATGTGTGTCCACTATGTGCACCAGAAAATTTCCAGCACATAGCGTTAATCGGCATTGTACGCGCGTGGATCATTACTGCCTAGTTAACACATGAGATCTTACTGGTAGGTCAATGGGTGGCGGTAAGGGCTCAGGCCCAAAATGGATGCATCCCAATTTTTACTTTGCCACGTGTCCATTTTCGCCCCCCAAAAAAGGCCTTTTTTTGTAGGTGTGCGGAAAAATGGACCTGCACGCGTCCAATACACATGTCTATACCTGCGCAGGCCATTTTTCGGCACACCTTAGTAAAAGGACCCCTGAGTGCCAAAATGGGAGTGAATTTGCAGTTAGGCTGCTAAGCGCAATTAGGTGCTATTGTATAACTTGACGCCTTTCAGGTAAATACAAAGAGGGTGTTTACATGGGAGGGGCATGGATGGGTCATGGGCATTCCAGTTATTTAAATGTATGCTTTACTGAATACTGTCAGTTTGGCACCTAGCTGCTGCAATTAGGCGTGCCCATGTACACCAGCCATACAGCAAGTGGAAGTGGTGGTGCCTAAATGTAGGTGTCTAATTGCTGATTTATGCTATAAAGGATTGGGGGGGGGGGGTCCTTTTACTAAGCTGTGGTAAAAGGGGCTCTGCACTAGTGTTGGGGGCCATTTTTGCCTCTTGCAGAGGCCTTTTTTACTGCAGTGGATAAAAAGGCCAAAAACAGAAATGGTCATGCAGTAAAATTTCACTTACTGCGTGATCATGCAGGGAGAGCACTTACCGCCACCCACGCTAACTTGGCGATAACTGGGCAATGCACAGTGCTGCCAGGTTAGCGCCTGTAGAAATATTTTCTAAATATTTCCGCTAGTGTCGGAAATGCCGAGCGCTGGGGGTATAACTACCGCCAGTTCCTGCGTTGGGCTGGTGGTAGCTCCAGATTGGCACACAGTAAGTCCACGATGGGATTACCGCTTTGTAAAAGGGCCCCTGGGTGCACAAATTTGCCGTTATAGAGTATTTTGTTTAGCGACTAGATTTTGTGTGCCTAACTTTTAGTTCCCTTTATAGAATTGCCAGGTATGTGCATGTACTCAATGTGAGCATCACATATTTTATAAAGTTTGTATATAATTTGCAATTCTGCTCCTGCTCCACCAAACCTTTACCCCCAAGAACAACTATGTGTGGTGTGTAAAAGTACGTATGCGGTTGTCAGCACATATACTTGTACATGCATAGTTACATGTACAATTATATAATACAGTAGTTCCCAAATCCTGGAGGCACTCCAGCCAGTCAGGTTTTTGAGATATCCACAATGAATATTCATGAGAGAGATCTGCATGCAGTGGAGGTAGTGCATTCAAATATCTGTCATGAATATTCATTGTGGATATCTCAAAAACCTGACTGGCTAGTGTGCCTCCAGGACCAGGTTTGGGAACCACTGGTATAATATCTATTTCCCACAGGTAAACCATGCTTTACACATAGCAAATGCTTTTTAAATTACCCTTATGGGCAGCAACTTAAAAAAACATTTGTATAGGGCAGCTTAGTTACTGGTGCCTGCAGGTTATGGAGTGTTGACATGACTGCTTATCTGTATTTCTCTATAAGGAGAAAGATATGATAAGAATATTTCCTAAAGTTGACACACAAAAATATAAGATTTTCTGCAAAAGAAAGAGGAGTAAAAACTGTGGGATACAGGAAAAAGAGCATCAGTTGCAACAAATTGTAGGGTCCTTTTACAAAGGCATGCTGAAAAATGGCCTGGGGTAGTGTAAACGCGGGTTTTGGGTGTGCACAGAATCATTTTTCAGCTCACCTGTAAAAAATTCTTTTTTAAATTTTCACGGCAAAATCAAAATTGCTGCTCGTCCATTTTAGGTCTGAGATCTTACCGCCAGCCATTGACCTAACGGTAAAGTCTCACGCGGTAACAGGGCGGTAATGGCCTACAAGCGCCAAATGCCACTTGGTGCATGTCCGTTACTCATGGCCGAAAATACAAATTATTTTTCGGATGTGCGCCAAAAATGAAATTACCGCAAGAGCCATGCAGTAGCTGTGCAGTAACTGCATTTTGGCGCATGTTGGGTGCGCATGGACGCTTACGCATCTTAGTAAAAGGGCCCCTGCATGTTGTTTTGCTACTAGAAAGCAAAGCTATACCCACAGGTCCATAAATAAATGTTAACTAGATAGAGTCAGGTATTTCCATCTCTTCCTTCTGGTAAATAGCAATATGAAACAGACTTTCCTATGACCCTGACTGGTCACTGTTGGAGGCAGGATGCTGGACTCAATGGAGCATTATTTAGACTGAGCCAGCATGGTAGCTTTTCTGTTCCTAATGTTTATGAGTGGCAAGAGTTGCCAATGTAGATGTTCTAAACGTGTCTTTACAAACAAATATTGTTGTATCTGTTTTCTTTTATTATTCCCACTGATTCCTTGGTACGCCTAAGTGTTTGGAAGCCATTCAAACAAGACAATATGGTGAACTTGGCAAACTGACATGACAGAGAATCCACCGTATGCTTCTTCTGCTCAGTTTGTGAGAGTGGTGACATCTTGAGAAAGGAATAATGAAAATCATGCAAGTTGTAATGAAACTGATAATGTTTTACATAGTTCGGAGCAAGAACTAATTTAAAAATGCATACTATTTTGCTATTCCTTAAATTAAATTTCTTGTAGGTTAGGATTTTCACTGAAAGGCTGATCACATACAGCTTTGAGTGTTATACATTATACTTGTTTCTGTGGGCCTCGTGAACTAAAGTGAAAAGGTGGCAACTTAATGTAACAAAACTTTTAGCTCTTATTTAACCAAATATACTTCTAGGCAGATCACAGCATAAAAATATTACAAACAGTATACCAGAAAGAACAGCATATACATCAAATTAAACAAACCTCCTATAACTACCCTAATCAATCTCTTCCTTCTTCTCTTCCTTAATCGCTACACATTATTAACTGTATTTGATATCCTGAAATGACAATATTAACAAATCTATGTAAGCCACATTGAGCCTGCAAATAGGTGGGGGAATGTGGGATACAAATGCAATAAATAAAAACAAAATTATATATCCGATCAGTCCATCACAATATTAGGTTCTAAAAAACTTTTGAAATAACAATAGGGCCCATTTACTACGCTGCACTGAAAGGGGGCCTGTGTTAGTGGCAGCAGCTGTTTTTGCCATGTGCTAGGGCCTCTTTTTACCACAGCAGGTGAAAAGGCCAAAAAATGAAATGGCTGTGCGGTAAGTTTGCACTTGCCACACGGCCATTTCTGTGTGTGTGGGGGAGAGCACTTACCACCACCCATAGGCGGTCGGTGGCCCAACTGTTTGGGGAGGCTAAAGGAGGCGTGGTTAGGGGTGGGGCCCGGGGTGGAGCTTAAATCCATAATTGTCTGATAACACACAGAAAAAAAATAAATAAAAATAAAAGTCACAATTTATACCTTTTATTAAATTTAGATATTAGATATGTATCATATGTCAAAGAATAAAGTGGTTGCTCAAAGCATATACTAACCACAATCGCTCAACTGCAAAACACGATGCACAACTTTGTGCAAAAACACACTCAGAACCTTACTGTACCATAAATATTACACTGGGCAGAACCTAATATACCAATATACCACCCATACGGAAAATGCAGACCGTCAACAATATGAAACAAGGGATCATAATATCACAATTCTCATGTACAGCCACAAAACATCCTAATTCATGTTTAATGTGGGATGAAATGCCATAAATAAGTAAATAAATATAAACTTTTAATGTTGAGCACCTGATTCTCAAAGTGGACATATTCCAAACACTATAATAAAAATAAAATGATCTTTTCTACCATTGTTGTCTGGTGACTTTGTTTTTCTGATCATACTGGCCCAGTATCCGATTGTGCTGCTATCTGTCCTCTTAACTCCATTTCCAGGGCTTCCTTTCCATTTATTTCTTTACTTTCCGCCTTTCTTCTTCATTTGTTGTCCTACATCCATAAGTAAAAGCTGGGTCTTCCGCAGACTTGACTGTCCAGTGGATTCAGCTTCTGCCTATTTTCTTCATCCATGTGCAGTTTTTCTATTCTCTTCCTTTTCCCTTATCTCATCTCCTTCCTCACTCTTCCCTCCCCCTCCATCCATTTCTTCTCTCTCCCTTCCCTCTCCTCCATCCATGTCCAGCAACCCTCCTCTCCCCTCCATCCACCCATATCCAGCAACTCTCCTCTCCTCTCCCCTGCCCTCCCTCCCTCCATCCATCCATCCAACCCCAGCGATTCTCTTCTCTCCCCTGCCCCCCTACATCCACCCATGTCCAGCAACCCTCCTCTCCCGCTGCCCTCCCCTCCATCCACCATGTCCAGCAACCCTGCTCTCCCCACCATCCACCCATGTCCAGCAGCCCTCTTCTCCCCCCTGCCCTCCCTGCCCACCAGCGACTCTTCTCTCCCCTGCCCCCCCCTCCAGCTAGCCATAGCTTTACTACTACTACTACTATTTAGCTTTCGCTTTCTCCTCCCCCCGGGGTCCTGCCTCTCATCCATCCGCGTGGTCGCTCGTTTTTAAAGCCTGAGGCGTTCTCCCTCCGATGCCGACGATTCACATAGCCAGCCTTAATCTGCCTGCCTCGGAGCCTCTCCCTCAGACACATCCCACCTCCTCTAATGCAACTTCTTGTCTTACGCAGAGGTGGGACGCGTCTGAGGGAGAGGCTCCAACCCAGGCAGATTAAGGCTGGCTATGTGATTCGCCGGCGTGACGTCAGAGGGAGAACGCCTCAGGCCGGAGTGACCACGCGGATGGGTGAGAGCGGGGGGGGGGGGGGGAGGTGCAAGACTCGCGCGGGAGGGGGGAGGAGGCAGCATTTGGTGCTTAGGCACCATCTCTTTTAAAGATCTGTTTGAGCCCCACCAGACTAGCAGCCAATGGAAGTCCACGATTGGGCTGAGGAGGCTTAGCCTCCCCAAGCCTGTTATACAGGGCATCTATGCCACCACCGCTGGGTAACTGCTGCGGTAAAAAAATACTGAACAATTTTCTGTATAGCCAGAAATGGTGCTCAGTGAGGGGCGGAACTACTGCTGGCACCCGCGTTGGGCCTGTGGTACATAAGTACATAAGTACATAAGTAATGCCATACTGGGAAAAGACCAAGGGTCCATCGAGCCCAGCATCTTGTCCATGACAGCGGCCAATCCAGGCCAAGGGCACCTGGCAAGCTTCCCAAACGTACAAACATTCTATAAATGTTATTCCTGGGATTTTGGATTTTTCCAAGTCCGTTTAGTAGCGGTTTATGGACTTGTCCTTTAGGAAACCGTCCAACCCCTTTTTAAACTCTGCTAAGCTAACCGCCTTCACCACATTTTCCGGCAATGAATTCCAGAGTTTAATTACACGTTGGGTGAAGAAAACTTTTCTCCGATTTGTTTTAAATTTACTACACTGTAGTTTAATCGCATGCCCCCTAGTATTTTTGGAAAGCGTGAACAGACGCTTCACATCCACCTGTTCCACTCCACTCATTATTTTATATACCTCTATCATGTCTCCCCTCAGCCGTCTCTTCTCCAAGCTGAATAGCCCTAGCCTCCTTAGTCTTTCTTCATAGGGAAGTCGTCCCATCCCTGCTATCATTTTAGTCGCCCTTCGCTACACCTTTTCCAATTCTACTATATCTTTCTTGAGATGCGGCGACCAGAATTGAACACAATACTCAAGTTGCGGTCGCACCATGGAGCGATACAACGGCATTATAACATCCTCACACCTGTTTTCCATACCTTTCCTAATAATACCCAACATTCTATTCGCTTTCCTAGCTGCAGCAGCACTCTGAGCAGAAGGTTTCAGTGTGTTATCGACGACGACACCCAGATCCCTTTCTTAGTCTGTAACTCCTAACGTGGAACCTTGCATGACGTAGCTATAATTCGGGTTCTTTTTTCCCCACATGCATCACCTTGCACTTGCTCACATTAAACGTCATCTGCCATTTAGCCGCCCAGTCTCCCAGTCTCGTAAGGTCCTCTTGTAATTTTTCACAATCCTGTCGCGAGTTAACGACTTTGAATAACTTTGTGTCATCAGCAAATTTAATTACCTCGCTAGTTACTCCCATCTCTAAATCATTTATAAATATATTAAAAAGCAGCGGTCCTAGCACAGACCCCTGAGGAACCCCACTAACTACCCTTCTCCATTGTGAATACTTCCCATTTAACCCCACTCTCTGTTTCCTATCCTTCAACCAGTTTTTAATCCACAATAGGACATTTCCTCCTATCCCATGACCCTCCAATTTCCTCTGTAGCCTTTCATGAGGTACCTTGCCAAATGCCTTTTGAAAATCCAGATACACAATATCAACCGGCTCCCTTTTGTCCACATGTTTGTTTACTCCTTCAAAGAATTGAAGTAAATTAGAGGCAGATGCACTAAAGCTAAATGAGCCTTTAATGACTCTCCAACGAGGAAAATTTGATCCGTTGCATGCATCAAAGGGCTTTTACCGTGGAAGCCAGCAGCTAACGAAAACGGAATGGAGATGAGCAATTAGTGTGAAAACCCCATTGAAACGACATGCACTAACCTTTTCCGATTGCCTTTACGCAGGAAAAAGGCAGGAAAACTAACGAGAGGTCTGGACCACTCGTTAGGTCAGTTCTGTGGCAGGAAAAATCATTAAGAGAAAAAATAAACAAACTTTGAGCCAATCCCAGCGCATTAGCAGAGCTAAAAGCGCTGTGATTGGTCCAAAGGACGTCAGAAAAACAAAAATAAATAAAAATAAAAAAAGGATCGGGAGGGGGCAAGGGCGCTCATCAGGAGCGTCCTGTACGGACGGCCTTGCCCCCCCCGCTGCTCGCCACTTTCCGCCGCTCCCCCCACCCCGAAAAAGCAAAATTCGAGCAGCCCCTGCCCCCTTCCTTCCTCACTACTCTCTCACCTCAGCTCCGCCTCCCGACATCCTCCGTCCTGTGCCCCGCCCCCTTTTGGGGTCGTCGCCGCCATTCCCCTCTTCCATCGGGCCCCCCTCCCTCTTACCGGGCCCGTGCAGCGCCTCTCTCCTCTGTCCGAAGGCGCTGCACGGGCAAGAAGAAAGCTGATGGCTGCCTTCGCCCAGCTTCGATGGCGCGTCTTTCTCCTGCTGGGCCCGCCCCTGTCTGACGTCAGTAACCTACGTAGGTTACTGACATCAGACAGGGGCGGGCCCAGCAGGAGAAAGACGCGCCATCGAAGCTGGGCGAAGGCAGCCATCAGCTTTCTTCTTGCCCGTGCAGCGCCTTCGGACAGAGGAGAGAGGCGCTGCACGGGCCCGGTAAGAGGGAGGGGGGCCCGATGGAAGAGGGGAATGGCGGCGACGACCCCAAAAGGGGGCGGGGCACAGGACGGAGGATGTCGGGAGGCGGAGCTGAGGTGACAGAGTAGTGAGGAAGGGAGGGGGACCGGGGCAGCTAGCATTTTGCTTTTTCGGGGTGGGGGGAGCGGCGGAAAGTGGCGAGCAGCGGGGGGGGGGGGGCAAGGCCGTCCGTACAGGACGCTCCTGATGAGCGCCCTTGCCCCCTCCCGACCCTTTTTTTTTTATTTTGTTTTGATTTGATTTGGGAGCCATGTGCTTGTGATTTGACTGTGTTTTGACTGTTTGTGGCATGCGCAGAGCAGCTAACATAACGCTTGGCTGCTCTGCGCATGATTTGGGGGCCGATTAACGATGTGTATTGTGATTCTTTGGTACATTGTACGTTTCAATACCGATCTCAGCATGTGTGACTTTTTTTTTTGGTGCATTTTTCGTTATTTTAAAATCGTTAGGGACTTTAACGATTTAGATTTTTTTACATTTGGTTGCTGCATCTGCCTCTTAGTCAGGCAAGATTTCCCCACACAAAAGCCGTGCTGACTCGGTCTCAGTAATCCATGTCCTCGGATGTGCTCTGTAATTTTGTTTTTAATAATAGCCTCTACCATTTTCCCCGGCACCGACGTCAGACTCACCGGTTTATAATTTCCCGGATCTCCCCTGGAGCCTTTTTAAAAAATGGGCGTTACATTGGCCACCCTCCAATCCTCCGGTACCACGCTCGATTTTAAGGATAAGTTGCATATCACTAGCAGTAGCTCCGCAAGCTCATTTTTCAGTTCTATCAGTACTCTAGGATAGAACTGAAAAATGAGCTTGCGACTCGTCCGGAGAAACTTACTGACTTCACGGTAAACCTGGAGGACGTAATGGGGCAGTTCGGCAAACTGAAGAGTAGCAAATCTCCTGGACTGGATGGTAGTAAAAGGGACCCCAAGTTTTTACAGTGCTTCCTTGTAAGTGCCCTGATACTGTGTGGAGCATGTCTATTCTATAATGGTATCTGGGTATCTAGATTCTCTTTCCTATCCAAGATACTTGAACGTGCTGTTCACCGCTGTTGCCTTAACTTTCTTTCATCTCAAGCTATTCTTGATCCACTTCAATCTGGCTTTCACCCCCTTCATTCAACTGAAACAGCGCTTGCCAAAGTCTCCAATGATCTGTTTCTGGCCAGATCCAAAGGTCTCTATTCTATCCTCATGCTTCTCGATCTATCTGCTGCTTTTGACACTGTTGATCACAGCCTACTCCTTGATACGCTGTCCTCATTTGGATTTCAGGGCTCTGTTCTTTCCTGGTTTTCTTCTTATCTCTCCCAGCATACCTTTAGTGTATACTCTAGTGGATCCTCCTCTACTTCTATCCCACGGTCAGTTGGTGTACCTCAGGGATCTGTCCTGGGACCTCTTCTTTTCTCCATCTATACTTCTTCCCTTGGTACTCTGATCTCATCCCATGGTTTTCAGTATCATCTTTGCGCTGATGATTCCCAGATCTACCTCTCCACACCAGAAATCTCAGCCGATATCCAGGCCAAAGTATCAACCTGCCTGTCTGACATTGCTGCCTGGATGTCTCAGCGCCATCCGAAACTAAACATGACCAAGATGGAGCTTCTTATCTTTCCCCCTAAACCAACCTCTCCTCTTCCCCATTCTCTTTTTCTGTGGATAACACTCTCATCCTTCCTGTCTCATCAGTTCGTAACCTTGGGGTCATCTTCGACTCCTCCCTCTCCTTCTCTGCACATATTCAGCAGACTGCTAAAACCTGTTGTTTCTTTCTCTATAATATCAGCAAAATTCGCCCTTTCCTTTCTGAGCACACTACCAAAACCCTCATCCACACTCTTATCACCTCTCACTTAGACTGTGGCAACTTGCTTCTCACAAGTCTCCAACTTAAGCCACCTCTCTCCTCTTCAATCTATTCAAAATTCTGCTGCACGACTAATATTCCACCAGTGTCGTTATGCTCATATTAGCCCTCGCCTCAAGTCACTTCACTGGCTTACTATCCGTTTCCGCATACAGTTCAAACTCCTCTTATTGACTTATAAGTGCATTCACTCTGCAGCTCCTCAGTACCTCTCCACTCTCATCTCTCCCTACATTCCTCCCCGGGAACTCCGTTCACTGGGTAAAACTCTCTTATCTGCACCCTTCTCCTCCACCGCTAACTCCAGACTCCGTTCCTTTTATCCTGCTGCACCATATGCCTGGAATAGACTTCCTGAGCCGGTACGTCAAGCTCCATCTCTGGCTGTCTTCAAATCTAAGCTAAAAGCCCACCTTTTTGATGCTGCTTTTAACTCCTAACCCTTATTCACTTGTTCAGAACCCTTATTTTATCATCCTCACTTCATTATTCCCTTATCTCTTGTTTGTCCTGTTTGTCTATCCTAATTAGATTGTAAGCTCTGTCAAGCAGGGACTGTGTCTTCATGTTCCAGTGTACAGCGCTTCGTATGTCTAGTAGCGCTACAGAAATGATAAATAGTAGTAAGTAGTAGAATAGTAGTATAACCCGACATCAGTGCACCTACATTTTATGCGCCCACAATTACACCAGCCATAGGGCACCTAAATGTGGCAAAGGTAATTTATGATATTCTTTGATTATGGATCCTGTGCTACAGTGATGGTATGACAGACATTTTAATTATACCAACTGAGGCCGTATCTTGTGAAGGATGTTAAAAAAATGGAAGCGGTGCAAAGAAAAGCTACGAGAATGGTATGGGATTTGCGTTACAAGACGTATGAGGAGAGACTTGTTGACCTGAACATGTATACCCTGGAGGAAAGGAGAAACAGGGGTGATATGATACAGACGTTCAAATATTTGAAAGGTATTAATCCGCAAACGAACCTTTTCCGGAGATGGGAAGGCGGTAGAACGAGAGGACATGAAATGAGATTGAAGGGGGGGGGGGGGGGGCAGACTCAAGAAAAATGTCAGGAAGTATTTTTTCACGGACAGAGTGGTGGATGCTTGGAATGCCCTCCCGCGGGAGGTGGTGGAGAGGAAAATGGTAACGGAATTCAAACATGCGTGGGATAAACATAAAGGAATCCTGCTCAGAAGGAAGGGATCCCCAGAAGCTCAGCCGGTGGTGGCAGGCAGGGCTGGTGGTTGGGAGGTGGGGATAGTGCTGGGCAGACTTATACGGTCTGTGCCAGAGCCAGTGGTGGGAGGCGGGGCTGGTGGTTGGGAGGCGGGGATAGTGCTGGGCAGACTTATATGGTCTGTGCCCTGAAAAAGACAGGTACAAATCAAGGTAAGGTATACACAAAAAATGGCACATGTGAGTTTATCTTGTTGGGCAGGCTGGGTGGACCGTGCAGGTCTTTTTCTGCCGTCATCTACTATGTTACTATCCAGTTTATAATCGAAAGTGATCGCCGGCCATCTTCCGACACAAATCGGGAGATGGCCGGCGATTTCTTAAAAGCGGTGAAATCGGTATAATAGAAAGTGGCATTTTGACAGCATTGCCACTTTCCCGTAGCTTCGCCGGCGAAAGTTCAAGGGGGCGTGTTGGTAGATTAACGAAGGTGGGACATGGGTGGGCATGGGCGTGGCTACCAGATGGCCAGCTTTCGTCGATAATGGAAAAAAAAGCAACGTTAAGCAGTATTTCGCCGGCTTTACTTGGTCCTTTTATTTTCACGACCAAGCCTCAAAAAGGTGTCCCAACTGACCAGATGACCACTGGAGGGAATGGGGTATGACCTCCCTATACTCCCCCAGTGGTCACCAACCTCCTTCCATACTAAAAAAATAAAACTAAAAACCTTTTTTCCAGCCTGTATGCCAGCCTCAAAAGCCGTTCCCACCTCCATGACAGCAGAATGTGTTGTATCCTCCGACAGCCTTTCTCTGGTTGCGATGTGGCTCTCGGGTGAGTGTGACACCTTATCTGTTAGGTGCCCTGCAGAGTCACATTAGGAATGCATTGTGGTGGGTGGAGGGTACTGGGCTCTACTCCCAAAGTAAGGGAGCTATGCACGTGGGAGCTTTTCTGAAGTCCACCTCCGTGACCCCTAGGGTGGCTGGTTGGTGTCCTGGCATGTCAGGCATGTTTATCAGTGCACTAAAAATGCTGGCTCCTCCCATGGCCAAATGCCTTGAATTTGGCCGGGGATTGAGATGACCGACATAACGTTCCATTATCGCTGAAAAACAAACCCGGCCATCTCAAACCCGGCGAACTCCACGGCATTTGGCCGGGCTAAACCGTATTATCGAAAAAAAAGATGGCCAGCCATCTTTTTTGAGAATACGGTTCCGGCCAGCTGTAGCGCCGCCGCCAACATAGATTGCCGGCGATCTATTTGGCCGGTGACGTTCGATTATGCCCCTCTACGTTACTATGAGTGGTTTTACAGCTGCAGCGGGTTGAAATTTCATCCAAAGTTAAGTGACTTCGTTTTTCCTGTGCATAGTTTCAGTTGTGTATGTTGAATTTTTCTAGCTATATATGAACAGTGATAGTGAAGAGACTTGGATGGCTAATTAAGATTGTTACCATCCTTTTCTTTTGCAACAGAGGTTTTTTTCTCCTGTTTTGGAGTTTTCTACTGTTTTTTTTTTTTTGAGCTTTAATAGAAAGCAGTGATTATAGCCACTTATGAATGGTCATCTATGTAGACCTTCTGTGGCAGTTGAGATTTCATTTGTTAAAATTTTGATTCCAGTCTTCTCCTTCACTGTTCAGAACAAAATAACAAAATAATATTTTTTTAATATTCAATTTGACATGTTGTTCTCCAATTTGGTGATGTTTGTGATATTCCATAAATTGTGCATGTAACTGGGAGACATGCCTCTGTCCCACCCATGCTCTGCCCATGTGTATGCCCCCTTGCATTTTGTGCACTTATGCATGCCCTTATAGAATTGTGTTTAAGTTGGTGCATATACATGTACAAAGGGGCACTGAACCTGAGGTGCATAGTTACAGAATTGCCCTTCAGATTGCCTCATTAAGAAAAAAAAAATACATTTTGAGGCATTTTTGTTGTTTCTCACACAGATTGCACTTTTGCAAAGTCAATTTGCTATAGTAATCTTCCACACAAAGTCAACTTTGTTATAATTTGTGCTCCTTAAATTTGAGCTAATTTATTTAAGTTTGCCATTAATGAACTACAGCAATTCAAGATCATGCAAATCAGCTCATTAATGAAAAACATTGTGAAAAAGGTCCCACAGAGTCTATTCTGTGTCTGTGTGCTCATTGTCACACAAAACAAATGACTATACCTCTGGAGGTTTAGTTATTTTTGGAGAATTTATGAGAACCCATTTTTTGTGGCAGTGGTGGAACAATTTAAAGGCCCTGATGGCCTGCTTCAGAAGCCCCTATAATGCCATATGGGCCCCCAATTCCTGGTGGGCCAGATGCCACCCCCAGAGCTCACCCTCCCTCCCTATCTCTGATGTGGGTGTATAATGGCTTAAAATGGTTCCTTTGGACTCTTCACCATGGAGACCTTATGGCCCTGGTAGTCTAATACCAGACATGACATAGGGTATAAATGAAAAATACAGTTACCTCAGAGTCAGGCTTTCAGTGATAATGAGAGGAGGGATAGAGATGCCAGGATGGTTACTTTGTGAACAGCACGGATGGAATGAACTCATTCTTGTGCTCCTATATGATTATAATTTATTGTGAGAACTATAGCTGGACACTATTCATCTCACTGACATGCCTTATGATAATAGGCAGGCCACTTAACCCCTTACTGCCTTAGGTACAGATTTAAATTGTAAGCCATCTGGGGACAGAAAAATATCTACTGTTTCTGAACATAACTCACCATGAGCTACTGCTGAGCTAAATCTAATACCCCACTCCGTATCCTAAGGGCCACCGAGAGACAAAGCCGAGCCCGGGGCAAACACCTCTCTGGGCCCGCCCCACTTACTTGTCCTGCTCCTGTCACTTTGCATGGCAAAATTCTCCAGGGCCTGGCGTTACCATGGCTGTCCTGTTTCTGTGCATGGTAGCGCCACAGACCAGTCTCCTTCTTTCCTTTCTGCCGCATCCAAAGAGGCTATTTGGATGTGGCAAGAAAGATGTACTCTGCTCTGCGGCGCTGCCGCGCAGGAACAGGAGGACAATGCTAATGCCGGGCGGGCCCCCCTTGGATGCCGGGCCCTGGGGAATTTTGCCCCCCCCCCCACTTCCCCTTTGTGGCCCTGCATCTCCCCAATTCCCATTCATTATACAGGAGCCTTATTATTCAAGAACTTTTATTTGTACAGCTTTAGCCAACAGTGGTTCTCAACCTTTTTTAATTCGGGACACACCTGATGGATGATGCTCACATACGTGACACACTGCATACATGACCATCACAGACCAATCACCCGATATTGAATGCAGTTCTTATGAATTAAATGTAAACATCCTCTGCATCCACAAAAACCCTATCTCCCCCTCCCCAACAACAAATGTAGATCATAATTAGCACATTTTCTCCATGAAAGTTACCATACCAAAAAAAAAAAATTCTGATTCTCATATCGTCTGAGTAATAGCAACATAAATCTCTCTACTACCATGCTCATTGTGAAATAATACAAAACCTGAAAAACAAATTCTAACTCAGCGTACATGTAGCAAACTGGATTAGCACTAATTATAACACTAATTCATATGATTCAAACAACATGAGCCCTACCTAAGAATAGGCAGCGCTACAATTACTACATAGGGCCCTAAAACATCAATACATCTACTACTGGTAAAACAGAACAAATGTGACTGTTACAGAGTTCTGTAAAGAAACTGCATGCAAACAGAATACCACCACATCACAGTCACACACAAAACACAGATAGACCTTCACCAGAGCAAGGGATCGGGAACCCCAAGAAGTCAAACTAGGCAGGTACCACAACATGGAAGGAAAAAAAAACAGAAGTGCATTTGGTACTGAGCAAAATACACATTTTACAAATGATGCACATTTCCCAAAGCTGACATATTCCAGTTAATAATGCCAGCATAGGGTTTGAGTTCCCCAAGCATGCTTTATAAAATCATCATTTTTTTTTTTTTTTATTACTGGAGCCAGCTTCATTTTGGAGAAATTTATCACACTCCTGTTTCCCTCCGCCATGGCGCCTCAAACACAAACCAAATTGGACTCTGCCTTCGCTTTGGATTCGGTAAGTAAACAACATAAATCTGACCTGATCTCACCCTGTAAAGAGGTGTATGGTAGTGACAACATGCTTCTGCTGCTTGATATGACGGTGCAACTTGAACACACTGCTGCTCTCCTTAAGGAGAATAATACGCCGGTTAAGTCAATCAAGGAAGATATCGCCAGTCTTACTGAAAGATTTAATGACTGTGACGAACAGCTGGATGAGGCCGAAGGGAGAATTAACAGTCTCGAAAACAACCGGTTAGCATGGCTTGCTACCCCAAAAGGGCACTGGATCTGAAAGAGGAGTTAGAAGATGCTAATAATAGAAATATACTTAACAATATTAGAATTCTGGGCTTACCAGAAGGGAGTGAAGGAACTGACTCAGTGAAGTTTTTCGAAACATTTATCCCATCAGTTATACATATTGAATTTGCCAGGCCTTTTGAATTAGAAAGGGCGCATCATGTGCCTGCATGGATGGGGCCTAATCAAAAAGGTCCTTGCCCAGTGGTGATTAAAGTGCTCTGATTTACACAGGTTCACAAGATACTTCAAACTGCTAAATCTCTGAAAGTTATCAAATGGAATGAACATTGCATTACCTTCACTGCTGATTTTTCTAAGGATAATGCAAAAAAGTGACCCAGCTGATTTTTCTAAGGATACTACAAAAAGGTGACTTGGCTGGAGACTGAGTATGGACTGTTTGCGCCCGTCACCATGAAAGTGGCATTCAAGAATAAGACGTGGTGAAGGTGGTTAGCTTGGCAGAGTTTAAAAAAAGGGTTAGACGGTTTCCTAATGGACAAGTCCATAAACCGCTACTAAATGGACTTGAGAAAAATCCACAATTCCAGGGATAAAATGTATACACTGTACGTTTGGGAAGCTTGCCAGGTGCCCTTGGCCTGGATTGGCCGCTGTCGTGGACAGGATGCTGGACTCGATGAACCCTTGGTCTTTTCCTAGTGTGGCATTACTTATGTACTTATGTACTTATCTCTTCTTCTAACCTCCTGGCTCTCCTGTGTCACTCCTTCTCTGGCTTCCTTTTCCATTTTCTTTCACTCACTCCCCATTAGTACACTTCTACCTTCCTGTACTCACCATCATCCTCTCCTCATTCATCATCTGGGCAACCTCTGTGGTCTCTCACACATGGTTCCACAATACTCAGTATCACTCCTCTCTCTCCCCCTTCTTAGCACTATTGTAGCCTTGCATCTTCTCTCTCTCTTTCTCTACCCTCACTTGTAGGCATCTCTCTTATTCTGTATTCTACCCCGATGCATCTCCTCTACCCCATCCCATAAGTCCAATACCTCTCCCTCAGCCCCCACCCCACATGCCCAATACATCTCTCTCAGCCCCCCATCAAGAGTCTAGCATCACTCCCTTAGGCTCCCCCCATGTGAGTACCAGTACCTTTCCCTTACCCCCCCCCCCCTTGAGTCTAGTACCTCTCCTTTCTCTTCCCTCAGGTTCATCCTTCATACCTCTCCCTTAGGTCCATCCTTTTCCTCCCTATCCTTCAAACCTCACTAGTCTTCCAGCTTCGGCAGTGATAACATGCTGTCTGGTCCACTTGGAGCCTTTTCTCTGTCATGTTTTATCATGCTGAAACAACTTCCTGTCATTTGGGCGGGACCTGGCAGAAAAAAGGCTCCAGGTCAATGCCAGAAGAATAGTGAGGTTTGAATTACTGGGGGGAGGGTGGTGCATGATTCAATGGTGGGATAGGGGGGAGAATGAGAACCTTTAGGGGGAGAAAAGGCAGTGACCACATACCACTGGCATTGCTGCTCTACCTGTGTACCAGCCATGTGCAACACACATCCCCAAGGCTCAGTCTGTCATGACACACCGATTGATAACTGCTGATCTTAAAACATACATGACAGCCTCACCACTGCTTCTTTTGCTGTTATGTTATGTACTCTTATTTCACAGTTCAAATTGTGAGCCGTCTCAGGTGAGTGACATATACTTTTTCTGTTTTGACCTTTCACAGTTTAACTTCTCTGTTATACTCAGTGGTATACTGTAATTCTACAATCATTTAAGATCTATATATATCTAGATATAGATATACACACACACACACACACACACACACACACACACACACACACACACACACACATCACATGATATTTCTTGTGTGACTTTACTTCTGTGTTTTAACCAGGTGCTGCTTTTCCCAGATACCGCACCCTACAGGTAAATATAACAGAATAGTGACCTTCCTTATTTGTAACTATACTGTTTGTACTGACCAAAAATTTTATGTAATGCTTTTTTGTTTTTCTTTCTTTTGTAGGGCAATGCTGTGTCATCTGAAGATGGTGTTTATCAGCAAGTCATCTAGAGACCACTCTGGTGGATCTACACCTCTCTAATTAGGAAATAATAATAGGAACTCTATTTACACCTGGCTATATCGACACATTTCTTCCTTGGTTTTCCTTTGCAAAAGTTTGCTATCATACGTGACTCTAATTACTGTATGCTAATTAAAAATAAAAATAGCTTAACAAACTCTAAACTATGATGATATACCGATCTCACAGCATGCATTTGTTCCAATAACTCACTGTGATTACTGTCAGCCAGTAGAGGCATTACTTTACCGTACAAGTGAGCATTTTTCTGACATACTCTCTCTTGCACTCAGAAGAACCTGCACTTTCCCCTGCATCACATATTCAGGCTGCTACTCTTTACGTCCAGCTTCTAAGATACCACTTACCAAACTTTGGGTCATGACCCCAAATGGGAAGGGGGTGGGAGTCATGCATTTCTTGTCATCACTATAGTAGCAAAAAATCTGGATCATGTTTGTGTATATAGATAGATAAATAGATAGATAGATATTAGAACAGCTTTTATATAAATATAGGTACTAGGGCTGCATTTCAATTAAAAATTGTAATTGAAATTGTGCAATTAAAGAAATTTTAATTATATTTAATTGCACAGTTAAAGGTATTTAATTTATTTATTTGCCTCCGCTGACTTCACTTCCTGTTTCTGTATGGGTGGGACAGTTCAGAAGGAAGGGTTTGAACTAGGTTGCAGGCAGCTTATGTGCAATGGTATCATTGCTGGGGACCAACAGAAGACCACCTTTAAGCTAGACTGGCATGTGATATCGAAACGTGGTTAGGAGGAAAGATTATGGATTATGCCGAGGACTGGGGTTGAGAGTGTAAGAGAGCAGAAGAGATGTTTAGAGGAGATAGGAGATGCTGCAGAATTAATGCTCCTTGGAGGAATAAGGTTCTAAAGGAGTTACGTGTAATGATGAGACGATTTGAAATGAAATGGATTAAAACACAAGATGTTGCTAATGTTGGTTCTTATATGATTTGTTTGCAGGAGTACATTGGGGCATGTGTGATGGTGAAGAATACATATCTTAGGAATAGAATCTCTGAAGCTATTAATAGGCCCAAGGAGTTATTTGCTACTGTACAGTTTTTAGCAAGTGAAGGGGTACCACAAACTCCGGTTTTGACTGCTGATACGTTTGATAAGCTCAAGCAGTGGCGTAGCTACGGGGGGCCACAGGGGCCTGGGCAACCCCAAATTGGCTCTGGGGTCCCCAGTTTGGCTGGCAGGGGTTCCTAACCCCTGCCAGCTAAAGCGTTTGTCCCGCACTGGTCTCACATTGACTGGTGCCCTGTCCTGTTTTCAGTCGCTGTGCATGCTTGTTGTAATGAATGTAATAACAGAGGGAAATTACTGTAGGAGCAGTTAGCATTCTGCTCCAGCTGAGTCACATTAAGGGGCCGTTCTTTTAAAGTGCACTAAAATCAGTGCGTTCTAATATAGGACCTTCCTGTCCACTAAGCCCAGAATCTGGCACAATGTAAGACTTTAAAAATATTTTTTCAGATCATGTACTAATGTTCGCATTAGCATGTGTTACTAGTAAAATGTTAGGGGCCCTTTTACTAAGTCGCGTTGGCGCGTACGTATGCCCAATGCATGTCAATTTGGAGTTACCGCCCGGTTACTGCGTGGCCCGGGCAGTAATTTAAATTTTTATGTGCATCCACTACGCGTGCCAGAAAATAATTTTTATTTTCTGGCGCGCAGGAGAAACCAGGCGGTAATCATCATTCTACGCACATAGATGATTACCACACGGTTACTGCGTGAGACCCTACAGCTAAATCAATGGGTGGCGGTAAGGTCTCAGACCCAAAATGCACGCACGCCAATTTTCATTTTGCCGCATGTCCATTTTTGGGAAAAATTTTAAAAAGGCCTTTTTTGCAGGCATGCTGAAAAATGAACCTCCGCGTGTCCAATACATGCATCTACAACGGTGCAGGCCATTGTTCGGCGCACCTTAGTAAAAGAACCCTTTAATGTGCGAGCACTTCCTATTTATTAGGTGCTAAGTACTCCCATGTTAACACAGCCTTAGCCTGTTAACACACAGTAATCTGAACATTCTAGCTGGTTAACGCTTCCATGCCCATTCTCTGCCTCTGACATGCTTCCTCTAAAACAATTATTAAGAAAAAATAGTGAATGCACTGTTAACATGCAGAAAAGGGAAAAATAGCCCATTTTCCCTCTCTAAACACGTGTTTAGTAGAAGAGCCTCTAAATTATCAACGTGGAGGTATTTTTAACTATGATGGATTAAAGAAAAGTTTATGTTCAAGCTCCTTTAAGATTACAGTTTTTGATGAATGAAAGGTCATTTATAAAACTTTAACTTTATTTCATTTTATCCATTTTATCAAAATTGTTTTATGCAATTTCAGATTGTCTTGGTTTCTTTGAAGACCTCAAGGTTTTACATCAGTAGAATTTAGCATATTAGAGCTGCAAAATAGTTTTACTTTGAAGAGGATATTTGCTTATAAATGAGAAATATTAAAATACTATAAGCAGTTCACAAATCCCTGAAGAGTCTTTTCAGCTATATGGAAAAAAAATTCAGAATAGGAGCAAATTTATTGTGATTTTGTGAACTGGGATTCGATGATGCATAAATTAGGGTTACTTTAGGATGACTGGATGCCATACTACCCTTGCTGCATTGATATATGCAGTTTGGCAGATAACTAAAGGGAGAATTCTAGCCCTTGAAAGACCCATTGTCTTGCTGCTTAACTTTCACTGATTGTATTTACAGTTTTTTGCCTTTATTTTTCTATAACTGATGTGTGGTCCCTTTTTTCATATTTGCTGAGTGTCTGTTTTTTGAGTATATGGCCAAGGTGCTGTATTCTGCTAGTATGTAATTTCTGTGTAGAGATCTGTAGCAGTCCCGTTTTTCTGTTTTCTCACTAGATTATGAACTAGATAATGTAAGTTGTTGCTCTTTGAATCTTGAGAGTTAGTGTGTTATATCGTAAGGTTCTGAGTGTGTTTTGCACAAGTTTGTGCTTACAGGGAGAAGCGTAGCCAGATTATAATAGCAGGGGGAGCAGACCTTTTGTAAAATAGACATCAGTGTAAAGCTGAAGGGCTGATCTGAATAGGCGCTATTTTATTCAAAATCCATTTGGGGGAGCGGTTAGTCCCCTTGTACCCCACCTAGCTACGCCTCTGCTTACAGGTTGTGTTTTCCAGTTGAGGGATTGTGTGTTGGCCTTATTGAGTGAGGCATCATAACATCAGGCAGGCTTTGTGAAATAATCATAGTAGCATAATAACCATAGTGCCAAATATTAATACTACCATAGTATTAATTCTTTTTCCTGAGATGGCAACCTTTTTGTGGACAATTGGTTGTAGAAAACAAGGGTGCAATAGTAGGTGTGGCAAGAGACTTGGGTCAGCGTTTTTCAAGCCAGAGGACGCCATGTTGAAAGGATTGTGGCACAACAAGATTAGAAAGAGTGAAACGGAGAGCCCCGTTGGGTAGAAAGTGTAGCTAAGTGTCTTGAAACTTTTATACCACTTTTGAATAACAAGTGAAGTGCCTTTAACGGTAAAATATTTCTAGAACATCAAGGTAGATGTGTCTTAAATGTTGTAATCACTTCTGAAGAGAAAAGAAGCATAGACAATTTATTGAAAGTATTAAAAAGTCACTAAAATAAATTAAAAATATGGAGGTTTTTGACCAATGATAATACTGGAGTCTAAGAAGTGCCGGCACTTAGAAATTTTGATCTGATGCCGAGCGAGGACTTTTCCTCCATTAAATAATGAATTTGATTAAGTCTCACGGTGAAAACATTTTGTAAGAATAATAGTTTCAGCTTATTATTTGCTTGCAAAATATGCCAGGATGAAACCCATGAAAACGGTGTAACAAATAACTAATTTATTTATTTATTTTATTTTTTGCATTTGTATCCCACATTTTCACACCTATTTGCAGGCTCAATGTGGCTTACATAGTGCAATAGTGGCAGTCGCCAATACTGGCAAGAAATAGATGCAAAGTGAGGTTAAGATAGGCTAGTGATCAGATTTGATAGACATATTGGGGGCAGGGGAAGAATAGGTTAGGTTATATCCAACATGAACATTTATATTGATGTATTAATATACTGCAGGGTTAGGCATTCAGGTTGAGTCGTTGGAGTATGCCTTTTTGAACAAGTAAGTCTTAAGAAGTTTCCGGAAGATTAGGTGTGTGCTTATGTAAGAGAAGCTGGATGCATAGGTTGACATATTTAAGTCCTCTGCAGCTTGGGTAGTGGAGATTTAGGTATGCTCGAGTTGATTTTGTTGTGTTTCTGGTTGGTAGGTCTATAAGGTCTATCATGTATCCCGGGGCATTGCTGTATATGATCTTGTGAACCAGAGTGCATATTTTGAAAGCAATATGTTCTTTGATTGGGAGTCAGTGCAGTTTTTCTTGTAAAGGTTTGGCGCTTTCGAATCTTGTTTTTCCGAATATCAGCCTGGCTGCTGTGTTTTGAGCAGTTTGGAGTTTCTTTATGATTTGTTCCTTACATCCCACATAGATTCCATTCTAGTGATCTAGATGGCTTAGTACCATGGATTTCACTAAGTTGCGAAATATTTCCCTCGGGAAGAAAGGTTTCACTCGTTTGAGCTTCTACATTGAGTTAAACATTTTCTTTGTTGTGGCTTTCACTTGGCTCTCCAGTGTAAGATTTTGGTTGATTGTAACTCCGAGAATTTTCAGGCTCTCTGAGATAGGGAGGGTGGTTATGTTGGTGGGTTTAATTGTGTTATAATGGGATGTGAGGATGAGACAGTGCGTTTTTTTTCTGTGTTGAGTTTTAGTTGAAATGTATTCGCCCAAGAGTTCATGATGTTCAAGCTGAGTTTGGTTTCTTCGGTGGTTTCCATTAGATCATTTTTGTAAGGGATGTACAATGTGACGTCATCCGCATATATGAAAAAAGGTTAAGGCCTTGATTGGATAGGGACTTGGCTAGTGGGGTCATCATTAGGTTGAATAGGAGCAGTGATAGTGTTGATCCTTGAGGTACCCCGCAGTCTGCTTTCCATGGTGATGATATGGTCGATTTTGATTTCACTTGATAGGTTCTGGTCATTAGGAAGCCCTTGATCCAGTTAAGTACACTTCCACCGATCCCGAAATATTCTAGTATGTTTAGTAGTATGTCATGGTTCACCATGTCGAACGCGCTAGACATGTCGAATTGTAGGAGGAGTATGCTATTGCCTGCTGCAATTTCCCGTATGAATTTGGCCAGTACTGTTTCGGTGCTGTGGTTGGAACAGAATCCTGATTGAGATTCGTGTAGTATTGAGAAGTTGTCTGTCTAGTTAGTGAGTTGTTTGGTAACCATGCTTTCCATCAGTTTGATTACCAGTGGGATTGAAGCTACTGGGCGGTAGTTGGTGATATCGTCTGTTTTTTTCTTAGTATCTTTTGGTATTGGGGTGAGTAGGATTTTGCCTTTTTCCTTTGGGTAAAGCCCATGTTGAAGCATGTAGTTTAAGTGGGATGTGAGGTCTGCTATGAAGCAGTGGGGAGCAGATTTTAATAGGTAGCTAGGGCAAGTATCCAGTTTACAGTGAGTTTTAGAGAACCTGTTAAGCAATTGATTGATTGTTTTGACAGTAAGGGGGGGTGAAGCTTGTCCAAAGTCTGTCTGCTGGGTATTCGCCGGGGGTTGGGTCCAGATATTCAATGAAGTTTTCGATGCCCATGATGTTTTGATGTAGCATGCTACGTAGGCTTACAATTTTTTCATTGAAGTATTTGGCAAATTTGTCTACAGGTGGGATGTCTGTGTTGGTTGTGGTGAGCAAGGTGGACTCATGTGGTGGACTCATTTAGTTTCCAAACAGTCAATCTGTGCAAACTAAGCAGCCCCATGCCTCTATGCGTCTGTGGGATCTACATCTTCTATATAGGCATTCTGGGACACTTACCCTGCCATAAGTAACTCTGAAGTGCCCTATTCAACAGCTTCTTATCTTGGTGATATAGAAAGAGAGGCAGCATTTGAAAAATATAAGCCACTTAGGCACCAATATCATATTGTACAATTCCACCCTGCCCCACATAGAAAGAGGGTAATGTTTCTATACATTCAACCTCAGTCAGGTTTCCTCCAGTAATGGTGCAACATTAAGAGAATATAATGTATTCATATCAGATGGTATTAAGACCCCCAGATATCATAAAGCCTTATCTTCCCACTGAAAGGAAAAGTTCCCCCGCCAATCCAAAACATTGAAATCCAAGCGCTTAAATCCAAAGCCAATCTAAAGTGCTTAAATCCAAATCTAATCCAAAGCGCTTCCTTTGTTAGCTGCTATGAAAGCAGCTAACAAAGGAAGCACTTTATTTAATCAGATTCAAAGTAAAACCTGAAAGCGCCCCATATTCCTCAAGCCACCCTAAGAGATATGGAAGTATTTGTTGAGGATCAGACAAGATAACCAAAAGATCATCAGCGTAATCCAATGCCTTTATGTGATAATCATGGCTCATCACTCCAGGAATTTGGGGATCCCTATTGATAAGGCACAACAACAGCTCAAGGGTAAGTAGAAATAAAAGTGGGAAAAGTGGGCATCCTTGCTGGGTACCCCTCAATAGAAAATGATGCGGTTTTACAACCGTTGACCAATAACTGGGCCATAGGCTGATTATATAACGTCTGAAAATTGCTCAAAAACCACCCACTAATCCCATACCTAGGTAAAGCCTGAAACATAAATCTCCAGCTAACTTGGTCAAATGCTTTCTTAGCATCGAGGCTTAAAGCCAAAACTGACACCTGATGTTCCTGACAATAGGCAAGAACTGACAAAATGTTACAGACATTTATGACCGATTGTTGACCCTTTACAAATCCAACTTGTTCAGGACCTATAAGATGGGGTAAATGGGCAGCCAATCGACCAGCCAATATTTTTGACAGAGTCTTTGTGCATATAGGCCTTGAAAATAGGAAGACAATATACCAGAAATAACAGTTCAATTTCTAAGTTTTCCATCCTTATCCTCATAGAAGAAATTGCCCGTGAGCCCCCCCCCCCCCCCCCCCCCCAGGTCTTTACCACCTTTGCTAACAATTTCCTAGATTTATTTCCATGTTTATAAAATGTATATTTCCAATCAAGGGAGCTCTTAGTCGTATGTTCACGAATCAAAGTGTTAATCAAATTTGGGTGGACAGATTAAGCTCCCTTGTTATCTGAGAGGGGAAATGTATAAAGGCCTTCTTAGCTTGTTGCAATTGCCCCCAAAGTGACTATACTTGCTGCAAGCTTTTTATTTCTCTGACTTGTGTAAGCTATAATAACCTCTAAATCAATACAACATGGGTGTAGAATCATACTTTCATTAAAGAAAAAAAAATCACAAACCAAATGATTCTCTTGTAGAAAAAGAGAGACTAAACATGCATACAAGTATATCCCATTAATGGAAGGAAAAGCCTCAAAGAGCTCCAAACCCAAAGGCTCCTAGAGCTAAGTACGATCTCTAGGATCTGCTCGTCATCATTGGCATAAAAACCTTCCTCTAATTAATAATTTTGCAGAAATCATCTGTTCAATTTAATCTCATAAAGTCACAATCAGGTGTAGATACACTGTTAATATTGTTGATATTGTACTTATTTTTATCTGCAATTCAGCAGACAGTGGAGCACTAATTTCATACTCCTTGAACATAAGTAATGCCACACTGGGAAAAGACCAAGGGTCCATGGAGCCCAGCATCCTGTCCAAGACAGCGGCCAATCCGGGCCACGGGCACCTGGCGAGCTTCCCAAACGTACAAATATTCTATACATCTTATTCCTGGAATTGTGGATTTTTCCCAAGTCCATTTAGTAGAGGTTTATGGACTTGTTCTTTAGGAAAACGTCTAACCCCTTTTTAAACTCTGCTAACCTAACTGCCTTCACCACTTTCTCCGGCAACGAATTCCAGAGTTTAATTATGCGTTGGGTGAAGAAATCCTTTCTCCGATTTGTTTTAAATTTACTACACTGTAGTTTAATCGCATGCCCCCTAGTCCTAGTATTTTTGGAAAGCGTGAACAGACGCTTCACATCCACCTGTTCCACTCCACTCATTATTTTATATACCTCTATTATGTCTCCCCTCAGCCGTCTCTTCTCCAAGCTGAAAAGCCCTAGCCTCCTTAGTCTTTCTTCATAGGGAAGTCGTCCCATCCCTGCTATCATTTTAGTCACCCTTCGCTGCACCTTTTCCAAGTCTACTATATCTTTCTTGAGATGCGGTGACCAGAATTGAACACAATACTCAAGGTGTGGTCGCACCATGGAGCGATGCAACGGCATTATAACATCCTCACACCTGTTTTCCATACCTTTCCTAATAATACCCAACATTCTATTCACTTTCCTAGCCGCAGCAGCACACTGAGCAAAAGGTTTCAGTGTATTATCGACGACGACATCCAGATCCCTTTCTTGGTCCGTAACTCCTAACGTGGAACCTTGCATGACATAGCTATAATTCGGCTTCTTTTTTTCCCACATGCATTGCTCACATTTCCCCGGACCAACATCAGCCAGTGTTTTGCTAAGCTGCTTCAGGGTCCGAACAACAGGGCTGTTGCAAACAATCCAAACTTCTCACAGTCTCTCTTACAGATTCAGGCAGCATGGAAGCGTCCTAATGCTGCATATCGGCTCTCACAGATAATACAAAATGGCCACCCTTTTTATTTAAACGGTGATGTCAGACAGACACTGTCAAAAAACTTCTCCAATCAGATGACTCTAAAGTGTCTCTAATCAGCTGACTAGAAAAATGGCACTATTCAATACACAAATTCAACCCTATAGGTTCCAATGATTTAATCATAAAGATCCATTTCTGTTCTCTCTGTAGCAATGATTTCCGTCTATCCCCTCTCCGCTGCAACGGTTCCATTCCAGGATTTTGTAGGGTGATCCAGATGCCTCTGATTGTGATACATGAATTGGTCTCATTTGTTTTCTAAATAGGACAGAAACTCTTTTATGTTGCAAATAAGTTGGGAAATGCCACCCCTCCACACACACACAAGGGCAGATGAGACATAGGGGCATCAAGATCCACCCAAACCATGGAATGGTCAGACACCTCCTCTAGTCCCACCCTGCAGCGGAAATAGAGGGGAACATATTCCTCTGGACAAAATATAGTCCAGCCCCATGAGACTTAGAGAGGTGGGTGTAATCATGTTCAGAGGGGTATAAGAGACACTAACAATCCACTAAATCCAAACTTACCACAAAGGAGGGCAACATCCCTTCTCTAAGACTACGTCCTTTACCTCCCCCCCGACACCCCTGTGAACAGTCCCACTGAAGGCTGCATAACCAGGTTCATGTCACCCACCACTACCATATCTTATTGAGCAAAGAGGAGAAGCTTTTTCAATAAAGTTGGATAAAAGGTGGACCTATATGGAGTAGGACTGTATATTACCAAAAGATAAAATTCTCTACTATGTACCCACATTTTCACTAGTATGTAATGGCCTTGGTCATCAGTCAGGATACATTTGGCCTGATAATTAAGAGATTTTCTGAATAAAACAGCCACTCCCCCTTGCATGTGTTCCAGAAGAAGCATAAAAAACCTTTCCCACCCGCTGCTTCTGTAACGTTTTGTGTTCTTTATCCATCAAGTGGGTCTTTTGAAGGCATGCTACATCAGCATGGAGTCTGTTCAAAGCAAACAACAGTTTAGCCCTCTTATTTATTTACTTATTTATTGCATTTGTATCCCACATTATCCCACCTTTTTGCAGGCTCAATGTGGCTTACAATACATCATGAGTACTGGAAATAGAAGTGAATATAGATTAGGTTTACAGAGGGTTTGTGTTACATGGTGGTGAATTACATGATGCTGTTAAAGCAAAAGACTGGTTTTGACTGGTGAGGAAGTCCATCCAACATTCCAGTAATAAGTCTACATTTTGGAGCAGTCATAGAAAAAAACAAATTTAGCAGCAAAACAGACAGAGAAAGCAAAAGAACATCCAGAAAGCTCAGTGCGCCCAGCCCCCAACCCAAGCTTTACAATAGAATCTAAAAGGTAACTTTAAATGATAACAGATGAAACAAGTCATACCATTTATATTTTGAAACAATTGCCATGGTGCCGCATCTCCATCACAGCCACCCATCCTGAACCCTCATCCCATTTAACCCCCCCCCCCCCAATAAAACCCCACTATAACAGAGAAGCAAGAAACACGCCAACCTCTCACATAGAGGAGACATGAAAAAATCACATTTGATGCAGGGAGGGCCTCCAACCCTCCCACTCCCCCAGACCAGTTATACAGGATATCCAAGAAGCAACGACAATAAAAGTTAACTGCTGAAAAAATAATACATGGTGCAGAAAAACCCCACCTTGTTATTCACTGAGAAATAGTGTCTTCGCCAAGCCATCTCCTACCTCAGCCTTGATATAAAGTGAGATATTGAATAACTATTCCTTGGAGGTTGAGTGGTGACTCATTCAGCAGAAGAGAAGGGTGATTCTGCCACAGTAAGCTTATTGATAATGTCTTGTGCTATTTCCGAGGTTAGAAAGAGAACCCACCATGCCTCATGATAAATCTTTAATAATGCTGGATAAACCAGCATGAAACGGAGGCCCCTTTCCACCAAGGTATTGCAAACCAAATTATATCCTTTGCGTTTATCCATTAATGCAATTGAAAAATCTTGAAAAATGTGGATTTGGGTTCCCTCATATGATAATGTGTCTCTCTCTTTTTTTTAAAAAATATTTATTTATTTATTGAGCTTTCACATAAATACAAACAAAACCAGTTTGTAAGGCAATACAGAGGAATATATAAGAGAAAAAATTATAAAATTACACATATTGCTACTACTACTTAACATTTCTAAAGCGCTACTAGGGTTACGCAGCGCTGTACAATTTCACAAAGAAGGACAATCCCTGCTCAAAGGAACTTACAATCTAAAGGACAAAAATGTGCAATCAATCAATTTGGGGCAGTCTAGATTTCTTGAATAGGGGTATAATGGTTAGGTGCCGAAAGTGATATTGAAGAGGTGGGCTTTGAGTAAGGATTTGAAGATGGGCAGGGAGGGGGCTTGGCGTATGGGCTCAGGAAGGGCATATGGGATCATAAACATCATTTTACTCTTCCTTAGACCACCAAAAAGAGAAATGGGGGGGGGGAGGTCTATACAAATTTAAGGAGAAGAGAAATGGGGGGGGGGGAGGTCTATACAAATTTAAGGAGAATTATCAATAAAGAAAAATCTTGCTTCAAATTGGCATAGTCCTGTTCTTACATTCTCATTAATTCAAATTTTTAGCTTCGAGGAAAGTCTTTAGTTGAGCTGGCTCGAAAAAATACGTATTTAATTCCTGACATGCAAATTATACATTTACACGGATATGCCAGTGTAAAGGTTGCACCCAATGTTCTCACTTATTTTTTTTATTTATTTATTCCATTTGTATCCCATATTTTCCCACCTATTTGCAGGCTCAATGCTGAGTGGTTGGTGTAGTGGGTTAGTGGGGCTCTAGGTTCTCATTGTAGGCCTTGTTGAAGAAGTATGTCTTCATCTCTCAATGCCAGAAATTGTTTTCGTCTCTCCTGAGTCATCTTAGTAACGTCAGGATAAACCCATATTTTCTGACCACAAAATAGGGCTGAAGAATATTTAAAATACAGCTTCATGATCATATTCAAATCTTGTTCAAATACCATAGATACTATCAGAGTCCCTCTAGATGATATTTCTGTCATTGAGTCCTCTAGTAATACTGTTAAATTCTGTATATCAGTAGCAGGGGATTCAGAGATTTCTCCACGCTTTTGTATATTGGGCAAGTAATAAACTTTATTACAAGGAGGAATATCCGAAGGAGATAATTTCAGAATCTCCTGTAAATATTTCTTAAGAAAATCTCGAGACATCAAAGCTGGTGAAATAGGAAAGTTCAAGATAATGCGTCTCTCTTAAGGCTCGTCTGTTTTAATACTTCCACTTTTGTCTGGTAATTGTGAAACTTTGCAAAGATAATTCATGGCCTTCCCCATCATGGAGATGGCCTATGCAGTGCATCCGATCCAGGTGCAGGGGCCCCATGCCAGCAGGTAGGGAAAACTCTTGGCGATTCCAGGTTTCGAAGGTAGAGAAAAGCAAGGCATCAGAAATAGTTTCCGGAAAACTGACGAATCTCATATTTTCTCTCCTCAAGCTGATCATAATGCTACTGTGCCTGAATGCACAGGGTCTCAAAAAAATCATGGGCCACCAAGAAGACGTGCATTTCCAGTTTGGTAGTACATGAAATAATATCTGTCATTAAAGTCTCCAAATGACTCAGCTGAGGAGAGGTTTTCAAACCAGGGTTCCATAGTAGCAGGCAAAAGCTCCATCACTGCATGGCAAGGTCCCAGCCTCCAAGTTCCGTCTGTAGCTCGACTTTTCTCCTTATCTCTCTCCTTTCTCATAGATTTGTTGGACATCGCTGCTCCAGTTTTATTCAGAAATTTGGCCATAAGCTAGCACACACTTAATGGAATTTCTATAAATAGCATAGGAAAAAAAACTAAATTGGGAGGGAAAAGTATTGGAGGCCCTCAGAGTAGACAAGGGACACATCCTCTCCTGTTCAGCGCATCATGTGACTCCCGATCTTTGATTGTTATTTAAATTAATTTACAATTTTTTTTTTTTTTTATTCTTTTATTTATAAGTTTCAATTTTATATTCATGCATTACACAAAAAAATATATGGAAATATAGAAATATACAAATTTTGCAATAAACAAAGGTAAATATATCCAATAATTAGTCCCCAATAAGATCCAAGTACAAAGAAATTAATAGAAAGGAAGAAGAAAAATTAGCAAAAAAATGCTAGAAACAGAAGCATACATTTTGAACGCAGCCGGTACATAGTATATATTATTCAAGCATTAATGAGTTCACTCTTTACTACAAATAAATTTAAGTAACTTTGCTGGGTCAAAAAAAAGGTAATTTGTGGAATTATGTACTATCATACAACGGCAAGGGTATCTAAGCAGAAAAGTAGCACTCAAATTAAGAACTCTGGATTTAAGCTGAAGAAATTCTTTCCGTCTCTTCTGAGTGTCCCTGGCCAAATCAGGGAATATTTGAATTTTTGCTCCCAGAAAGTTATCATTAATATGGCGAAAGTATAATTTAAAAATATTATTTTGATCGAATTCGAGAGCAAACGTTACCAAAAGAGTTGTTCTCTCAGTTATAATATCTAACGAATCTTGAAGAAAGTCAGTTAAGTTCATATCTGTAGGACCAGTATCTTTTACGTTTCTAATACCCGATATATATTGAACCCTAGTGACAGGTGGAAAATTATCTGAAGAAATAAGTAAAACTTCCGTTAGGTATTTTCTAAACATGTCCAAGGGAGAAATCATTGGAGACTTTGGGAAACCCAAAAGCCTCAAGTTATTCCTTCGTAACTGATTTTCCAAGTATTCAGTTTTACGGGACTGGAATGCTTTATCTTTAGCAACCTCTGCTGAAAAATTTTTAAAAGTTTGTACTTCATTTTCCAGTACCTGGACTTTGGTTTCGATAGTCTCGATCCGAGAAACAGCTTGTTCTTGTGTTTGTTTAACCTCCGCCATCTCTCCTCGCATACTGAGTAAATTTTGTTGAAGAGTGAAACTCATCCCTTGAATCGCTTCCCAAATAGTATCAAGGGTTATCACAGCTGGTTTTTTTATCCCTCGAAACACTTCGGCGGTTTCACCCCGCTGTGGAAGCGGTAAGGAGATTAGTCCTCCCGCTCCTGATAATCCCACAGGGGAAGAAGTGGCAACGGGGCCTCCAGCAGACGCAGCCAGGGCCAAACCACTTCCGGGTATACCTGGTTGCCGCTCCTCCGATGCCTCTCTTTCATCACCGGGTCGCGGGGGAGCTGTGTGAAGAGGGGGACTCAGCGTCGCTTCCTCTAAACTATGTTCCCGATCTTGTGGGTTTACCGAGGTGCTCAAGATGGATGCCGGTGCTCGTAGTACCATCGTATCGAGAGTCGCCTGTCGCATGGTTGAAGAGTCTTTGCGGCCTGAGGAGGTAGGTACCGCAGACTTTCCCCTCCTTTTCCCCATCACAGGTTCCAAGGAAGCCCCAGGATTTTAGGCGTCCATCTGGTAGTCAGGAGCTAAACGAGCACATGTCTGTTCCAGACGCCATCTTGGATCTCTTAATTTACAATTTTAATTGTGCTGAGGCAAAAAAGGCATATTATACCTCTGTTATTGGCACTAAGTCGGTAGATTAAAAAAAACAATTTGCCCTAGTGAATGATCTTCTTACTCTTCCTGTTCCTGACAAACTAGTGGTTATAGCACAGGAATTGGCTGACATTTTTTAAATACAAAAGTCGAAAAAAATCAGAGGTGATCTAAGAATCAGTTGCAGTTATCTGATTCACATTCTTTGATTTTTGTTCCTGTTTTAGAAACAAATACAACTATAGATCAACAATGTGATTCTTTTGATCTCATTACTTCAATGACCCTCCAATCATTACTACAGAATTGTCATCTTGTCATTTTGTTTTATATATTTGTCCTTCTAATGTGTTTAAGAATCCATCTATTATTGTGGTACTCTGGCTTGTGTCTTTTAAAAATTCCTTACTGACATCTGGAAAGCTTCCAGTAGAGATGGGTGCAATTGCCATTACTCCTATCCCCAAGGCTCAGAATTTTGGATTTATCACTTCTAGTTTCAGACCAATAGCTGGTATTCCATTGCTTACCAAATTACTGGAGACATTGGTTAGCTATCATCTATCTATTTATATTGATAAATTTTCTTATCATATATCACAATTTGGGTTCAGATCCCAACACAGTACTGAATCCCTTCTACTGGTTATCACTACTATTGTTTGAGTATTTAAGTAGGGGTAAGCAGATTGTTCTGCTTCAGTATGACATTTTGGCGGCTTTTGATTCAGTGGATCATAAATTATTGTTAATCAGATTGAGCAGTTTAGGTCTGACTGGTCCAGTGTTAAATTGGTTTAAAGATTTTCTTTTGAGCCGCTCTTATTCTGTCTGGAAAGGAAGTGTGATGTCAGGCTCATGGAGATCTACTTGTGGTGTTCCTCAGAGCTCGCCTCTCTCTCCATTGCTTTTTAATTTGTTTGTGAGCTCTCTTTCTGTCACGTTAGGTAATGATGAACATTTATTTTCTTATGCTGACGATATCGTAATTATGGTTCCAGTTTGTTCTACTTTATGTGAAACATCAATTAGAATTGCTGTTGCCATGGAAAAAATTCAGAAATAGACTATAGAGAATATGCTTCAGTTGAATCAAACAAAAACAAAAGTTTTATGGTTCTGTAATCTTTTGGTGGATGTTCCCCATAATTGTGTATTGCCAGGTGGTATTATTTTAAATCTGGAAAGAGAATCAAGGGTTTTAGGTGTTATCTTGGACAATTCGTTATCTTTTGAAGCTCAGGTTAATCAAGTCTGGAAGAAGTCTTTTTTTTCATTTGTCAATTGGGGTTAATTTGATCTTTTTTTTTTACAGTTCTAATGTTGCTTTTCTGGTTCAGATGTTGGCTTTGTCCAATTTGGATTATTGCAGTTCACTGTATGCTGGAATGAGTGATAAGTTACTTTACAAATTACAATCCTATATAATAATTCTCACCTCCAACATTCTGTCGCTGCCTGGGACCCTGGATCCCACGGATGTGGTCTGCTAGGCAATGTAGATCACACTGACGTCATGAATCCCACACAGCTGATGGAATCCAATAGCAAACAGCGACCCAGGCTCGGGGAGGAGTAGGGAAACACGCGTGTTTCCCTACTCCTCCCCCTGCCTGGGAATCAGCTGTCAGTGCGTGCTCCCTGCCACTTCGGAGCAAGTGGCAGGGAGCGGGGCAACACAGACCCCCCCCTCGCCGCTTCACCAAACCACCCCCCCACCCGACGAACATCAACACCCGGTGTCCCCTCACGCACCTCCCACCGAGTTCCACACTCCGCCCTCCCTCCGATTTCAACCCCCCTCCCCGCGTTATGGCCCCCTGGACCCCCCTTCTGCGACCCTGTCGACCCCCCCTTCCCGCAGAAAACCCTCCCCCGCCGCCGTCAAGTACCTATGCTGACGGGGGACCCCAACCCCCTATAGCCGAATTCCTGTTCTGGCCTTCGCGGCGTTCCTTCCTCAATGATGTGCTGTTCAAGTTCCTCTGCATGCGTCTGACGTCAGACACACGCACAGAAAATTGAACAGAACATCATTGAGGAAGCAATGCCGTGAAGGCCAGAACAGGACTTTGGCTGACGGGGATTGGGGTCCCCCGTCAGCACAGGTACTCGACGGCGGCGGGGGGGACGGTTTTCGGTGAGAAGGGGGGTCGACAGGGTCGCGGAAGGGAGGTCCAGGGGTCCGTAAAGCGGGGGGGGGGGGGGGGTTGAAAACGGAGGGTGGGCAGAGTCGGTCGGAGGGGCGTGAGGGGGCCTTGAACTGGGTGGGTGGCAGGCCAGGGAGGCAGGGAGGGGACAGAGCGACACAGTGAGGGAGGGTGGGGGATTGCCTTGCTAGCGACCGTTTCCTTCCCTTAAGAAACGGGCCTTTTTTACTAGTTATTACAGAATACAGCAGTAAGGTTGATTTTTTGGTTGAGGAAATGAGAAGGTGTATCTGACTATGGGCCCTGTTTACTAAGCTGCGATGTAGGTGTACTAGTTTTTTTTAGCTTGCGTTAAAGGTTAGTATGCAGTGGAGGAGGATTTTCAGTAGGGAGGTATTGTCACTGTATTAGGTTATGTTGAAATGTTTGGATGTGTGAGTGTTTATAGCTGATTTACCTTTGGTATGTGATTTTTAAAAAATTTGATTTGTGAATGATGTATAAGTGTGATACAATTTACAACTATAAGAATTTTTTACCCAGTATTGTGATCTATGCATTAATGCTAGAGACACCCATATCTTCCTATGGGTGTCTGTAGCATTAGCATGCACTAAAAACGCTAGTGCACCTTAGTAAACAGGTCCCTATATTAAAAAAATTAATTGGCTTTATATTTGTGCACGGATTACTTTTATAGTCACATATATAGTATTTCAGATACTATATTGTAATACTTCTGTATTACTAATTCAGTTTTTCTCTCACTGCTTTTATATGTCAACTAGAGTTTGCTATTGAGATGTCCTATATTTAAAAATATTCATTTTAAGCGTCAATTGGATTCTATGTTTACTGTTCAAGTTAGTTTCTTTTTGAAATGAATTACCAAGTGTACTTAGATTAGATCAAATTGTATACACTTGCATAAGAGGTTGAAATCTTTTTTATTTGATACATTTGATGGTTAATTTTTTATTTTGTGGAGTGGAGGAGTGGCCTAGTGGTTAGAGCACCAGTCTTGACATCCAGAGGTGGCTGGTTCAAATTCCACTGCTGCTCCTTGTGATCTTAGGCAAGTCACTTAACCCTCCATTGCCTCAGGTACAAACTTAGATTGTGAGCCCTCCTGGGACAGAGAAATACCCAGTGTACCTGAATGTAACTCACCTCAAGCTACTACTGAAAAAGGTGTGAGCAAAATCTAAATAAATATATATAATATTTATTTTTTAATTATGTAATTTCTCGTTTTTGTTTGAGCTTCTTTTATGCAAACCGCCTGTATAAGACATAAATTAGGTTATTGGATAAATAGCACAAAACAAAACAACAAAAAAAAACAATGTAAGGGCCCTGTTTACTAAGCTGTGCTATAGGCGCACTAGTGTATAGAAATATATGGGTGTCTTTAGCATTTAGCGCGCACTAAAAACACTAGCACACCTTAGTCAACAGGGCCTTAAGAGTAGCAGAATATGTACAGATCTTCCACTGCACACAAAACTGACCCTAATGTGACTACCACTGGACCACTAGATGAACCAGAGGCCTTAGGGGCAGAAGCCCTGTTAACAGATTCACTGGTGCTGTATCCTCAACTGCTACCTCACAGCCAATGCTCCCTGCAAAGGATAAAGGATCTTGAATTTGATATACCACCTTTCTGTGGTACAACCAATGTGGTCTACATTTATTATTAGATTCAGGTACTTTCTCTATTGCTAGCAAGCTCACAATCTAAGTTTTGTTTTTATTTGTTTCTGGGGCAATAGAGAGTTAAATGACTTGTCCAGGATCACAGGGATTCACAATGGCAATCAAACCCAACTCCCCAGGTTTTTAGCCCACTGCACTAACCATTAGGCTACTCCGCCATATTTAATATTAGTTCCAGTGACTACAGTACTCTGCTCCAATTGGATTTTTGGGCACTTCATTAACATAGACACCAACATTGCTGCTTGCATCATCACAGTGGGCAGCAACTATGTACCTTTCAGCAGTGGCTCTGAGAAACTCTCATTGCCTTCTAACTCAGGACTCTTCCCAGTCCACAAGACAGCAGAAGGTGTTTCAAAGTAACTGCCTGGCTAAGCAAGAACACTGTATCTGTAGTAAATCACATATACAGTTTTTCCTTAGTATAGCTCAGTGGTGTGCTGGAGCTGGCTCGCTCCGGCTCGCAAGATCCGGTTGTTAAATTTTGGCCGGACTTGCGAGCCGGTTGTTGGAAAGGGCGAGCCGGCTCTCCCTCCCTCCCTCCCTCCGCCCTCCGGATCCGGTCCCTCACCGATCCTACCTTGACTATCGAATTCTTCGGGGCAGGCAGTGTTGCCTGCCCGCTGCTATCGCTGACTTTCCTCCGCCGCCTGTTTGCGCTTTAAAAATGGCCGCCGAGACTTCCAGAGGCGGCCTCGCGAAACTTCTGTAAGTCTCGGCGGCCATTTTGAAGCGCGATCGGGCGGCGGAGGAAAGTCAGCATGGCAGCGGGCAGGCAACACTGCCTGCCCCGAAGAATTTGATGGCCAAGGTAGGGTTGGTGAGGGACCTGATCGGGAGGGAGGGAGGAAGCAGGAGAATTCGCGGAACAAGTCGGGAGGGGGTGGCAGGGGAGAGAAGGGAGCTGCTGGCCATGGTGGATGGAGGGCAGGGGAGAGAAGGGAGCTGCTGGCCATGGGTGGATGGAGGGCAGGGGAGAGAAAAGGGAGCTGCTGGCCATGGGTGGATGGAGGGCAGGGGAGAGAAAAGGGAGCTGCTGGCCATGGGTGGATGGAGGGCAGGGGAGAGAAGGGAGCTGCTGGCCATTGGTGGATGGAGGGCAGGGGAGAGAAGGGTCGTTGGCCATGGGTGGATGGAGGGCAGGGGAGAGAAGGGTCGCTGGCCATGGGTGCATGCAGGGCAGGGGAGAGGAGGGTCACTGCTGGCCATGGGTGGATGGAGGGCAGGGGAGAGAAGGGTCGCTGGCCATGGGTGAATGGAGGACAGGGGGAGAGGAGGGGAGAGAGAATAAGTGCTGGACATAGATGGAGGGGAGGGAAGAGTGAGGAAGGAGATAAGATAAGGGAAAAGGAAGAAAGGAGAAAAACTGCACATGGATGAAGATAATAGGCAGAAGCTGAGGACCAGAAATGAAGAAGAAAGGAGGAAAGTAAAAGAAATAAATGGAAAGGAAGCCCTGGAAACGGAGTTAGGAGGACAGATAGCAACAGAATTGGATACTGGGCCAGCATGATCAGAAAAACAGTCACCAGACAACAAAGGTAGAAAAAAAATCATTTTATTTTCATTATAGTGTTTGGAATATGTTCACTTTGAGAATCAGGTGCTCAACATTAAAAGTTTATATTTATTTACTTATTTATGGCATTTTATCCCACATTAAACATGAATTAGATTGGAACCTGGGATCATTTAATTTTTTTTTTCCTGGAGAGAGTAATGCATTGCCCCCCCCCCCCCCCCACCCACTGGCTATAGCCAGCTCTGCAATTTTGGGGGGCGCAGAGTTGGACGGGGGGGTGCAGAGGTGGACGGGGGGAGCAGTGGTGGATGGGGGGGGGGGGGGGGGCGCCGAGGTGGACCGGGGAGAGAGCCTGTTGTTAAAAATTTACCAGCACACCACTGGTATAGCTTCACATCTACTGCAGACACGGGTGTTTTTACTGCAAACTAGGTGTGGCTTGGTGCAAAGAATCCAAACCTGGCTGTAACTCATATTTTGCAATTTTGGCAGATAGTGTTTTTCATTTAGAGGGCAGTATAGATGTCTGGTGTGGTCCTGAAAGTACTTGCATAGAGGGAGCAAGAATGCGAACCTACCCTTCTGTTTAGGCATAAATAGAATTATTTTTTAAAAGAATAATAGTAGGAAAATGGCTGCAATGCACAGAGCTCTACAGCTAGTTCTTCATCACACCCCATTGGTCCCTGATGTTTTCTTTTATATGATTGTATCTGATCGTTTTATGATATGATATTCATTGTAAACAACTTTCCCCCTCAATATTTAGCTGATGGTGGTTAATATTTTTAAAGCACTAACTGTAGCTGGCTAAATTAGTCCCTGATATTCAGTGCCAGCCCATGTCCAGACACTGGCATTGAATATCTGGGTATGACTGGACATGTCTTGACTGCCAGATCTTATGCATGTCCCAGCCAGTATTCACCAGGATCCACATAAGGGAATATCTGCCCCCCCCCCCCCCCAATTATAATCCAACCTTCCTCCTGACCCTTGCCATTCTGACAAGCTTCCCCTAACACATCCTGATCCTCCTCCCAACTCACCCAACCAGGTAAGCACCCCTCCCAAAATGACTTGAGCTTCCATCCTTTCATCCCCAACCAAACAAGTGAACTCCCAACATTATCTGATCCTCTCCAACCAAAGACTCTCCTCGTCCCAGTAGCCACCTCCCAATCACAGGCCTGCCTGACCATCCCTGGAGGTCCAGTGGGTGTTTGGGGCAGAAGTGAACCCCATTTGCTCCTGCTCTAGTGGCTCCAGCAGAAAAATGGTTGCCACCTCTAGTGGTTATAGTCTCTTGGTACTACTACTAGTGGTGACCAGTGACCTCCAAAGCTGTGTGGGTCTCCTCCAATCACATTGCTGCCAGTGGGGGGCAGTGCTTCAATACTATGCTTTCATTCACTAGGGAAAGGTAGGTTCTCTGGAGTAATGCAGAATTGCTGTTAGACATGTGATACTGAAACAGCACCCCCATTGGGAGGAATTAGGTGGAGGACTGCCACACAATTTAGAGGAAATTTGTTAAGACTATAGCTAGAGGACATGATAGCCATTTTGCCTCAGAGCCACAAGGGGCAGGAGCAAGTGGGGGCCTTATGGGACATGTGGGGATCTGGGGGAAAGGGATGGAAGGGAAGGAGAACAAAATCAAGGTACAGACTGGTACCTGGAAGCTATGCGGATGCTGGCCGATATGCAGTGCAGGCACCTGCATAGCTCAGCAGACATAGTTGCAACTGCTTTTTGCACTTAGCTGTGAATAATGCCAGCGCCCATATAATGGCCAGCTCCTTCCCAACCACCTCTATAATGCCCCTCTCCTGCCTGGCTTCAGGATGGCCAGTTATTACTGATATTCAGCAACAATGCCTGGTTAAGTGCCACTGAATGTTGGAAGACAGCCTCCTGAGTGTGATTTATGTTTCAATCACTTTAAATATTGACCTCTTTGTGATTGGGTTAAAGCAGTGTTTCCCAAGTAGGTTCTGGAGTACCCCCTGGCCAGTCAAGCTTTCCTGCATGAGATTGATTTCCATTCACTGTCTCTATTTTATGCAAATCTCTTTCATGTATATTCATTTTGGATATCCTGAAAACCTGACTGACCAGGGAGTACTCCAGGACCAGCTTGGGAAATACTGGATCAAAGGATATACAAAATGAATGGATGGAAATGAAACAAACTCCAAGAGTCTCCAGGTGAAACCTTGAAGTTTTCTAGATGTGTTATAACTAGATTGACATTTCACTAAAGTATTCATCATATAAGTTCTAACTATTAAAACCTGGAGGATATACTCAGATTTTTTAGGCTCCAAATTCACACTAGTGGAGGCAATCTCAATGCAGGGGCAATAATCAATATCCAAAGTTATTAATCCCATTGCTTATAGAATGTTTCATTCTTTCAAGTTTGTGGTTGGTCCAATGTTTTCAGCTGATCTATTTAAAACATAGCTTCTCACGCCGTCGCCATTTTGAGAGAACGTGATGTCATCTAAGCTGAGAAATTTATGGTTTGGCGTGAGTACTCGTAAGTATATGTATGTTTTGTTTTAGTTTAAAAGATTTCGTATAATATTGTTCAGGAGTGAATTTTAATGTAAGCTTGTTCTGTTTAGAACGGCCCTTGATGCAGTCAAGAAACGTGGTCCATGTTGGTCAGCCTGTTAACCTCAGATAATTGGATTTGCTGCAAAAGAAAGAAAGAAACATTCTGTAAGAATTGGGATTATTGACTTCAGATTTTTTAGGATAGCATATGTACACTTCCAGAGGGGACAGACAGTTATTTCTGATGATGTCAATCTGAGCTCTTAAAAAATCTATTTTCTAATCTGTTAATCATCACTGAGTGAGGTAGTTGAGATTATTGGTGGGCAATTTGCTTCCTTGCTCAGAAAAGAAGAATGCAACATGAGACTTGTATTGATTTTATTATTCTGGAGGCAGATAGCAGTAGGTAAGTGAGACCCCAGGACTCTAGTTTCTTTGTTTTCCTTGTTGAATGGTTGATTCAGCCCTGCAGAGTCTCCCTGTATTAATATTTAATAACTGATGCAATGCCAGTCTCTTTGCCATAGGTGTATGATGTTTTGTAATAATGAAATGATCTCATACAAGCTTCCAAATGTGTTTCGCTAATGCCATTCATCTTCTCTTATCAAAGCTTTTTTCAGATAAGATTTTATTTGGGGCTGTATTTGCACTGTATCTGAAACAGGAAAGTTAGTTTCTAATTTACAGAATCATGCATTCTTCTGGGATGTCTTCTTTTCTTTTTATGTACCTGCGGGCCTCTTTTATCAAGTAATGCTAGCGGTATCTGGTGCAGCAATGCTGACAAAGCCTATTCGCTTTGAATGGGCTCTGTTGGCATTGCCGCACAGGAACCGCTAGTGCGACTTGATAAAAGAGGCTCTGTCACTTATTTTATAATCATTATCTATAATTGATAAACAAAACATTAAGCTATAGTTCTTATTACGGGTCTCATCTTTCTTCAAGAAAGAAATGTCAGGACTTTTTATTTTAATTCATTTTTTAATAATTTGTTTTAACTCATTTTACTTCATCCCTGCTCTTTGCCAGTGGTTTATTTAGAGATCTTTTTAGAGATCTTCAGAAGGACAGAAAAGTGTGAGATAAAGTCAGCCATAGGCTGCTGCAGTGATTCCAATTGCACATCCATCTCAAATTAACAATGAAAAAAATCCCTCAGCCAGTCTGCTGTTTGATTTTTTTTAAATTAATTAATTCCTTAGATACTCTAATACTTACAGGTTTGTATTTAAAAAAAACCCTGTCCGTTACTGAATTAATCACATATAGCCACCAGTTGGCCCTTTTACTAAGCTGCATTATTATATACCTAACACGAGCTCTACAGTGAGGTAGACAGTAACACAGACCTGCATTATTGTCTCCTGTGTTAAGAAGGCAGCTTCTTTGTAGGAGTGGGTGGGATCTGAGCAAAGCATCATCATGCAGAGGTGTGACTGGCATTGACAGCTAGCCTACAGGTCAGTACTGTGTTCTAGGTGTTATGACTGCTAATAACACAGCTAATCTTACCGATTCCTCTAGAGGTAGCAGTAAGTGCTGCTGTGACACCAGCAATCCAGTAAAGCAGTGCACTGTCAGTGGTGGTGCACTGGCACATCCCCCTGTTCACTGCCCCCTCTGCTAAGGCACCTGCAACCATCTGACACCAACCTGACCCCCACATCACATATCTAGTCCCCTCCAACACTAACCTGACCCCCCCATCAGGCATCTGCCCCCCCTTCACAAGATCCCCCACCCGTCCAATTAAAAAATCCTCCCCCCCACTGCTCAACCCTCTCCCACCTTTCCAATCCCCCCATAACTTACCCAGGATCAGTTTTAGTGGGCACTGGGACCCAAGAGGCATATCTCCTTCCATATATGGAGATGACCCCTAGTGGTAGTACTATGAGAGTACCACTAGGGGACATTGGCATCATTTTGGAATAGGGTGCTGACCATGTGCGGCAGCAGAGAGGGATCACTGCCACGTGGGACCCACTGCCCACCAGTGCTGACCCCTGTATAAGTCAATGGGGGGGGATGAGGGGTAGGAAAGAGTTGGGCTCTGAGGGAAGGTTTTATTGGTATGAGGGGTAAAATCTCTTGAAGTGAAGGGGATCTGTTTCTGATGGTAGGGGGACCGGATGCTTGATCATGGTGGTTGGGTTGGTGTTGGGGGTGGGGGAGACTGGATGCTTGATTGTAGGGTTGAGTTGGTGTCAGGTAGGGTGTGGGTTGATTGGGTATGTGGGGGAGGGGAGGGGGAATCAGCTATCAGGGAGGATGATGGGGATGGTAGACTGCGTGAAGATGTATTATTTACTTTTTAGTGGGCCTGCATTGCTCTACCTGCACTGGCAGATAGTATAGTTACTCCGGCACCATCTAGCACTCCAGATAATGTAGGCACCATACCCTGTACAGTAAATGTAGAGCAGATATGGGGCACACTCCCTGCATAGATTTTGCACTTACTGCAGGTTAAATTTTGCATTGAAACATGCAGGAGGTACAAATTTTACTGCACTTTAGTAAAAGGACCCCTACACCTTCCCCCATCATAGCCTTGCTGTATCATCATTATTATTATTTGTGTGCCTGACTTGACTAGATTGTAAACAACAAGGAGCAGGGGCTATGTTTCTTGTTATGCTTTTGTAAGGTGCAGTTATCACTTTGTAGCTCTATATGAATCATAATCAGAATAATACAATCTTATAAATAAACTACTGATAAAGAGTGTGGATAAGTGTGGATCTTGGAAGAAAAACAACATTAGAAGAAAAACTGGAAGCTCCCTTCCCCCCAACTTAGAACGTAAGAGTAGCCATACTGGGTCAGACCAATGGTCCATCTAGCCCAGTATCCTGTTTCCAACAGAGGCCAAGCCAGATCACAAGTACCTGGCAGAAACCCAGATAGTGGCAACATTTCATGCTACAAATCTCAGCGCAAGCAGTTGCTTCCCCATGTCTGTTTCAATAGCAGACTATCCTGCTTATAATCGAAATAGAAAATGCCTATATTGTGACCCAAATCGGGAGATAGACGTTTATCTCACAAAAACAAATAAAGCAGTATAATCGAAAGCCGAATTTGGACGTTTTCAACTGCACTCCATCGCGGATGCGGACAAAGTTGATGGGGGCGTGTCGAAGGCGTGGTGAAGGCGGAACTGGGGGGTGGTTATCGGGCGATCAGAGATGGGCGCCTTTCGCCGATAATAGAAAAAAAATATGCGTTTTTAGCGAGAATTTAGGGCACTTTTCCTGGACCCTGTTTTTCCACGAATATGGCCCCAAAAAGTGCCCTAAATGACCAGATGACCACTGGAGGGAATCGGGGATGACCTCCCCTGACTCCCCCAGTGGTCACAAACCCCCTCCCACCACAAAATATACCGTTTCACAACTTTTTATTTTCACCCTCAAATGTCATACCCACCTCCCTGGCAGCAGTATGCAGGTCACTGGAGCAGTGATTAGGGGGTGCAGTGGACTTCAGGCAGGTGGACCCAGGCCCATCCCCCCCACCTGTTACACTTGTGCTGGTAAATGGTAGCCCTCCAAACCGCCCCCAAACCCACTGTACCCACATGTAGGTGCCCCCCTTCACCCCTTAGGGCTATAGTAATGGTGTAGACTTGAGGGCAGTGGGTTTTGAGGGGGATTTGGGGGGCTCAACACCCAAGGGAAGGGTGCTATGCACCTGGGAGCTGTTTTACCTTTTTTTATTTTTTTAAAGTGCCCCCTAGAGTGCCCGGTTGGTGTCCTGGCACGTGAGGGGGACCAGTGCACTACGAATCCTGGCCCCTCCCACGAATAAATGTCTTGGAGTTATTCGTTTTTGAGCTGGCCGCTTTCGGTTTCCATTATCGCTGAAAAACAAAAACGCCCAGTTCAAAAAAAGATAAACGTCCATGTTTTTCGAAAATACAGTTCGGTCCGCCCCTTCACGGACCCGTTCTCGGAGATAAACGCCCATGGAGATAGACGTTTACGTTCGATTATGCCCCTTCACGGCTTTTTCCTCCAGGAACGTGTCCAAACCTTTTTTTAAACCCAGATATGCTAACCACTGTCACCACATCTTCCTGCAAAGAGTTCCAGAGCTCAACTATTCGTTGAGTGAAAAAATATTTCCTCCTATTTGTTAAGTATTTCCATGTTTTGATGTATCTGGGTCTATGTGGCAGGCTAAAAGGGGACCTAGTAGACCAGATGTTTGGGCATAGTCATGCTAGGTTAGGGTGCAATAATAGAATTAAATAGTTGCTGGATCTGACTGGCAATGTGCAGTACAGTAATAACTAGAAATCCTAGTGGGAACAAAGACACTCATGGAGATGAATTCATCTGAGTTGCTACACAGAGGCCCTGGTGGATTGAAGAGTTAGGCATCAGCTATTCTAACATTTCTAACTATTTAAAATATTAGAAAACCTTGCAGTTAGACATGGAATGGGTTGTGTGATGGGTATAAACTAGGTGGGAAATTGGTCATTCTTGAAGTGCCCATATAAGGAATATGTCATAAACAGTTATAAAAAAGAAAGGGATTAATAGATGATTATGTCCTTTGGCTGACAGCTTGGATATATTTTTAGTGATAAGGTCAGAAATAAGCAGACTAGATGGCCCAGCTAGGTTTTTTTCCCCCCCTGCCAGGATATTACTGTTTTTGTTTTTAAATAAAGAGAGGGCCTACGTTATGAGGATCTGTAAGAGGTTGTGTATCTAGAATATCTGAATATTTTCTCTGCTGACATAAAAATGTAGATAATCATACCAATCAATCAGTTTTAACAATAGTTACACAATGGAAATGTACTACTTACTACTTATCATTTCTGTAGCACTACTAGACGTATGAAGCGCTGTACACTGGAACATGAAGAGACAGTCCCTGCTCGACAGAGCTTACAATCTAATTAGGACAGACAAACAGGACAAACAAGAGATAAGGGAATATTAAAGTGAGGATGATAAAATAAGGGTTCTGAACAAGTGAATAAGGGTTAGGAGTTAAAAGCAGCATCAAAAAGGTGGGCTTTTAGCTTAGATTTGAAGACGGCCAAAGATGGAGCGGTTGCTGTATTGTGGTAGAATACTATTTTGCTGGTTTGCTAATTCAGATCTCCAGAATTGTTTTTTCTCTGCTTGTTTTGACTAGAGCTTAGGTGTTCATTAACAAAGAAACTTGATAGGGGTCACAAATGGAAGAGCTGCTACAGCCCTCTAATAGGTTACAACTTGGATTTCTTGTTTAGTAACATTCCTGACACTGATTCAGAGCTCATTCCTTATCTTGACAAATGCACAGGCAAACAGTAGAGCTGAGACAGAGCTGGTTCCACAGGACTGCCAGACATCAAGGTCAGGGACTGTAAATGCTAGACAAGAACCCTTTAGCTCACCTTTGCCTCTTCCTCTGGCACAAGTAAATAGATTAGGTAAAGAGCTGTGATATTTTGACAAACATCCAGAAAATCAAAGGTCCTCATTTCATCCCTCATAATATACAACTAACGGATCAATATTAAGCTGGCAGAGGTCATTATTTTTTTTAAGCGCTGACCGCCGCCAGCTGAATTAGACCTGGATATTCATGCTAGGCCATGTCTGGATTTGCAGCAGCACCCAGACGTTATGTAAGTATGGCCAATATTCAGTCGCACCCGCTTACTTAACTGGGCAATGTTAGAACTGCCTTTTCTGAGGTCCAGCTTACCCAGTTAGGTATGCAAGCACTGACACTGAATATTACCAGTGCCCTCCTAACTTCTGGGACTGCTCCAGCATTACCTGGCCAGCGCTGTGGTGGTCAGAGCCAATATCCAGTGGCACTCTCTGGTAAAACACTGCTTAATAGTGGCAGGCAACCAGTCAGTAAGTGGGCATGAGCCTCTGAACTTTAAGGATCTCTCCTGAAGTACCATATATATTTGTGTATAAGTCGGTCATTGTGTATAAGATGAGGGCAGTTTTGGGACAAAATATGGCCAGAAATGCTGTGACCCATGCATACGTGAGGCTGAAAATTTCCTTTTCTCTCCCTTCCCTCCACCTCTGGGTCCAATATTGTCCCCCTCTCCCTTCCTTTTGGATCTAACATTGCCCCCCTCTTCCCTGCCCTTCCCTCCACCTCTGGATCTAACATTGCTCCCTCCCTCGGCCTTCCTCCCCTCTGCCTTCCTCCCCTCCACCTCTGGGTCCAATATTGCTTCCCCTCCACCCTTCCCTCCCATTATCCAGCATCAATCTCTCTCTCCCTCCCCACCCACCCACCCACCCAAATCGTCAACCTTGCTGACCTCTTCCAACCTGTGGTTTGGCATCTCAGTCTTCCCCCCATGTAACTTCAAAGCTTGTCATCTATAGAGCAACTTCCTGTTTCCATATGGGCAGAACAGGTCAGAGGTAACACTCCAGAACAGGCCATAGGTGGCCTAGGTTTATCACTGTGCTGCTGCTGCTCTATAGAAGATAAGTTTAGAGGTACATGGGGGGGGGGGGGGGGCGAAAGGAGATAGATTGAGAGGCTGAACCACAGGCTGATGGAGAGAGGGTAGTAGAGGGAGAGATGCTAGATCATGCCATTGACAGGAATGGGGGAACAATTTATTGTATGAGTCACTATGGATTTTTGAAACTAATCTACTTTTTTTAATTATTAATGTATTGTGCTATTTAGAGTAGGAACCCATGACTTGTTTCCAAATTGCTAGAAAAAGTGTAATGCAGATACCAGAACTGGCCCTGTTGTATTTGGAAATACTTACCTACAAAGCTTTATATTGGAGGGAGCATTACAGTGTATATTATTGGAATATTCATATGGAATGACTGCATTATTTTAAGGCCCCTTTTATAAAGGTGTATTAGCATTTTTAGTAAACGCTAAAAATAAGCACGTGTTAAATGCTAGAGATGCCAATATATTCCTATGAGTGACTGAAGGAAGGATCTTCAGACTTGTGCCTCTTAATTGCAAAACATAAGTTTTTAGGCAATCAGATGCAAATCCTCATTGATCCGTTAAAGTGTGTAACAACTTTTTTTTCTTCTTAAAACCTTTTTTTTTGTCCATTAATTTTCATATTTATGCTTCATCATTTATACTTTTTCTCATTTCTTTTCTTAACTTAATCAATACATTTGACATAATCAACTACTTAGCTGGTGGTTTGGCAGCAAACTGTGAACCCAGGAGCCTCAACCAACTTGGCCAGGTTTCGTTATTCCTTCGTCAGGGCAGAAGTCCTCTGTGAACAACAATATATGTATTAGTTGTATGCTTACCATCCACTCTATTCATCTTATGATATTGTATCCCCCCCTCTTCCATCGCTCACTTCCAGTGTTCTCCTAACCTCATCTTCAAACTTGCAAAAATGGCTGCGGCGTCTTTTTAGACCGTCGTCCATTTAAACTTCATCAGCTAGTCGACGTCATCAGATTCCTGATTGGTGGTTAAACCCACTTCTTCTTACCAATCATCTCAAAGACCACCAGTCTAATTCCGAGTTTAGCCCCACAGGGTGCAGTGTGTTCAGATTAAAAATCCATTTTTGTTCTTTAAAGTTCAGATAATAGTCCAGATTGCCTCCCTTCCATCCTATCTGGACCCTGTCAAGAATTCTCCATTTAATATCCAAAATTTCATATTGTTGCTTCCACCAGTGCTGTGTTAATGGAGCTGTCATTATCTGGTTTTTCACTCTTGATTTATGTTCATTCAGCCGCGTTTTTATAGCTCTCACTGAACGCCCGATATATATTAACTGGCAAGGACAGATAATGAAATAAATTACAATTTTTGAGTTGCAGTCTGTTTTCGTACATGCCATAATCCAGCGGTGTGAAATAGGATGTTCCCACTCGCTCCCTTCAATGGTCTGGGAACACCATTGGCAGTTATTACATCTATAATGGCCAACAGCTTCCGTCGACTCGTTGTCATAAGCTAGTCGTTTATAGGTCAGTATCTCTCCTATAGTCTTCCCTCAATGATAAGCACAGATAGGATGATTTTCAAAACAATCATGCACTTGTACAATGCCCCAATTTGAATGAATAGCTGCATTGATAAAGGGACTTGCTGTTGAAAAAGGCATGACCGCCACTAATCTATATTCTTCTGTATGTTGATTGTATTGCAATAGTAACTCTCATTGAGAGTACTTAGCTCTTAGATATTCTTTTCTTACCACTTTCTCCTTGTATCCTCTCGCCAGAAATCTCCAACTCATCCTGTTACCTTCTGCCTCAGAATCCTCAGATTTTCAACAGATTCTTTTTAAATGAAGAAATTGGCTAACAGGGAGACTCCTTTTTAGATGGTCAGGGTGAAAACTAGAGAAATGCAGTAAAGTGTTTCTCGCTGATGCCTTTTGGAACAATGTGGTGTGGATAGTGTTACTTTCTCTGTACACCCATACATCAAGAAATTCCAAACTATCATGGCTGTAATGACAAGTAAATTTCAAATTGGGCTTCAAAGAGTTCATCCATTCAATAAACAAAGTTAGCTGTTGTGTTGACCCATTCCATATGAAAAAAATATCATCTAGATGCCTCTTCCATAAAGTTATGTTCTTAAATTCTTCTGCTGCTCAAATCTATCCAGATACAATGTGGCAATTGAGGGTGCCAGAGAAGCTCCCATCGCTACACCCTGACACTGCTCATAATACTCCTACTGGAACAAAAAAAAATATTTTTAATGACTATCAAAGCTAGGGCCATTAGAAATTCTGTTTTAATCCGTTGTAAACCTGAACGTTTGTTCAGGGTCTCTTCTATCAGGTTTAAAGCCTCTTCTTGAGGTATTACTGTATACAACGATGTTACATCTACTGTAACAAAAATGGAGTTCTTACAGAGTGTAACTGTTTGAAGACATCGTAAAAAAAACTGTAGTGTCCCGTATAAAAGAAGCAACTTGTAAGGCAAATGGTTTTAAAAAATGATCTAACATTTGAGATAAGGGTTCCAAGATTGAGCCCCTCAGAGCCACTATGGGACGACCAGGAGGAGAATTCATGTCCTTATGAATTTTTGGAAGGAAATAGATTCTCAGGGTATTTGGATATTCCGTTATCAAAAACCTAGCTTCTTTACTGGTTATTACAAGTCTCGTTTCTGCCTCTTTCACCAGCTCTTTAATCTCCAGTAATAAACTGGGTGTGGGGTCTTCATTTAATTTCTTATATGTGGAGACATCCTGAAGTTGCCGGGAGCCTTCCATTCGATATTTTTCTCTGTCCCATAATGTCATGGCTCCCCCTTATCTGCTCTCAGGACAATTACGAACCTTTGATTTTGAAGCGCCGTTAGTGCATCTTGAGATGCTCAGGAGATGTTATACCTAATCCGATCATGCATGTGTTCTTTTTCCCAGATCATAAGATCTCACAATATACATTTTTGAAATGCTAAGATAGATGGGTCAAGGTTTTCCAACGGCGTCCAGGTAGACCGTGGTTTTATCATGAATATATCTGGGATGGGAGGATGGTTCAAAAAAAACTTTCAGGTATAATTTCCTAATAAATCTGAATAAATCTGCTCGTGTGGAAAATGGATCATACTTAGTTGTAGTTGATGGTACATAGCCCAATCCTAGGCTCAAAATCTTTCGCTGGGACTCTGTCATGTTGAATGTGGATATATTTATAATTGCTGATTCTGCATCCCTCGTGCTCGGGTTTGATAATACTGTTCCAGAGGTGGCTGATTCTCGTACCGCTCTACTGATTTAAAACCTACCCGCTGCCCTCTGCGTCCTCGGGCAGGCAGCTAGCGGTTGTCTAAAAAAGGCTGTCGTCTAGAAGGATATTGCTGTCCTCAGTTACTTCTTTCATCCCCACTTGACCCACTATCACTAGGGGGCCCTGAGAACACTGTATCTGGTATATTCCTGTGAATCTTCTCCTTGTGCATCCATAAATCTACTTGATCTAACGCATAATCTCTCTCATCCCTCTTTAGTTTTTTAATCTTCAATTGATGAATGCTTTCTCGAGCTGCTTTCAGTTTCTCTGACAGTTCTGCTTGCAATTTAGCATATTCGTCAGTGGACGATTTCTGTTGAAATTTTTCTGTTATAGCATTGGATTTCATCTCTTGTTCCACCGACGCTGTTGTTTCAACTATGAGCAGCATGAGGTCTCTGCTACATTTGTTCAAGATGGCACTCCATTTTTTCACAAACTCATCGCCATAAGTAAATAATGACGGAGCTTTCTGCAGTCTAAGTCCTCTAGGGATCATACGTTGTTTAATGTACTGTGCTAATGTGTTCCCATGGAGTTCTACCTGAATTAGCCTTTTATTCACATTTTCTAATTCCAGCCATGATGATACCTATTTCAGACCCCGTTTCTTCCAGGATGTCCTCTCTTTGTACTAATTTCAACATTTGGTCTTCCGAGTAGCCAAATACATCTAGATCAGTCTGATTTGCCATTTGACAGCTGACGGTTGAGGTTCAATGAATTGATAAATCAACTAGAAATGAACCTTTTTAAATAAAATGGTGCGAGGTATTAACTTATTATCAACTATACCAAATTTCCCAAGCACACATACATCTCATCAATATTTCAGCCACGAGTGACTGATGTGAAGGATCTTCAGACTTGTGCCTCTTAATTGCAAGTTTTTAGGCTATCAGATGCAAATCCTCATTGATTCGTTAAAGTGTGTAACAACTTTTTTTTTCTTCTTAAAACCTTTTTTTGTGTCCATTAATTTTCATATTTATGCATCACCATTTATACTTTTTCTCATTTCTTTTCTCAACAATCAATAAATTTGATATGTAGGGGCATAATCGAATGCAAACGCCTATCTCCATGGGCGTTTATCTCTGAGAACGGGTCCGTGAAGGGGCGGGCCGAACTGTATTTTCGAAAAAATGGACGTTTTTGAGCTGGGCGTTTGTTTTTTTTAGCGATAATGGAAACTAAAAACACCCAGCTCAAAAATGTCCTAATACGAGCCATTTGGTCGTGGGAGGGGCCAGGATTCGTAGTACACTGGCCCCCCTGATATGCCGGGACACCAACTGGGTACCCTAGGTCAGTGCGGTGGACTTCAGAAAAAGCTCCCACATGCATAGCTCCCTTACCACGGGTGCTGAGCTCCCAACCCCCCCTCCCCCAAAACCCACTACCCATAAATGTACAACACTACCATAGCTCTGAGGGGTGAAGGGGGCACCTACATGTGGGTACAGTGGGTTTTGGAGGCCTCCCATTTACCAGCACAAGTGTTACAGGTGGGGGGGGGATGGGCCTGGGGCCACCTGGCTGAAGTGCACTGCGGTACCCACTAAAAGTGCTCCAGGGACCTGCATACATGCAGGCCTCTGGAACTTGTTGCTGCTGTATAACATTGGCACACCAGTTGACACCTGAAGACTAATCTCTTCGAAAACATCCTTTATTGGAATAACCGCGTTTACTCACAGTTAACTGCAGATCAGAGGTTGTGCCCCACTGGCAACGAGTCTCCCTGTTACTGAGATTAGCAGTAGGTCAGAGCTGGCAGAATGCAGTACAATGCCCTCTTTCAGCCACATTCAAGGTAAGAACTAAGTTCTCTAACGTGGCTAACACAGGAAAGGGAACTAAAACTGTCTTACAAAAATGGCCACTACCGCATGGACTACATCAGGAAACACAACAGGGCACACTCTGACCCAGTAGGCAGGGGGAAAAGCACCATGGGAGAAGAGCCTACCAACTACCAACATTGTGAGACTGTAACACAAGCTAATAAAATCACGGAGCCCAATACCCTACACCCACCACAATGCAATGCTGATGTGACCCTGTACTGCACTTGAGAGCCACATCTGACCCAGGGAAAGGCTGTGACAGGATCGAACACATTCTGCTGTCATGGAGGTGGGTACGGCATTTGAGGCTGGTATACAGGCTGGAAAAAAAGTTTTTAAAGTGGGGGGTTTTTTTGGTGGGAGGGGGTTAGTGACCACTGGGGGAGTCTGGGGAGGTCATCCCCGATTCCCTCCAGTGGTCATCTGGGCAGTTGTGGCACTTTTTTGGGACTTGTTCGTGAGAAAAAAGGGTCCAAAAAAAGTGACCCAAAATCGCGGTCAAAGCGCCTTTTTTTTCGATTATCAGCTAAAGACGCCCATCTCTCCTCAGCTGATAACCACGCCCCAGTCCCGCCTCCACCATGCCTCTGACACGCCCCCATCAACTTTATTCGTTTCCATGATGGAGTGCAGTTGGAAACGCCCAAAATCAGCTTTCGATTATACCGATTTGGGCGCCTTTGCAAGAAAAACACCCATCAACTACTTAGCTGGTGGTTTGGCAGCAAACTGTGAACCCAGGAGCCTGAACCGACTTGACCAGGTTTCGGTATTCCTTCGTCAGGGCAGAGGTCCTCTGTGAACAACAATATATGTATTAGTTGTATGCTCACCATCCACTCTATTCATGTTATGATATTGTATCCCCCCTCTTCCATCACTCACAGGGTCCAGATGGAGTGGGAGGGAGGCAAACTGGACTATTATCTGAACTTTAAAGAACAAAAATGGATTTTTAATCTGAATACACTGCACCCTGCGGAGCTAAACTAGGAATTAGACTGGTGGTCTTTGATCTGATTGGTTAGAAGAAGTGGGTTTAACCACCAATCAGGAATCTGATGACGTTGACTAGCTGACGAAGTTTAAATGGCCGCAGCCATTTTTGCAAGTTTGAAGAAGAGGTTAGGAGAGTGCTGGAAGTGAGTGATGGAAGAGGGGGGATACATTATCATAACATGAATAGAGTGGATGGTGAGCATACAGCTAATACGTATATTGTTGTTCACAGAGGACCTCTACCCAGACGAAGGAATAATGAAACCTGGCCAAGTTGGTTGAGACTCCTGGGTTCACAGTTTGCTGTCAAACCACCAGCTAAGTAGTTGATTATGTCAAATGTATTGATTAAGTTGAGAAAAGAAATGAGAAAAAGTATAAATGGTGATGCATAAATATGAAAATGAATGGACACACAAAAAAGGTTTTAAGAAGAAAAAAAGAAAAAAAGTCGTTACACACTTTAATGGATCAATGAGGATTTGCATCTGATTGCCTAAAAACTTATGTTTTGGAATTAAGAGGCACAAGTCTGAAGATCCTTCACATCAGTCACTCATGGTTGAAATATTGATGAGATGTATGTGTGCTTGCGAAATTTGGTATAGTTGATAATAAGTTAATACCCCGCACCATTTTATTTAAAAAGGTTCATTTCTAGGTCATATATTCCTATGGACATCTTTAGCATTTAGAGTGTGCTAATCATTAGCACACCTTTGTAAAACACCCCCTTAATGAGCATAATTGTGCATAATTGTGCATATTTGCATATACTTACACACTGTGTAGCCTCTAAAACTGGGTCCTTGTTTTTAAAGATGTTAATGCAGATATGTTGAGAAACCCCAGAAAGTGGAATCTTAAAGCAGCAATGCTTTCTGTTTGTAGCAGCTGTTTTCGCTGTTTAATCTGTCAGCCTCCACAACTTTAAGCCTGGCCAACAAATGTTGGCCTGGTTGAAATGTTTACCGAGATAGTAGACTATAAAATGTAGCTTTGTCTAGATATACAGTGAATACATATCTTTATATTTCAGTGTTTAATATGCATTCCAAGTGTCATGAAGAAATCTTTCATTTTTTCTATGGTAGTATCAGAGCCCCATCTTGAACCTGTCAAAAACAGCACATTCCTGCTTAATGGGGAAAGGAGAGAGGGAGTGATAAACTGTAGTCATGGATTGTCATCTTCACGAAACCTTAAAAGATAGGACAGAGCTGTACATTGCTATATTTTGACAGTGTGTACCTTGCACAAGCATTTCCAACAAATTAATTTCTGCGTTGGCTTGTTTGAAATGCTGCCTTAAATTAATTCACACTTGATTCCTTGACACTGAATTCTTATTGAAGACTTTTACTGTGGTTCTCTGGCTGTCTTTTAGTCTCTATTTATCTCTTTTCCCTTTAAAGGTGCATGCTTGGAGAAGCCCTTGGTGAGGTTCTTAAATGATATGGAGCCAAAAAGATCACTGCCACAAACTTTTCACAAGCGTAAGTGTTTTGCTTGGTATCCAGATTTTGGTCTAGAATGTCCTCTGTACCTCTTCCTCAGGTTCCAATGCAATCATTATCACACCATAATTATTAACATTTCACTATTTGTGAAGCATTCTAAACTAGGCACATTACAACACTGATACAGGCATAATGCGCTCCTGCTCATTAGAGTTTACAATTTGAGTTGGTATCAAAGATAATGAAAGATAAATGGACCTACCCTAAGATTACTGTGAAAGTCAGGTGCAGAAATAGAATTTGAACCTAGGAAAACCAAGTGTTTGTTTCTTTACCCCTTCCTCTAACAGAGCTAGATCAGAAGGTGTAAGCGAAATCCAAAATAAACTTCTCTGTCCTATGAAATTGAGTGGAGAAAACCTAATGTTTAGAACAGCAAGCTAAAAAGAAAGGGTTCAAATCCCACTGATATATTTTGTGATCTTGGGCAAGTCATAACCCTCTATTGCCTCAACTACAAAATTTGATTCTAAGCCCTCCAAAGACAGACAAACACATGCAAGGAACTTGCGTTGGACTACTATTTGAAAGGCTTGAATTAAATCAAAAACGTTCCCCCCTAAATCTTCCAAGATAACTTGCAAGTGTTCCCTGAATGTTGATGGGACTCAGTTCTACAATGTGTAGACTGATGTAACCCATGTTTGCTCAGTGAGCATCAGGGCAGGGTACTTTTAATAAATTAACACTTTGTAGGGCGGTCAGGGCTGGGGCCAGCAAGAGCTGGGAGGCTGGTTAGCACAGTAATCCACCCACTCAGCATTTTTCTTTCATCCAGTATATCATTAAATAAAAATAGGAGTAAATCAGTTTAATCTCATACCCAAAAACTACTTACTATCAGTGGTACAGATCAATATATAACCAATCATGCAAAGTGACCTCTACTACACTTGTAATGTGGTGTCTAATTTAGTTTATAGGAGGAAAAGCCTCAAACACAGGTAAATACTCCTTTGAGTCCAACCTTAGGGAGCACTACCTGATCATCACTGGCTAAAAAACCTCCTCTATCAATGTAATCCTCAGCTACCTCTAATCCATATAATGATAACGTTTCTGTCAGGGTTACTTATCTTTTCTGCTGTTTAAGCAACTGTGCAGTCTTTTTGTGCAGTCATTCAGTCTTCTAAACCCCATCCACGGCCCGACTTGGGCCCAAGTTTCGCCTCTTGCATCAGGGTCCATGGGATTTTCTCGACTGATATGTCTGCAAGAAAACATCATAATTATACCACTCATTTTACTTGTAGACCTCTTCCCCGCAGTCGAAAAACTGTAGTGTTTTGTATGGTTCAAACTGTGACAATCTATTTTTGGAAAATAAGGGAGAATGGATTCAAATAGAAGAGCATGTGAGTGAATCAGGGGGGCTTAGCTAGGGTTACCATGGGGCTCATTTTCAAAGCACTTAGACTTATAGTTACATAGGTTACTACTTTGTAAATCTAAGTGCTTTGAAAATACGCCTCCATATATCTGGGTTTTTCTGAATATGTTCTCCTTTTCAGGTGACTGTTGGGTGTCAGGGCGGGCTTGGTGATATTTACCATTTGTCTGGGTTTCCTCCCTCCAGATGGGCTGTGCCTGCGTCTGCCTCTTCCCAGGTCGGCGGTATTCCTCTGTGTTCCTCCAACCACCTCCCTCCCCCCTATATCTCTCTTTTCTTTCTCTTTCCCCCTTCCTCCCTCTCACACTGTTGATATTTTCTTGGATAGGGTGGTATTACTTTTACAAGCAAAGATTCATGGGAGCATTTTCCTGCACGTTTTAAACAGGACACACAGGAGACCTCGTAGCACTCTGCTGACTTGCCAGCCAGCACCTCTCCGTGCTGTCTCCTCTCGACCTGCACCTCTCCGTGCTGTCTGTCTTCACCCACACAAGAGACCTCCTCTGGAGACTGATGCCTTTCCCACTCCGCTTCACTTTGAGTTCTCTAGTCCCCCCAGAACCCGCCTGTAGTCAGTAGGCCTTTCTGCACACTTCCCTGGGGATAAAATTATTGCCTGGGTCCCACCAACCCTCTGCTCTTCCCTTGGTTTCAACTTCCAGACACTGTTATTCAACTGTCAAGGGTAGCAGGGATTCTCTGATGTCCTTGTCTTCAGGGGGTTATTCAACAACAAGGTTCCATCTGGGATAGTGCCCTTTTTAACTCCCACAGGGGTGCTCTGGTGTGCAGTGGCCCTCTAGTGGCTCCTGCCCGGCCTCACCAGCCTTTTGCCTCGGGGAACCACCTTGAAACCAGACTTCTCTGTGACTGCATTGACTCAGGCCTCTAGGTTTGGTCCTCCCCTTTCCCTCAGGGTGACCTCTTCCTTAACCTGCAGTCCTGGCCCGGCCTCCCCGCTGTATCACCTGGTAACCGACCCACCTTACCAGTTCTTCTGGTGGGGCCCCCAGGTCACCCTTCTCTGGAAGATAGCACAGCTTCCTCTGCTTGTAAAAATATGCAAATTAGCTGGTTGCATGTAAATTCAGTTTATTAGGTAGGTTACAGTCTTGTGGGCCTGGCTTGCCCACTATTAATCTGTTACTGCGATTCACCCCCTGAGACCATTTACTGGGGACATCTGGGTCTCAGGCTATAACAGCCACCTCCCCTGGATAGGACACACTTTATTCACCTTAACCTTACGGTCCTATCCTCCACCCCACGGCTGTTTGTTCTTTTTAAACATTTCACAGTTCCAATATCAGCAGCAATTGTTCATAATACTAGCACCCAGTGCCTGGCCCCCACCAGGTAAGTACCTCTCTGGGTTTGGAGGGAAACATCTCCTGACCTCTCTCTTGAGCTCCACTACAGCAAGCCTCTTTCCTCGGTTCCCGGCTTGTAATTCTCCAGCTCTGGGTGTTGCAGGTCCCCCCCCATCTTCTTCCCTCTCCCTTGGCTAGAGGATGCTTTTTATAGGGTGCCCCAATAATCCACTCCACCTTTCTTTAGGTCTCTCCCCCTGCTTCCAGAAAGGTCCGCACCCAGAACTTTCTCCACCTATCCAGCTTCCACTCAGAGAGTCCCCCTGGTGGCCTCCCCGGGAAGTACAAGTCCTATGCCAGGAGCTCCCCCTAGCCGTTCCTTCGGGTCACTACCATGGACTATACTCTTTGGCTCCCTCTAGTGGCCAGATCAGGACATTTTAGGTTTTCAATGGGAGAGCGCCCTCTGGCGGCCTCCTCATGTAAGGGCAGAAACTGTGGTTATCACAACGTGCCGCCACTAACTCAGCTGCTCCCAGCCCTCCAACACAGGAAGCTTACATCAGAGGGGCAGGAGCAGCTGCGCTTGTGGCGGCACATACAGGAAAATGGTTCTGTGTGTCTTTGCTTGTAAAAATGATACGACTCGACCTAGAAAACAGCAACAGGGTGAACAGGAGGGAGGGGGAGAAGAGAGAGAAAGGAGAGGTGCTGGCTGAGTGGGATGTGTTGTAGGTTGAAGAGGGAGAGAGAAACCAGGACAATGCTGGTTATAGGGAGCAAGAAACAGATGGGGTAAATGGGGGGAGATGGGACAGAGAGAGAGAGTGAGAGACTAGGGTAATGCTGGATGGGATGAAGTGAGAGAGAGAAGGAATGTGGCTTATTTCAGGGGCTGGATTTAACCCAAAACAGCATGGCCAAAACCCAAGCCCTGAAACCTCTCCCTTTCAGAGTAAAACCATCTCTATCTGTGCCTGCTTTTACGGAGAAAATATCTTCCTGGGGGATTATAGGGTGCATGTCTAATACCTGCATGAGCAGCAGTTCAGAAGAGACTACAAAACTATAAGAACCAGAGGGCAAGCTGACTGTGCAACATGTGGGGGTGGGGGGGGGGGGGGGGGGGGGGGGGCAATGGCCACAACCTTTTTATTTTTTGTGTTCTCTTTTTTGTCTCCACAAATATGGTAATCCTAATCTAGGTATACCTCTCTTTTTCCTCCCATCTAGGGTTACCATATGTCCGGATGTACCCGGACATGTCCTCTTTTTGAGGACATGTCCGGGCAACCGGGCAGGTTTTGCCAATCTGCCCATTTGTCCGGATTTCTAAACAAACGGGCAGGTTGGTGGGCGGACAAACGGGCAGATTGCTAGCCTCCCCTCCCCTTACTTACTACTGGCCTGGTGGTCTAGTGACCTCTTCCGCCTTGGGGGCAGGAAAGAGCCCCCTCTTTCCTGCCCAGAGCGCTGCCCTGCATGCATCCTTTCTGTTGATAATCTCGGCACCGATTCAAAATGGCGGCTGAGAGTTGACGTGACCTCGTGAGACTTCAACTCTTGGTGGCCATTTTGAATCGGCGCCGAGATCAGCAACAGGAAGGATGCATGCAGGGGGGGACATAGAGGGGCATAATAAAAAGTGGGTGCCCATCTCCGTGGGCGGCCATGCGAAGGGGCAGGACAAACCGTATTTTCAAAAAAAGATGGGTGCCCATCTTTTTTTCGATAATACGGGTTGTGCGGGGCAAATGCCTAGGATTTGGGCGTTTTTGAGCTGGGCGCTATCGGTTTTCAGCGATAATGGAAAACGAATGCGCACAGCTCAAAAACGAACAAATCCAAGGCATTGGGTCGTGGGAGGGGCCAGGATTCGTAGTGCACTGGTCCCCCTCACATGCCAGGACACCAACCAAGCACCCTAGGGGGCACTTTTACAAATTAAAAAAACACATTGAAATAGCTGCCAGGTTCATAGCACCCTTCCCTTGTGTGCTGAGCCCCCCCAAATCCCCCCCAAAAACCCACTGCCCACAAGTCTACACCATTACCATAGCCCTATGGGGTGAAGGGGGGCACCTACATGTGGGTACAGTGGGTTTTGGTTTTTTTTGGAGGGCTCAACATTAACCACCACAAGTATAACAGGTAGGGGGGGATGGGCCTGGGTCCACCTGCCTGAAGTCCACTGCACCCACTAACAACTGCTCCAGGGACCTGCATACTGCTGTGATGGAGCTGGGTATGGCATTTGCGGCTGGCATACAGGCTGGCAAAAAAAGTTGTTAAAGTTGGGGTTTTTTTGGTGGGAGGGGGTTATAGTGACCACTGGGGGACTCAGGGGTGGTCATCCCCGATTTCCTCCGGTGGTCATCTGGTCATTTAGGGCACTTTTTTGGGACTTGTGAAAAAAGGGGTCCAAAAAAGTGACCTAAATTCTCGCTAAAAACACCCATTTTTTTCGATTATCGGCCGAAGGCGCCCATCTCTGCTCGGCTGATAAACAAGCCCCAGTCCTGCCTTCAACACGCCTCTGACACGCCCCCATCAACTTTGGCCGTTTCTGCGCTGCAGTGCAGTTGGAGGCACCCAAAATCGGCTTTCGATTATACCGATTTGGGCGCCTTTGCAAGATGGGCGCCCATCTCCCGATTTGGGTCGAAATATGGGCACTCATCACTTTCGAAAATAAGCTGGAAAATATGGTAACCCTACTCCCATCTCTGAGTCCTCTCTCCCTTTCCTCTCATCATTCCATGTACCTTTTGTCCTGATTCTTTCCTCTTATATCTCCAGTCCCTCTACCCCTACCTCTGAGATCAATTTTCTACTCACTTGAAATCTCCTCCCACTCCCCCATTCCTTAGATTGCTTTTAGTAGTTCAGTTTTTCATGCCCCTTCCCAGAGCCATAACTAACCATTTTAGTGTGCTGGGTAAGCAAATGGAAGCAGTGTTTCTGCTTTGGTCCTTCAGAGATAGTCTTATACAAGGGTTTGCCAGCTTTGGAGCAGAGGGTTTTGTTTCGGTTTTAGTTTCACCATACCCACCAGAAAGAAAAGGTGCCTGGATACAAACACCAGCATGGAAAATGTTTTTAAGACCTAGTTTGGCCTCTTCTAAGCATGCATATCTGAATGAATAGGAACCTGTCTACATTTTGGATAGTTCAATATTAAATATAAATGACTTTTTTTTCTGAGATGAACTACTCTGGAAAACCATTTCGAACTTAAAAAAAAAAAAAGAAACATTACATACTGCAGATTTTTTTTCCACTATTGTCAGTGGACTCTTCCACAGCACCCATTTGACCAATGCACCCATTTGACCAATGTACAGACAAGTCAATGAGCATGATACCCATGATGTACTCTGCTTTAATTTAGAAAATTAAAGAAATAAGAGGTGGCAATTTTTTTTGGGGGGGGGGGGGGGGGGTAAGTATTATAAAAATGTGGATATAATCTATTTGTGCACCATAGTTGAAAGAGAAGGAACAAAATAAATGATTTTAAAACATAATGACAGTAGAGGTGTAACCATGGCTGTATGATAAATAAAAGATTATACTATTCATTTGTTTTGCTACTTTTCCAACTAGTATGATTTCCAGCTTGCTTCAGGCATCGTGCCATGTAGCAAATGTCTTCTTACCTTCTCTAAAGCAATGCTAAATGTACAGTATATATTTAGTATCACATTTATTTTTGTTTCTTGAAGTTTTGTTGCATGAAGTCGATTAATGTTGTCTCTAAACATTTTAAATGCTGGCACTGGTTTTAGGTGCGTTCTCCTTGGAAGATAGATGCATGTTTTAAAGATTAGCATGCAAGCAAAATATAGTTCCACAAAGACTGCAAAGCAAAATAAATTATCACAACAGACTTTGAGCCCATTTATAGAACGAAGATTAAATTTGTATATCAAAGCAATCAAAGTAGCTTGCCAAAAATACTGGAAGATGTTTGTCATGTAGTTTTTCCTACATATGGAATGCTGCAGAAGCTGTTGATAGACTATATACAGTGGGGGAAATAAGTATTTGATCCCTTGCTGATTTTGTAAGTTTGCCCACTGACAAAGACATGAGCAGCCCATAATTGAAGGGTAGGTTATTGGTAACAGTGAGAGATAGCACATCACAAATTAAATCCGGAAAATCACATTGTGGAAAGTATATGAATTTATTTGCATTCTGCAGAGGGAAATAAGTATTTGATCCCTCTGGCAAACAAGACCTAATACTTGGTGGCAAAACCCTTGTTGGCAAGCACAGCGGTCAGACGTCTTCTGTAGTTGATGATGAGGTTTGCACACATGTCAGGAGGAATTTTGGTCCACTCCTCTTTGCAGATCATCTCTAAATCATTAAGAGTTCTGGGCTGTCGCTTGGCAACTCGCAGCTTCAGCTCCCTCCATAAGTTTTCAATGGGATTAAGGTCTGGTGACTGGCTAGGCCACTCCATGACCCTAATGTGCTTCTTCCTGAGCCACTCCTTTGTTGCCTTGGCTGTATGTTTTGGGTCATTGTCGTGCTGGAAGACCCAGCCACGACCCATTTTTAAGGCCCTGGCGGAGGGAAGGAGGTTGTCACTCAGAATTGTACGGTACATGGCCCCATCCATTCTCCCATTGATGCGGTGAAGTAGTCCTGTGCCCTTAGCAGAGAAACACCCCCAAAACATAACATTTCCACCTCCATGCTTGACAGTGGGGACGGTGTTCTTTGGGTCATAGGCAGCATTTCTCTTCCTCCAAACACGGCGAGTTGAGTTCATGCCAAAGAGCTCAATTTTTGTCTCATCTGACCACAGCACCTTCTCCCAATCACTCTCGGCATCATCCAGGTGTTCACTGGCAAACTTCAGACGGGCCGTCACATGTGCCTTCCGGAGCAGGGGGACCTTGCGGGCACTGCAGGATTGCAATCCATTATGTCGTAATGTGTTACCAATGGTTTTCGTGGTGACAGTGGTCCCAGCTGCCTTGAGATCATTGACAAGTTCCCCCCTTGTAGTTGTAGGCTGATTTCTAACCTTCCTCATGATCAAGGATACCCCACGAGGTGAGATTTTGCGTGGAGCCCCAGATCTTTGTCGATTGACAGTCATTTTGTACTTCTTCCATTTTCTTACTATGGCACCAACAGTTGTCTCCTTCTCGCCCAGCGTCTTACTGATGGTTTTGTAGCCCATTCCAGCCTTGTGCAGGTGTATGATCTTGTCCCTGACATCCTTAGACAGCTCCTTGCTCTTGGCCATTTTGTAGAGGTTAGAGTCTGACTGATTCACTGAGTCTGTGGACAGGTGTCTTTCATACAGGTGACCATTGCCGACAGCTGTCTGTCATGCAGGTAACGAGTTGATTTGGAGCATCTACCTGGTCTGTAGGGGCCAGATCTCTTACTGGTTGGTGGGGGATCAAATACTTATTTCCCTCTGCAGAATGCAAATAAATTCATATACTTTCCACAATGTGATTTTCCGGATTTAATTTGTGATGTGCTATCTCTCACTGTTACCAATAACCTACCCTTCAATTATGGGCTGCTCATGTCTTTGTCAGTGGGCAAACTTACAAAATCAGCAAGGGATCAAATACTTATTTCCACCACTGTATGCCGAATCTTGCTATCTGAAGTTGGGAACCATAAGTTGTTCTTAGTCCATCTGGAACAATATGATGTATATAAACAATAAGAAAGTAATTTTATATAACTTTTCCAAGTTTAAGACTTATTTTATGTATGGAAAGGCCTCTTATAAAATTGCACAGATATATATTCATGTAAAAAGTATGTTTACTGGAAGATCGTACATCCTTTTACATGACACTGTGGGTAGGCATTCCTAAGGCATTGTTTGGGCAGAGTGGAGGTGTAGTTGCAACGTATGTGCCTATTTTATAAAATATACCAGTACGTATTGTCAGCAGGTCCCCCTTCCGCTCTTCAGCCCAGGTTGACCCTGCTTAGCTGATAAGCTTCAATGCTGGCCTTCCTCCCTCGCAGCACCGGTTAATTCCAGTTCTCAGCCCCTCTGGTCACAGCTTCCGTGAGCGACTGTTCAGTTAGCTCACCATTCAGTGATAACCACAACAAACGGACAGTCTTATAATAAAGGGTTCACTTTTATTCACATCCATTCAGTTGTAATAACTTCAGCAACACAATAAGCTGTATCATCATAAACTCTTTGACAATTTCCACGTTCACAATGCCAGACAGAGCTTTTCCTGTCAGTTTGCTGAACATAGTCCAATGTTCTCTAACGCCATCTTTCTCTTCTTCCTAGTTGGTCACTAATCAGCCTGTTAATCAGTTCCTTACAACACACAGTATGTAGCTTCTAGCACCCTTAACCTTTTGATTTGCTTGCTGCCACAGGTTTCTTCCCAGCTGCATCAATTCTGTCCTATCCCAGACAGTTGAGGAAATACCTTGGCCAAGAAACCCCTCACCTTAGCAGCAGCAGTCTGTGTAAATGCAGCCACCTCCATACTCTCCCCCTCACTCTCCTCTATATCCTCCCTTTTATCCCATTCCATCTCTTCTATCTCCTCACAGGGCTCCTCCAGCTGCTCCTCATCGCCCTGATTAGAATCCATCTCCCAATCCTGCTCCTCCACCTCCTGTGAGTCCTGTATTGTGTCAGATGCATTGTGGGAATCATGGTTCCCAGGCTTATCCCTTATTATAATCGGTCTCTTGGCCACTAGAGGGCACATTTGCAAATGTCTTTTAATCTCTCTCCAGGGCTGCAGTGGCGTACCAAGGGGGGGCGGTGGGGCGGTCCGCCCCGGGTGCACGCCGCTGGGGGGGGGTGCTGCGCGCCTGTCGGCTCTTCGTTTTCATGCTCCCTTTGCCCTGGAACAGGTTACTTCCTGTTCTGTGGCAGAGGGAGCATGAAAACAAAGAGCCGGCAGGCGTGTGGCACCCCCCCCCCAGCGGTTTGCACCCGGGGGGGGGTTATTTCGCCGGGGGATCGGGGGTTCTTTCGCCGGGGGGGGGGGGCGCTGACCCCGGGGGGGGGGGGTGGGGCGCATCGGCAATCCGCCCTGGGTGTCAGCCCCCCTAGGAACGCCACTGCGGGGCTGCTCTCGCTTTCCTTGAGGTCGTCTTCTCCGTAACTCCTTACAGTATGTAGAGAGTTATTTTGTAACAGTGCGCTATGGGTAGGTGCCTACAGAGGAGCCTGCCCAGTTGCTATTTTATGAGAACAAGTAGGGGCCTACTTGTCTTTATAAAATACTTGCATATATGGCAGGGAGTGCCCCTGGAATATAGGCATGATCACTTAGTGGGTATAAATGAGATGCATACTTTATGTAAGTAGACTAGGGTATTTCATAATCTACACATCTACCTGCTGTCCTTCCATGCTCTGTCCAAACTCTGTCCTAGTTGATATTTTTTTTGGTTTATATTTTATATTTTGCTCACACCTTTTTCAGTAGTAGCTCAAGGTGAGTTACATTCAGGTACTCTGGATATTTCTCTGTCCCAGGAGGGCTCACAATCTAATTTTGTACCTGAGGCAATGGAGGGTTAAGTGACTTACCCAAGATCACAAGGAGCAGCAGTGGGATTTAAACTGGTCACCTCTGGATTGCAAGACCGGTGCTCTAACCACTAGGCCACTCCACACAATTGATATACTGCCTTTTTGTGGTACAGTCAAAGCAGTTGTCCTGACAGGCAATGGACTAGTAAACAAACAAACTTTATTGCTGCACCGCGTTTTGGCACAGGTGTACCTCCCTCAGGAATCTGGCAATATAGCGTTCTACAAGACTAGGAACTATGCAGCTAAGTTGGACAGTGCTTGAAGGTTGGTGCAACATCCTTTTTTGCATATTCATATACACCAGATCACATTGTAAATTCTATTCAGCAGCCTGTGTCTAGAAAGTATTTTAAGAGCATGCGCTGTGTCTTGGGGTTCTCTATGTGTATGGTGGGACAATCATTAGCAAAACTATTTAACGTGCGTATCCATTCATACACAGTGCCGTGTCAAGTCTTAAGCATTGCAGCAATAAAGTTTGTTTGTTTACCCTATTGCCTGTCAAGCCTTCTTCCTTTTTCCGCTTCCTGGACTGTTTCTATTTCTCTGTGGGACTTTTTGTGCAGATACTTTCTGTTCCAAGTGGGCTCACAATCTAAGTTTATTTGTACCTGGGGCAGTTAAGGGTTAAGTGACTTGCCCATGGTTACAAGGAGCTGTAGTGGGAACTGAATTTAGCTCCCCAGGTTCTCAACCCACTGCATTAACCATTAGGCCACTTCTCCACTACAGAGGCAATGGGAGGGTTAAGTGACATGCCCAAGGTCACAGGGAGCTACAGTGGGAATCAAACCCAGTTCCCCGGATCTCAACCCACTGCCCCAGTAAAATGTGCTAGAATCTGGGCTTAAAGCATGGTAACATGCAAAGGTGTAGCCAGACTCAGTATTTTGGATGGGCCCAGAGGTAAATTGGATGGGCCTTTCCACTCGCAGGTGCCCACCACCACCACATACCACAAATATCTTCCCGGAGATATTTTTTAAGAACATAAGAGGGTTTTTTTTCACCTATCCCACATCTTCTCCCTCTCCTCTGGAGCGTCCTGACATCTGTGCTTCTGTCTCTGAACTCCATCCTTCCCCGACGTCGGTACAGGGGTCCGCGCCTGCAGTGATTCATTCTTGCTGCTTGCGCTGGCCCTGCTGACACTGAGGACATCTGTACCGACACTGGGGAGGGAAGGTGTTCAGACACCGGAGTGCAGATGCTGGAACGGCGCGGAAGAGAGGGGAGAATAGAGCAGTGTGGCACTGCAGCTGAGTGGGCTTCAGCTAAGCTTGGGTGGGCCTATGCCACCTGTAGCTACACCACTGGTAACATGGGATTTTACCGCATGCTAAACCCAGATTTAATATAGCACTTGTGGAGGATTTTTAAAATATATTTTAATGCGAGTCATATTATTAGGGTGTGGTACCTGTGTAGAGTTAATGTGGGTGCACTTACTGCCTCCTACAGTGGTGGAAATAAGTATTTGATCCCTTGCTGATTTTGTAAGTTTGCCCACTGACAAAGACATGAGCAGCCCATAATTGAAGGGTAGGTTATTGGTAACAGTGAGAGATAGCACATCACAAATTAAATCCGGAAAATCACATTGTGGAAAGTATATGAATTTATTTGCATTCTGCAGAGGGAAATAAGTATTTAATCCCTCTGGCAAACAAGACCTAATACTTGGTGGCAAAACCCTTGTTGGCAAGCACAGCGGTCAGACGTCTTCTGTAGTTGATGATGAGGTTTGCACACATGTCAGGAGGAATTTTGGTCCACTCCTCTTTGCAGATCATCTCTAAATCATTAAGAGTTCTGGGCTGTCGCTTGGCAACTCGCAGCTTCAGCTCCCTCCATAAGTTTTCAATGGGATTAAGGTCTGGTGACTGGCTAGGCCACTCCATGACCCTAATGTGCTTCTTCCTGAGCCACTCCTTTGTTGCCTTGGCTGTATGTTTTGGGTCATTGTCGTGCTGGAAGACCCAGCCACGACCCATTTTTAAGGCCCTGGCGGAGGGAAGGAGGTTGTCACTCAGAATTGTACGGTACATGGCCCCATCCATTCTCCCATTGATGCGGTGAAGTAGTCCTGTGCCCTTAGCAGAGAAACACCCCCAAAACATAACATTTCCACCTCCATGCTTGACAGTGGGGACGGTGTTCTTTGGGTCATAGGCAGCATTTCTCTTCCTCCAAACACGGCGAGTTGAGTTCATGCCAAAGAGCTCAATTTTTGTCTCATCTGACCACAGCACCTTCTCCCAATCACTCTCGGCATCATCCAGGTGTTCACTGGCAAACTTCAGACGGGCCGTCACATGTGCCTTCCGGAGCAGGGGGACCTTGCGGGCACTGCAGGATTGCAATCCGTTATGTCGTAATGTGTTACCAATGGTTTTCGTGGTGACAGTGGTCCCAGCTGCCTTGAGATCATTGACAAGTTCTCCCCTTGTAGTTGTAGGCTGATTTCTAACCTTCCTCATGATCAAGGATACCCCACGAGGTGAGATTTTGCGTGGAGCCCCAGATCTTTGTCGATTGACAGTCATTTTGTACTTCTTCCATTTTCTTACTATGGCACCAACAGTTGTCTCCTTCTCGCCCAGCGTCTTACTGATGGTTTTGTAGCCCATTCCAGCCTTGTGCAGGTGTATGATCTTGTCCCTGACATCCTTAGACAGCTCCTTGCTCTTGGCCATTTTGTAGAGGTTAGAGTCTGACTGATTCACTGAGTCTGTGGACAGGTGTCTTTCATACAGGTGACCATTGCCGACAGCTGTCTGTCATGCAGGTAATGAGTTGATTTGGAGCATCTACCTGGTCTGTAGGGGCCAGATCTCTTACTGGTTGGTGGGGGATCAAATACTTATTTCCCTCTGCAGAATGCAAATAAATTCATATACTTTCCACAATGTGATTTTCCGGATTTAATTTGTGATGTGCTATCTCTCACTGTTACCAATAACCTACCCTTCAATTATGGGCTGCTCATGTCTTTGTCAGTGGGCAAACTTACAAAATCAGCAAGGGATCAAATACTTATTTCCACCACTGTATATAGGAGGCCATGTTAATGCTGCTTTAGTCAGGTAGTATGCATTAAGTATAATGAGCTAGCTGTTAATGCTTCCTCACCCACTCTCTGCCCACTGTCCGTCCATTCCCAAAATTATTTTTTCAAAATGTTTTACTTTAGTATAAGGGCCCCTAACTTTGCTAACTGTTAGTGCACAAACTAGCTGCTGATTGGTATGATCTTTGTTATAGTAAAAGTTAGTGTACTTTAAACATAAAAGACCCTGTTTGCTAAGCCGTGCAAGAGGCACACTAGTGTTTTTAGAATACGCTATTAGTGTGCATTAACCATGTAGATGCCCATAATATTCCTATGGGCATCTACACGGTTAGCGTATGCTAATTTTTAGCACACGTTAAAAACGCTAGCACACGTTAGTAAACAGGGCCCAAAGGTAAGTAAAATACTTTGGGTTTTAATTACTGAAAAGCTGGTTCAAACTAATTCAGCTGTACATTTGAGGTCAATTAAATAAAGAGGTGCACATCTGTACAAGGGAGAGGAAATAGCCTAGTAGTTAGGAAACTAATTGAGAACCAAGGAGGCCAGGGTTGAAATCTTGCTTCTACCTCTGACACTCATTGTGTCCTTGGGCACGTCACTTTATCTCCAGTTGTCTTATGGACCCACTTAGACTGTAAGCTCTTTGAGGCAGTGACACATTATATTTGATTGCGTATCATCACTGTTCAGCACTGTGTACAGTTAGTAGTACTATAAAAATGATGAGAAATATTATCAGTATCTGCATGTGTAGTTGACTTGAGTCCTAAGGCTGGACTACTACTATCAAAATGTATTTTTGAATCACATTTTTTAAATTTCGTGTTTTACATATCATTTCATTGCTGGTGTTTTAATCCAAAAATTCAATTCTGAAAAATTGATTACTGCATTAATGGCAGAATACTTATAGATTTAGTTTTCATTCATTTCAGTATTTATATACCACTTAGACCTAAGCAGTTTACAGTTTCATTTTACAGGTACGAGTTCTGTCCCTAGTGGGCTCACAATCTAAGTACAGGAGGTAACCTGTTCCGGGGCAGAGGGAGCAGGGAACCAGCGGAGCCGACAGGCGCGCGGCTGCTCTCTTCACCCTCCAGCAGCGTGCACCTGGGGCGGACCGCCTCCACCGCCCCGCCCTTGCTACGCCACTGAAGTAGTACATTGTACTACTGTTGTATCTGGGGCAATGGAGGGTTAAGTGACTTGCCCAGGGTCATAAAGAGCTGCAGAGGGAATTGAACCTGATTCCCCAGGATCTCAACCCATTGCTGACCATCAGGCAATAGTGGGAATCAAACCCAGATCCCCAGGTTCAACCTGCTACACTAACCATTAGGCCACTCCTCCACTCCAGGCCTTGCCCACAGAAAATAAGCCTGAACTGATGGCAAAGTTGGAAACTGTGTGTGTGTGTGGGGGGGGGGGGGGGGGGGGGGGGGGGGGGGGGGGAGGGAGGGAGACAAAATGAAAGGGAAGAAAGAGAATGGGGAGAATAAAATAGTAGGGGAAGGAGAGCTTTGGGAGACTATGAAGGAAGAGATCCTTGGGGGCAGTAAAAAGGTGCAAAAGTGAGAGGGAAAAGGTTTCTTATATGTCCCCCCATACACATCCCCGCCATCATCCTTATATGCCCCAGAGATTCCCTCAAACACATCCAATGAACATACACATTCCACAGCTGTTGTTGCCATAGTCCCACCCCTAATATCCTGTCCACTGCCCAACTACCCCTTCTCAGATCAACAAAGACATACATATTAATGGAGTTTAGAATATAGGAGGATCCTTACTGGGGCAAACCAGGGGTCTATCTAGCCCCATATCCTGTTTTCAACATTAGCCAGTCCAGGTCACAAGTACCTGGCAGAGTTCCAAAAAGTGGCAAGGTTCCATGCTACTTAACTTCAGGGGTAAGCAGTGGCTTTCCCCATGTCTACCTTAATAATGGTTTATAGAGAAACCTTTTGTAAACTGAGCTACATTAACTAATTTTGGCACTTGCTTCAGCAATGAGTTCCACAGTGTATTTATACATGTACTTTTTCAAAGAGTCAACGCGACTCATGTTTACCTGTTCCATGCCGTTCAAGATTTTATAGAACTCTATTATATCCCCCCTTTGCTGTCTCTTCTCCAAGATGAAGAGCCCTAGACTGTTAGTCTTTCCTCATATGAGAGTCATTTAATTCCTTTAATCATTTTGGTTACTGTTCTTTATTCCCTTTCCAGGTCCACTACATATATGATATATGGTGTCCAGAACTGTACACAGTACTTAAAGTGCGGGCCATCAAATCCATGACCCTTTACCATAGAGTGATACAGAGCCATTACGATATTCTTTGATTTATTTTCTATTACTTTCCTAATAATTCTTAACACTCTGCTTGCATTTTTGGCCATTGCCACACACTGAGCAGAAGATTTAAACATCTTCTCAAAGATGACACCTCAATCCTTTTCCTTGGTGGTCACACTAATGTGGAACCTGTCATCACATAGCTGTAATTTGGGTTATTATTTCCAATGTGCATCACTTTACAGTTGTCCATTTAAAATTTCATCTGCCATTTGGATGCCTAGTCTTCCAGCTTCCTAAGGTCCTCCTGCATATTTCATGCAGTGTGCATGCAGTTTAACAATTTTGAATAGTTTAATTTCATCTGCAAATGTGATTACCTCACTCGCCATTCCCATTTCTAGATCATTTATAAATATGTGAAAATACACCTGTCCCAGTGCAAATCCTTGCAACAGTCCACTATTCACCTTCCACCATTGAGAGGATGGCCTTTTGGTAGAACTTCACCCCTCACTAGCACAACTTGTAAAATTACAGGTAACTTCCCTAAGTCATCCTCAGTAAAGACCAAATCAAAATTTAGGGACCCTTTTATAAAACTGCAGTAAAAGGTGGCCTTAGTGTGTTCCTACACGGGTCATTCCTGCTCTATAAGGCCATTTTTCTGCATGGGTAAAATGGTCGAGTTTTCTATTTTTTGAATCAATGGCCGTGTTCTAATTTTCCCATTAGCGGATGGCCATAGAGTGTGAGCGCCTACTGCTATCTCTTTTGTAGGCAGTAAGTGCTTATGTGCTAACCACACACTAACTGGTTAGCATTCAGTGATGTAGCTGCACTAAGGGGTCCTTTTACAAAAGACGCACTGAAAAATGGCTTATAGGAGTGTAGGTGCGGGTTTTGGGCGTGCGCCGATCCATTTCTTAGCGTGCCTGTAATAAAGGCCTTTTTTGCCGAAAATGGACGAGCAGCAAAATGAAAATTGATGTGCATCCATTTTGGGTCTGATACCTTACCGCCAGCCCTTGACCTGGTGGTAAAGACTCACACTGTCAGGGCTGGTCTTAGGGCGAGGCGACCGCATAGGGCCCCGCGCTCAAGGGGGCCCCGTGCGGCGCACCTGAGGTCGCCCCGCCCGCCACTCCCACCCCCCCGACGATCGATCGCTTCCTACCTTTAAAAAAAAATTTGAGAAGCGCCGAGTAGCAGGCAGCGCCTCGCGTCTTCCCTGCTAGTAAAAATTTCCTGCACGTCATCGGGCCTTCCCGCACTGAGTCCCGCCCTCCTCTGAGGTAACTTCCTATTACCTCAGAGGAGGGCGGGACTCAATGCCGCATGCGGGAAGGCCCGACGACGTGCAGGAGATTTTTACTAGCAGGGCAGACGTGAGGCGCTGCCTGCTACTCGGCGCTTCTCAAAATTTTTTTTAAAGGCAGTGGTGGGTCGGGGTACTCAGATGGGAGAAGGGTGTGGGATGGGGGTTCTCAGATGGGGGAGGGGTAAGGGGGACTCAGGTGGGAGAAGGGTGTGGGATGGGGGTTCTCAGATGGGGGAGGGGGTAAGGGGGACTGAGATGGGAGAAGGGTGTGGGGTGGGGGTTCTCAGATGGGGGAGGGAGTAAGGGGGACTCAGATGGGAGAAGGTTGTGGGGTGGGGGTTCTCAGATGGGGGGAGGGGGTAAGGGGGACTCAGATGGGAGAAGGGTGTGGGATGGGGGGAAGGGGTAAGGGGACTCAGATGGGAGAAGGGTGTGGGGTGGGGGTTCTCAGATGGGAGAAGGGGGCTTGAACTGGGGTTTGAGAAGGGGCCATATGGGAAATGGGGACCATGCATGGGGCTGGTGGGAAAATGGGGCATGAGTGGGTCAGGTGGGAGAATGGTTCAGGGGCTGAAAAGGGGGGCCCTAATACAAGGCATGTGGATGAAGGGGCTGAAACTGGAGGCTGAAAAGGAGGGTAGGTGGGATAAGGGGGCTACTACTGGGACTGGAGGCTGAAAAGGGGCAGGGGCTGAAACTGTGGGTACTGGGGGCTGAAAAGGAGATAGAGAGAAGTGGCTGGGGCTGAAGCTCGGGACTAGTGGGAGAAAAGGGCTGGGGCTGAAACGGGGGGCTGAAAAGGGGACAGGGAGAAGTGGCTGGGGGCTGAAGCTCGGGACGTGGGAGAAAAGGGCTGGGGCTTAAACAGGGGACTGGTGGGATAGTGGGGCTGAAAAAAAGGGGCAGAGAGAGGGGAAGATCCTGGATGGAAGGGGGAGAGAGAGGGAGGGCAGACCCGGATGGATGGGAGAGGGAGGGCAAATGGTGGATTGAAGGGGCAGAGAGAAAGGGCAGACAGTGGATGGAAGGGATAGAAAGGGCAGACAGTGAATGGAAGGGGGAGAGGGCAGACAGGGGGCAGATGGTGGATGGAAGGGGCAGAGATAGAGGGCAGATGTGGATGGAAGGAGCAGGGAGAGAGGGCAGACATTGGATGGAGGGGACAGCAGAGAGGGCAGACACTGGATGGCAGAGAGAGAACGAAGACAGATGCTGGATGGAAGGAAGACAGTGAAAAGAAGATGAGGAAAGCAGAAACCAGAGACAACAAACTGTAAATAAAATATATTTTTTTATTTTTTTGCTTTAGGATAAAGTAGTATTGTAGCTGTGTTAATAAATGTTTATAATAGAACATGTAAACAAGGTAATCTTTTTATTGGACTAATTTTAATACATTTTAGCTAACTTTTGGAGAACAAAAACCCTTCCTCAGGTCAGGATTGGATACTGTAACAGTACTATACTGTATTGACCTGAGGAAGGATGTTTTGGCCTCTGAAAGCTAAATGTAGTAGTCCAATAAAATGGTATTATTTTATTTTCTATATTTATTTTATTTCTATTTGCTAATTTTTAAAGTGGTGATTGATATTTGTTAGTTTTTTTCAAATTTACATCTGCTGTCTTTATATTTTGCACAGTACTAGGGGACATTTTCTGTTTCTGTGGTGTTGCATTGTATGCAGAGTCTGGCATCTTGGGGGTTCAGTTTAATTTTTGTCTAAATAGAAAGTTTAAATATTACTACTTATTCTGGATTAGGGTGTATCTGTGTTTGTGAAAAAGACATGGTTTTTAGTTGGCATTGACTGTGCAGGATCGACAAGCCCTGGAGCTGGGGGCCTTAGAGCTCGGTGGGAGGGGTGGCCGGCCCTGGAGCTAGGGTGGGGGTGGAGCTAGGATAGGGCGGAGTTAGGGTGGGGCGGAGTTAGGATGGGGGCAGGGCTAGGGTGGGGCCCCATTAAATTGGTCTGTATAAGGCCCCGCACTTGCTAAGACCGGCCCTGCACACGGTAACTGGTTATTTCTGGTGGTATTTTGCACCCTATTAATTCCACAGAACAGAATTTTAAAGCAGAAAATTAAATCCTATATTTGGAGTATAGTCACACCCGTGAATTTGTTTAAAAGTATCAAATTATGGTATAGGAATTGACAAATAGTCCTGTAATTAGATTTTGGGGGGTTGAAATCAGAAAATTATATTTGTAACTGTCTGGGATGTTGGCACTATCACAAGGGTAGGTGAATGTTACCAAGATTGAACTGCTCTAAGTTCTTCACTTAGAATTCAAAGGAACTTCATTTATTTAAAAAACAAAAATTCATTCTGCATCATTTCTCAAGCAGAATTCAAAAGGAAATAATCTCCCAGCTATTGCAGTTCAGGACACTGTATTGGTGAGCTTATTTATATAGAAGTTTGCTGATGTTGTGAGCATTTGGAACAATTACAGGGTGTTTGGATTTTTTTCATAGTTGTACAGAAATAGTGCTTAAGGGTTAGCCAATATGAGTCTTGGGAGCTAGCATGTCTGGCTTGTGTCAGTGGGAAGTTTCAAGTCTGACAATAAAGGCTATTATGGCAGCAGTACAGCAATTGTGAAATCCTCATTTTATAGTTTTCTTGGGGAAAGGCTACAAGTAAAACTGTTAAAACTAAAAATCGATTTATAGCAAAATAATTCTTGCATCATAGAACTTGGCAATATCCCTTTAAAATTAATATTCTTCCTGTTTTTCAAGCTGCAATGCAAAGATTCATACCATTTGTTCCCAGTTCATTAATTTTGAAGATTGTTACTTTATTAGAATCCATACAGTGAATATCTAATTGATTTTTCATATATTCCCTATAATATTACAGTATATTCAGATATTTGACCCATCTGCTGTTTATTTATTTTGCCACTTTCAGGGCTTTCATGTTTAAGTGTCAGCTGGTAGCACTTTGTTTAATGGTTTCTTCTGACTTCAGATTCCTTTTATTAACATGTGGTAAAGTTTTGCACTTACCATTCAATAAATGCAAAGCCTGTTTGGTAACTGTTAGGGCTTGCCCAGTTTTTTCCTATACAGTTATTGCACAAAAAAACACATTTTTTACATGGTATATGGAGTGGAAGCATGTATGCATTTACTGCCTTCTATTCAGATTTAGTACAATAACAGCAAGGTACATTTCCTGCCCATTGCCTGTCCAATTTCATGGTATGCAGTTACTGCATGAATTAGCCCACAATAACTATTATACCAGTGTGGTAACTGCTACTGCAGCTATGTGCTAACAGACCACAATAACTCCCCTTGTTCTTGCTTGTAAATAACTGAACATCTGTCCAATGGAACAAAATAAAGGCTATGGGACTTATTCAAAAAGGGCTTTTCCTCATTTTGTGCCAGTGGAAATACCTTTATCGTGTAACTTCCTATGAAGGCAGTAAGTTCCTAAGACATCCTATAACGGCAGAGCCTGGATCACAGAATAACTGAATAAAAGAAATCTAGCAACTTATTCTTGCCATTTACAGGGTAGGCCAAGCTATTTATGTTTTGGGGTGATATGTTAAGGGTGCCCTTTACATCTAAACTTATGCAGTTGCTCCCTACGGCTATTACTTATTACTTATGTAGCTGCTGCAGTACAGGACTGATTCAGTAAACACAATTGGTTAAAAGGAAAGGTTGGTCTAATATAGTACCCTGTACGGCACATGAATAAATGTGGTAAAGCAACTCTTGCAACAACCGGCAACAGCTGTTTTCATTCACGCATTTCCTGTCATAGGTCAAGTTCTGCAAGAAAGTAGGCAGCAGTTCTCTCCCATGAGATATACTTTTAATCTTTCTTCTCCCCACTGGTCTCTAGGTGCCATTGTATAAGCTACATCTTTAGCAAATTTCTGAACAAATTCCATGTCATATGCTATAAGAAATCATATAGTAAGTATATTGGAAAATGGAAGGAAGCTAAAAGGAGTGGCCTAGTGGTTAGGGTGGTGAACTTTGGTCCTGGGGAACTGAGGAACTGAGTTCAATTCCCACTTCAGCCACAGGCAGCTCCTTGTGACTCTGGGCAAGTCACTTAACCCTCCATTGCCCCATGTAAGCCGCATTGAGCCTGCCATGAGTGGGAAAGAGCGGGGTACAAATGTAATAAAAACTGAAGAAAAATGGAACAGGCCAGTTCTTGAAAACAGTAGTAGATGATGCATTCCAGGCTCAAGGTGATGTATTGTGTGCAGACAGATAGACCACTGTTAGTTGCATATGGATCAACACTGAGCAGGCAATGGTCAGTGTTTTTATACACTGACTGCTCCTAGATAATTTAAATCTGGATATTCAGTGCTGGGCCATATCTTACTGGGCAAAGGTAGGGTGAGTTGTGCTGTCCTACTTGCCCAGTTAGCTAGGAGGGCACTAGCATTGAATATTGCTGGTGCCCACATAACTCTTAGCTCTACCTGGACTTTGTCCCCAGATGCTGCGGCACTAACCAGATAGTGCTGAGGTAGTCAGACATAATATTCAGTGGCACTGTTTGGTGACCCGCTCCATCCTTCTCGATTTAACCATTTTGAATATAAGGTCCATAGAGTTCGCCAGGATGTTGCATAGATTGAAATGCTAGGTACACTGTAGCTTTTGGGTGGGCTTCTGAAGCTACTACTTCAATTAATAGTTGTTACTTTATACCAGGCTTGACCAAGTTCAGTCTTGAAGGGGCACCTAAAAAGCCAGATATTTGGGATATCCTTCATCAATATGCATGAAAGAGATTAGCATATAATAGAAGTAACAGGCATGCAAATCTTTTTCATGCATATTCTTGAAGGCTAACCTTGAAAATCTGGCATGTTTGTGGTCTCCGAGGACTGGATTTGGACAAGCCTGCTTTATACTCATTCTTAATGCTGTTAAAATAAAACTTTTGAAGTCAGAGCAGAATCTTCCTAATTAGTCATTTAAATCATAATTAAAATGAATTTGATTTAAATCAGATTCACCATCAGAAATGTGAAGTGGTCTTTAAAAAGGCTTAAAAGTAATCACATTAAGAATACAGGTAGCACTGCTGTGGACCGTACCAAGTGCTAAGGGACTTACTTATATATATTTCCACCCAGATATTGTAAGGTTATATAAGCCTCAGTTTAAAAGTCTATTACATAGAAATGTAGCCTATAGTGACTTAAAAGGAACTCAAGATCTGTCTAGTCTGTCAATTCCATTCCTATTTCATGTTTATATTTGTTGTGATCCGCTGTAGAAAAATAAATTTTGAAACTGCAAAATTAAAAAAATAAATTCCTGCTGCAGCACCATGGACCTCAGTTGATCTTCAGCTATCCCATTACATGTTCATAACCAGGAGTCGTCAGGGACAATTTCTCCAAATGAGTTAGTTTTCCATAAAAGGAATGAACCTCACTCATAAGCCAGGGTATGTGGAATACGATCTCAGTCTCTCAAATTTACTGCTAACGCTTGCCGTAAAACTTGCATTGTGCCAAAGAGAGCTAACCTCTGGAGTTCATAAGATACGATGTATAGACAACTTATTCAGATGTGTTTGGAATTTTTTTTTTTTTTAACCAGGCCTATGTCTCACCAGTACTCGAGATTCTGCTTAAGCTATTTAGGTCTTAAACTCTGGAATGAGCTTCCACGTTAGATTTGGGATCAACCCACAATTGCATCTTTCAAACTTGCACTTAAGACTCACCTTTTCAGAACTGCATTTGACCCTCCTTCATAACCCTTCCCTTTTGCCTGATTTTTCTGATTTTCTCCCTCTCTTTTCTCTGTCTCCTCCCCTCACCCTTTTTCACTCCATGGTGTCCCTCCCTCCATGGTGTCACTCCCTCCCATTCCTTCTCCCTTTTTCTTATTTTTTCTTTTCCTCTCTTCCATTTTTTTTCTATGCCATAGTTTTTAATTTGTTTTTCTAAACCGCATTGAAGCTATGGCTAGGCCATATGTGGTATATCAAGTATGTGAAATAAATAAATATGTTTCTGTATCTTTCTGCCACATTTTTTTGATCTGACTCCATCTCCTGGTACTTCAGAATCTTCTCCCTCTCCACAGGGGAGATTCACTGAATAATCACTTGAGATTAATGCTGTTCTGGTGTTTTTCTCTTTTACTACTATGTCTGGTTTTCTTGCATCCAGTTTTTATCTTTTGGGATAGGACTATCTCGGGTAATCATAACCTTCTTGTTTTCCACAGTCCTCTGAAGGTCATGATCCCAATGTTTTTCTGGTACAGGAATGTTGCAATGTTTATAGAGTTTCCATTGAATGAAACATGGCACCTTGTGCTTTTCTGTGTAAAATGTTTTTCCCATCAGCACTTTGCAGCCAGCTACAAGTATAGTAACAATTTTCAGCTCTTTCTTACAGAATCTACAAATTATTATTATTATTATTATTAGCATTTGTATAGCGCTACCAAATGCATGCAACGCTGAACACCTGATACAAAGAGACAGTCCCTGCTCAAAAGAGCTTACAATCTAAATAATACAGACAGACAAGATAGTTACGGGTGAGGGGAAGTAATGGGAGCTAAAAAGCAGCAGTGAAAAGGTAGGTTTTCAGCATAGATTTGAAAACAGGTAGAGATGGTGCTAGACGTATAGGTCCAGGAAGTCTATTCCAGGCATAAGGTGCCGCGAGAGAAAAGGAGCGAAGCCTGGAGTTAGCAGTGGAGGATATCTGTTGTACCAGTTTTTTCTATGCTCGCTGTGATCCATCTCATCCAGAATCTGCTATCCAGAATCCTCCATGTGATTTCTATAGTATTTATTAAGTGTCATTCGTGTTTTCGATATTCATGAACAGTGCATGTACATCTAAGTTCTGATTTTACAAAGTTGTCATATGGATATGTAAAATTGAAGATCATTCAAATAGCAAGGAAATGTGGTCTGAGCGGGACTAGGATGGACCAAAAATAGATGTCTGTTTCCCATATCAGAAGGAAAATGAATGCCTATGCCCAAAAAGACAGATGTCGGAAGTTAGACCTGCTACCCTTGGCATCCAGGTTTCAGAAAAGTATTTCTATTGAACAGTGCTCCACTGGAGGAATTGGGGGGGGGGGGGGGGGGGGGGGGTCATCTCCTTCATCCTCCAGTGGTTGGTGTCCTCTCAAAAGTGAGACTGGTAAGGGATCCTAGGCTCTGTGAAGGCTGCTGGCAAAGTAAGCATTTATGTTTCTAAAATGACTGACATAACTGTTTATGTTCCAATGTATAAACTCTATGTTGCCATTTCATAGCATAGTGTCATGGTTGTGGCCGTGCCCTTATGTTCAGATCTTATGTTTTTCGGTATCTAGCTCTGTGATCTCTCCAGTCTGCCTTTTTCCCTATTGTTGTTCTTCCTGTAAGCCAAGCCTCACTTTGGTCTCCCTGCTTCTGCTTTATTTCCGGTTGTTCTTCTTCCTGTAAGCCAAGCCTCGCTTTGGTCTCCCTGCTTCTGATTCATTTCCTGTTGTTGTTCTTTCTGTTAGCCAAGCCTCACTTTGGTCTCTCTGTTTCATTTCCTACTTGTGACATCAGCAGCCTACTCCTTTATAAGGACCCAGGGAGCTTTCCTACTTGCCTTTGCAAGAGGTCTCTTAATCTTGTGTTACCCGTTTAGAGCATTTCCCTGCTTGGCTTGGCTCCTGAGAGGCTTGCTTCTGAAGGTATGTGCTGTGTTTCTCTGAGTCTTGTGTTCCAATGTTTTCCTTTGTTTCTGTGAGTTTGCTTTTGAATCATGTTTCCTGAAAGCCTGGCTGTAGAGCCACACCCTGCCCTTGGTATCTGTATTGGTTTGATTCTACCTTTGGCTCCTGCTTTTAGTCTAGCCCTGCTTTTGACTCTTGCTATAGTTAAGCTATGTGTTTAAGCCAACCCTGTGTTTAGCCAAGCTTTGTTTCTGTATTTCCTGTTCTGTTTCCTGTGTGTGTGTGGTTTTTGTTTGTGTATTCTGAGTCTGTAGAAGCCAGCATCATACCTGATTACTTCACTGCTATCCAGCTGTGGGTGCTGATATGCACACTGCTTCTTTGTTTGTTTGTCTTCCCTTAGTCTGCTTAATCCTTTGCCTGCCATGTTTGCTTCCTGGCTCTTGAGCTCTGTTTCTGCCAAGTTCTGTTCTTGTGTGTGTTTGAGACAGGTTCTGCTCCAGCTCTATGTTTGAGCTAGTTCTGTCCCAGTTCCCTGCCAAGCCAAGTCCCTTTTAGTATCCTGTTCCAGCCAAGCCAAGTCCCTTTCAGTATTCTGTTCCAGCCAAGCCAAGTCCCTTTCAGTATCCGGTTCCAGTCAAGCCAAGCCCATTCCAGCATCCGGTTCCAGCCAAGCCAAGCTCATTCCAGAATCCTGTTCCAGCCAAGCCTGTTTGAGAGTCCTGAATCCTGTTTGAGAATCCTGAGTCCTGTTCCAGCCAAGCTTGTTTGAGAATCCTGAATCCTGTTCCAGCCAAGCTTGTTTGAGAATCCTGAATCCTGTTCCTGCCTTGTGTATTGTCTTATGTCTGTTATTCTGTTGCCTAGCTCCTGCTCTGTCTTGCCTGTCTAGTTGTGCTTTGTCTTGTCTTTCGGTCTACTCCTGTCCGGATCCAGTTATTGCCTTGTCCTTGTCTTGCTCTTTTCTGGACCCAGTATTAATCTACTTTTGTGTTTTGCCTTGTCTTGCATTTCTGGGTCCCAGTCCCAGTTTTAATCCAGTTTCGAGTCTTGCTT